>NW_027508711.1:6565000-7165000 GCF_051911475.1 Siphateles boraxobius
CATGTAGGCCTGTAGTTTAGTTTAGGAGCATCTGAACGGAGATCCGCTGTCCGAAAAATATAGCTTTGCAAATTCTTTATTATTGGACACTGTACAGTAGAAGTGCACTTCTAAACTAGACATGACTAAAATATAATAATATACAAATAAATAAAAATTATTCAACATTGCATGCCTGTTAATTAAAAGTAATTGCAATTAATTAGCACCATTATCAGAGCTCTCATGCAACGCAAGTAAAACTGGAGGTGGTGGGTTACGTTTACTCATGCCCTGACACTTTTTTTCCCGTGGAAAGCAGAAACTAGAGCCTGACCCCTTTTGCCTTCCTGTGTTGTCTTGTCTTCTTTTCTTTCCGAACGTGATAAAGATAAGTGTCAGCTTTTCTCACAATGCAAACGATCTGATTTATTTTGCTATCTGTCAAGGCCCACAACAAAATAGCCACTGCATTCAATATATGTCATGAAAAGCAGAAGCCAGTGGAGCTGCTGTTTGATCGCAATCAGAGAGAAACAGAGATTTGATCCTTGCACGCTCTATGGGAGCTAATTAGTTATCTGATGATGTGACGCATCCTCCTTTACCGCAAAGTGCACGCACACACAAGTTACACACTTTTGCAAAAACAAGCATTTTTTGCTCAAATCTCATTGTACATCAATAATATTTTAACGTAGGTCTGGGTGATATGGCCAAATATATTCTCACAATATTTTTATCCCATATCATTTGATATCAATATTACTCATTTTATACTATTAACATGGAAGGAAATGCATTCCACCTGTTTGAAAATGTTTGTTTCAAGTAAACTTGGAGTAAACTACCTTTTAATTTAGAATGAAATTGTTAAAATTCTGTTTTCTATTTTTTTTTCTGAATTCTGTTTTATGATTTAATAAAAATGTATCATCAAAAATGGTGTCTGATGAAATGAATTTAATAAATCTTTTGAAATGTAAACAATTGAAAATATAATAATTAATTTATAACAAAATACTGCATTTTTATTATTCAAATAAGGTGCAACACAACATAACTTGTATACTGCATGAATTAAAACATGGATGAACAAATATCTTGGTTATCCCTAAATCATCATAATAATAACAAAAATAATAATACTTCAACAGATTTTTTTTAAAGTTGCAAATAAAATTTTATTGGATTATTGAAAAAAAGTTTATTGGAGTACGTTTTACAAGAAAATACTACTTCCGTTCTTCAACTTCAAAATTTCACATTAAATTCAAAGTGTATTTGCCGTTTCTTCGTAATTATTTGTGAAATTTACCAGCAATTGAAAATCCTACACCAGTTTTTAGTGTTCTTTCAGTGTACAGTAAAATCTATTTCTGTCAATTTCCTCAAGTTAAACTGAACCACAGTAGTCAACATTTGAAGTGGATCAGAAAAGTTCATCAAAGTTGTCCTAAGACAAGAATGGGTATTGTTCAAAATTCAGCCCTGTTTAATGGATGAGAGGATAACAAACTGCAGCTCTGACCAATTTCACTTTTTACCTGTACACAGATTCCTCGGAGAAGATGGCACACACAGACGAGGACCTGATCGGAATCCCCTTCCCGAACCACAGCAATGATATCTTGTGCAGTCTCAACGAGCAGCGGCGGGACGGTTTGCTGTGCGACGTCATCCTAGTCGTCAGGGACCAGGAGTACCGGACCCATCGATCAGTCCTGGCCGCCTGCAGCCAGTACTTCAAAAAACTCTTCACGGTGGCCACCGGCTCCAGTCGGGATGCCAACCCGCACGCCATCTACGAGCTGGACTTCGTGGCGCCAGAATCACTGACGGCCATTCTGGAGTTTGCGTACACGTCGACGCTGACGGTGACCGCATCCAACGTCAAGGAGATCCTGAGTGCCGCGAGGCTCCTGGAAATTCCCTGCATCATAAACGTGTGTTTGGAAATCATGGACACGGGTGGAGGGGGAGAAGGACATGCAGAAGGAGAGGAGTTTGAAGGGGATGACGAGGAAGACGAGGACGAAGAGGAGGAAATCGAGGAGGAGGTTGACTCGAAAGATGGAGAATTTGAGGACGATAACAGTGAGAAGTCCGCAAAAGGCGATGTGACGGAAAACCAAGAGGGACAAAAAGTTTGGGAGGACAGGAGAACGGACAGCCCACCCTGCAGCTCGCAACAAGAGGTGCCGAAGCCAGACCGGGATGGACAAGAATCCCAAAGACGCCAACTGGACACTCCAAGTGCTGGGAAACCCAGAGGGCCGGAGGGATTGGAGGGCCGGGCGCTGAAGGACTTCTCCATAGAGTCCTTACTTCAAGAGGGGCTGTATCCGAAAGTGCCAGGCTTGGAAAGAGGAGCTGGATTCTCACCCCTTCTCCCAGGCTTTTATCCTCCAATGTGGGCAGCAGAATTCCCAGGCTACCCTCAGATTCTGGAGCCGCGACACCCTTTCCCTGCTGCTTCTCTGGAAAATAGCCCTCTGGACCTCGCAGTCAAGAAAGAAGTCATCAAAGAAGAGTTAAAGGATGAACCCACAAACCCTATCCTTCACAGAGACTTCCTCAAAGACTTTATGAGTCCAGGTTTGGGTATAACCTCTGACCCCGCTCTTGGCCCGATCAAAGAGGGAGCGGACTTGCGGTCCTACCTGAGTTTTCTTTCCGCCTCTCATCTCGGGACACTGTTTCCTCCGTGGCAGCTGGAGGAGGAGAGGAAAATGAAGCCCAAAGCGTCACAGCAGTGCCCGATCTGCAACAAGGTGATTCAAGGAGCGGGAAAGCTGCCGAGGCACATGCGAACACACACAGGAGAGAAACCCTACATGTGCACCATCTGCGAGGTCCGCTTCACCAGGTGAGTCGGGTTAACGGGACACTTAGTCGAGAGCCAAAAATTCAGTAAAGGGAGTAAATGAGAAAATATTAAGAAAGTGCTACTAGTAAAGTATACCTTCCTGCAGTTCCTTCTTTATACTTTGTATTTTTTGACACACTTCTAATAATTACAAAACATTTAATTTTATTATTTGTATTATTTATAATTGTATTTTATTTCATTTATTATTAATTACTCTTTTAAAAATACTTTTGACACTTAATAGTAAAAGTTGATGGGAATGATGGTGATATTTTATATACACTTCAAGTATTACAATTATTATTTAACATTTATTTGTATTATTTTTATCTACCGTTTTTTTAAATTTAAATTATTATTAAATTACAATTAAAAAACTTGCCAGTTTTATTTATATTGGTAGTTGATGGGAATTATGGTGGGTTTATTTTTCTATACATTTCCAAGTATTATAATTTATTATTTAAAGGGTTAGTTCACCCAAAAATATAAATTATTAATGACTCACCCTCATGTCGTTCCATGCCCGTAAGATTTTCATCTTCGGAACACAGTTTAAGATATTTTAGATTCAGTCCGAGAGCTTTTTGTCCCTCCATTGAAAATCTATGTGTGGTATACTGTCCTTGTCCAGAAAGGCAATAAAGACATCATCAAAGTAGTCCATGTGACCTCAGTGGGTTAGTTAGAATTTTTTGAAGCATCGAAAATTCATTTTGTTCCAAAAATAACAAAAACGACGACTTTATTCAGCATTGTATTCTCTTCCGGTTCTGTTGTCAATCCGCTTTCATGAGTCCGCTGACGTAAGACGAGCTGACGCCCGAGCTTCGTTTACAGTCTGAGGGAGACGCACGCTGTAAACAAAACAATCTTTGCAAACATGTCTAAGGATTTCGACACAGGGGAAGACTTGAATTTTTTTTAACCAGACATATTTATTTGAACCCGAATACACGGACGCACCAGATAACAAGTCAGCAGCGTCTTACGTCAGCAGCGTCAATGGCCTCGTGAACGCGGATTGACCACAGAACCGGAAGAGAATACAATGCAGAATAAAGTCATCGTTTTTGTTATTTTTGGAACAAAATGTATTTTCGATGCTTCAAAAAATTCTAACTAACCCACTGAGGTCACATGGACTACTTTGATGATGTCTTTATTGCCTTTCTGGACAAGGACAGTATACCGCACATAGATTTTCAATGGAGGGACAGAAAACTCTCGGACTGAATCTAAAATATCTTACGGGCTTGGAACGACATGAGGGTGAGTCATTAATCACATAATTTTCATTTCTAAGGATTACTTAATTATTATTGTTATTTTAACTTTTTATTTTTGTAATTTTTATTTATATTATTCATAATTCTATTTAATTATTTGTATTTTTTAATTAAAAATATTATACTTTTTGGCCACCTTTATTTATAGTGATTGTTGATAGGAACGATAGGAGGAAATGGAGACAATGTAATGCGCAAAAACAACATTAAGGTGATAGTTCACCCACAAATTTAACTAAAAACTTGCCATTTACTCGCCCTCATGTCGGTATGACTTTCCTTCACCTGAAAACGTTCAAAACTTCATGAGCATGAAAAAGTTGGGCGAACTATCCCTTTAACATTTCAGGACTATTTTTAACATAATTTAATCAGATATAGTACATGAATAACTATTTTAGATTTACGAGAAATAATTCTGACTTGCTGTCATGTAAATTTTTCCCTCAAACAAATTACACTTGACTGTCTACAAGAATAAATAGCCTCTTTGAAGCTGAAAAGCTAAGCTTCGACAATGAAATGGCACATTTCTAGAGCAAAACTAGAGCAGCATCATAAGGACAAACCTGCTATGAAACACTTTATGCATCACTGTGGTCGAAGCCCGCACGAGGTTTCCACACTGTAATAAAAGCCAAAGCGTGGTGTTGTTAATATAAGACGTACATTTCACTTGTGGACTCAAACTCTCTGTAAAGGAATGAAATTTCTATGAGTGATATCTAGAGTGAGAAATAGATCAAACAACGTTTTTTTTAGCTTCTGGATAACTCATCTGGATACCACATAACAGGAACACTAAATCCTGAGTGTTTCGGTTTTCGTGTTTTTTAGGTTCTTCTGTGGCTGCTACTGTTGTGAGCAACTTGCAGCTGTATGCTTTTCAAGTATGAAGGCGTACACCTTCACGTGTGTTTTCCTGCATGCATATTCAATTGAAGACGCGTGAGAAAGAGTATTTACAGTGTAAAGGTGATACACAAGGCAACTTTTTTTGAGCAATGTTGCCGGGCACTTTCCCATTGAGAATGGGCAACAAATTTATATCTGGATACTTTAGATCGGTCATGGGCCCTGTGTCTCACCTGAGTACCCGTTGACGGCAACATAGCTCAAAATGTTGCCCCATGTATCATCATTTTAAGATTAAAAAATAGATAAAAATCCCCACGGGTCCTTAAAAAGTAAAAAAATTATTTGTATGAATGTATGTTATAAAACTTCTTAAATGGAATAACAAACATCCTAATTATTTTGAAAGGTCTTACATTTTGGAGGGACAAAACAGGAATCGCAATACAGCCTAATGTGATTTTTTTAAATGCAAAAGGTGATGATTTTTTAGTTCATTATTGATATTCTGGTTACACAATAAACTGTATCTGAAATTTTAATTCAACGTAAACGCTTCTGTCTGAGCTGCTCCGTCACAGGAATGAAAGACCAGAGGTTTTTTTTTTTTTTAAGTTGCCAGACACAGCCAGCGTTTTTGATAATTTTCACAAAACTTTCTTGGCAGAATATTTTTAACAATATATCAAAAGAAAAAACATAGACTGCTTTTAAACAACAACAAAAACGTTTTATTCTAAGGCCGAGTGTCCACCAAAGCGTTTTTTCACGCAGCTGGCGTATAATTCCAATTGTTTTCAATGGGAGCGCCGCGTTTTTTTAACGCCATGAGCGTAACGAGGTGCTGAGCGTGTTTGTAACGCTCAAGCGCTGAGCGTTCAGCGTTTTTTACTGGTCGCCGAGAGTTGAAAAATGTTCAACTTTGGGTAAAACGCAGCGCTCATCACTGTCCCTTTTTTCACAGCCGTCCAATCACAGCGTAGGAGAGGCGGGACAAATACCACACCGACCAACTGTCACAACATTCTTTCTGAACAACGACGTCAACCAGCAGAGCTAACCGAACAAAATGGATGAAAAATACATTTTTAGTATGAAACAAATTATCTGCGAAATCAGTTACAAGTAAACTGTGCTGCGGATATTCTGACTCATAGCAACAAATCGTCTCAAGTTAAAAAACGCAGCGCTGCCAACACGCTCTCAAGCGCCCACAGCTAGGCGTTTTCAGCAGAGCGTCTAGGTGGACACGCGGCCTAACTTTCTTTTTTTTTTAAATCAACTCTTGAATGTCGGTAAAATTCATAAAAAAGCAACATTTTGAACAAAAACATAAATAAATCATCTAAATAAATCATAAATCATGATAGGAAATCATCATTTTCTCTCACAGACTACAAAGTGCATAAGCAATGCTTTTATCACTTGTTTCTGCTGCTTTTCGTCTGCATTATGATCAAGAGATTCAGCACTCTTTCAGAAGGTGTAATAGCGCCCCCTACCGTATAACAGTGAAAACACAGAAAGCTGGAAAATTCCGTCAATGGCAGGGAAAAAATTAAGACCATTATTTATCACATATTAACCAATATATAGATTTTTTTAGTATCTGAACAATAATTATCATTAAATAAATAAATACAGTTTGAAACGGAAATATTTAAAAACCTATAGTGTACTTTTTTTATTTTAATAACTTAGGCTACATATTATATAATAAATAATTTTGCTCGTAAATATCTCCTTATATTCCTTTATTAAGAAAAAACAAATAATTAGATACATTTTCATTGCACCCCTTAAGTTTTTTTAATGCCCTCCTAAACTTGTTTTTACATTTTTCTGATTTTGCATGTGCTCCCTGGGAAAAAAGACCTGGTGCATCTTACAGGTATATAAAAAAATTCTCAAAAGTAATCGCCGTCTTACTCTTTTTCAGGCAAGACAAACTGAAGATTCACATGCGCAAGCACACCGGCGAGAGGCCCTACATCTGCCTGCACTGCAACTCCAAGTTCGTTCACAATTACGACCTGAAGAACCACTTGCGCATCCATACGGGCGTTCGACCGTACCAGTGTGAGCATTGCTACAAGAGCTTCACGCGCTCCGACCACCTGCACCGGCACATCAAGCGTCAGAGCTGCCGTGTCTCGCGCCCGCGACGGGGCCGAAAGCCCTCCGCCTGGCGGGCCACCAACTTCCTCTTCCCCCAGGATCCCAACGCCCTCCAAGCCCCTTTGCTGGCCCAGCGGGCTGAGAAACAGCAGCCTCCGGGAGGGAAAAGCATGGAGGACATGGACAACAGCCGGGAGACTGACAGGAAGATCATCTCAGAGGACGTGAATAGGAAGCGGGGCGTGTTCACTTTCGCCATGGCCACAGAAGACGTTCTCCCCCACCCGCCCTTTTATTCGGCGCCCTCTGACCCCTGGGCCGTGAGACTGGAACGAGCCCCGCCCATTCCCGAAGCCGCAAAGTGACTTTTCTGTTAATCCCTGAGCTCTGATTGGCTCAGCTTGAAACAGCTGCTCGCTTCGGAGAAGTCTCGGGTTCAGACTCTGTAATATTAAAAATAAAATAATTACTTTTTTTTTTTTCGTTCTTTCATTTCATAAGTCAGCTTCCAATGGGATGACAGGGATTTTAAAAACTTTTTAAATGACTAGATTTGGATGTGCTTTTTTGTTAAAGCTGTTTTTGATGCTTCAACGTTTGCTAACAATGGTGATATGCTCATAGACTGTTCAGTGCAATGTAGTATGTGAAAATTGAATGCAAAAAAATTGACAATCAGGTATGCTGAAAAAAAATACGTCCTGCTGAAATAAGCTAGAAGTTTTGATGTTTGCATTGCATTATCTGACAATGGTTCTCTAATGTTTGCATTAAATCTAAATCCTGAAGACAGGAAAAATTATAAACCTACACATTGTACATCCACTATGCAAAATACAAAAGTGGTTACATTTTTAGAATTACAACAGAAACCACAAAGACAGATTAATCCGAAAAAGTCTCAGGAATTGGAAAGCATTTTTAACACGCACAAAAAATAAAAACTTTTTTACAGCCAAAATAAGATGTCAAACCAATCTGCAGTAATGTGCAAATAATGCAAGCTATTTTTCTCATAATAACTTTCAGGATTGAAATTATTTATATTGTGCATCTCAATCAACCCCTGATTAAACTGAACGCTCTTGTCTGCAACATTTAAAATAATAATTTGTATAGATGGCTTTCAGGTTTTATGGTGGAATTGTTCATTATCGTAGGTATTTCTATACTTAACATTGTAAAACATCCAAAGATGTGTTGTTAAAGCTCAAACTTGAAATCCAATGTTTTCACCTCTTTTGCAAAGCAGTCTTTCTTTTCACATGTGTCTTGTAGGTACAGGAAACTAATATGGGGGGGAAATGTCCACAACTTATCTAAATGGCAAGAATAATTCAGCATTGTTTAAAACGAAACAAAAATATTTTCATGCTATTTAAGCATATTTAAATAAGCCTTGGCTCTATTTTACAAAGAGGTTTTGTAAGACACTAACACGTTTGTGTTCTGGTTTATCTGAAGAGGGAGCGTGCTTTTCAAGAGAGATTGTGTGTCGAAGGAGTATACGACATCAAACCCTCAAAACAATTCTGAAATAAAAAGCTTTTAACAGATACAAACTCATACACTGATTTCCCCCTTCAGGACTTTCTTCTAAAACACCCACAAAACAAAACACCAGTCTAGCAACCCAAGAGCTACCGTACATGTACTCAAGATGAGAATTGACATGACAATTTAATATCTCTGCACTTGACAAGGCATTTAAAAAGTTTTTTATCTTGGTGTGCAAAATGCAAAGATGTTTCAATGGCCATGTAAAATGAAGGTGCTTAAAGATTTGTATATATATATATATATATGAAGCCCTTCTGTGGCTACTGGTGGGAACTTACTTGCACTATTTGTTTGATGATGTTTTAATATTGGTTACGATATATTGCTTTTTCTTAAAGATTTAAAAACATACAAAAAGAATATCACAGAACATGTCTGAGATATGCACTTTACTCCTCTTTAACCCAGTAATAAGCAGCCCCTAAAGGGACGTGGTGAAGAACAAAAAATGAAATGGGAGAAAGAAATAGATTACAATGCTTTTGCGCTACGTTTCTAAAATCATTGAAATATTTTCTTTCCACCACCATGTCCCTTTAGGGGCTCTGTACAACGACAATTTCAGTGAAAGTCATTTTTATAAATGTGTGTGTTATTTGTATATTAGATTAATCCCTGGTAAACGGAATTGAATTAATTCAAGAACTAGAATACAATAAAAAAAAAGATTTTTTTTTTCTTTTTGTGCTCATTGCTTTCTTGGAAATCTGACAAAGGCCAACGCTGAACTTCAGAACTGGATCATTTAGAGAGGCTTTTATCCACAGTGATGACAAACGCTGTGAGGTCAAGTGCATTAACCGTCTCTTTAGAGTATTTTAACGTTAAGTGCCATACTCAAGACCATGAATTGTTCTCCCTCCTAAACGTCCAGCTTTCTGGATGATGCACCAGCTCTTTAACGGCTAACTTAACTCAACCTAAAATTACTCTGAAATCATAGCATGTGGTAGTTTGTTATGACACAAGGCGGTGAGGATCCGACAGACAGCCCTCTCTGGCACAATTAACCATCTCTGTGAGTAATCTAAACCCACACGCTCTAACTGCGCTTCAGTATGAGCCAGTTTCCCAAACACATACTAATGCTGTCTTGCATTATGAAGGAATTTAAAGTAGGATCGCCATTCTCCATTTTAATCTCTCAGAGAACCAAGTTTATTCTCACCATTACTTTTAATATCTGAAATTACTTGCATCGTGTGTTTGCTGCTTGCTTTGGATCAGCATTTCAAACTGACCCTTAATTTGAATTGAATGTCTGCACAATTAAAAAATTAATTTGTTGATTACAAATTATTTGAATGTCTTTTTAAAATATTTTAAGATTACCATTTTGCATTAGATTGCTTTAATCTAATCTTTAATCTTACTTTAGTCTTAATTTGTGACAGTGGCCAATGTTTAAGTTGAAAATGGCTCATTCACAATTACACCAAATGAAGTCCTAAAATCATAACCAATTAATGCATTTCATATACTTTAATTTGGTGGCCACCTCTTTCACTGATATCTAGCGCCCTCTAAAGGAAATGAGGGTGAGATACACATTAAAAAGATAAAGTCATTTATCTTCAAACACATTTTCACCCAGTGTTCTTGCCTGTACATTCTACACTTTTGATGTTATTTCTAGTAAGAAATTACTATTGTAGTAGTTAAATATTCATAGTAATTAAAAAGCTCTCTCGATTTTGCTGAATACCATTAAACTGTTACACTACCTCAGAACAGTCTTTATAAAATCAGTTCCATGAGGTGCCTTCATGCACAAACGCTGCCTCAAAGTCATTGCCTGGTAGGGCAGAAAGAAAAAAAGTCAGCTACCCAAGTTTTCAGACGCAGCCCAAGTCAATTAAACTTCAGGGATATCAATCTGTCCAGTTAGGAAGCATAAGTAATTTGAGAATCAGGGTAAGTTTACATAACAACCATGTGCTACAAACGGAAACGTTTTTTTTCTTCTTTGTACAGATGACAACGTTATTAAAACGCTCCCTGTTTTTGTAGTTTACACAAAGATGATAAGGCTGTTGTTTTTAAAAACTTTCACTCTGAAACCTGTTTTCAAAAGTTTGTGTTTTCAAGCCACCAAAATGCTGTTGTCGTGCAAATGAACGGCCAAAACGCATAAAAAGTCATCGGTAGGACAATTGCCTTCTCCTTAATTTGGGACTGATTTGTCCCTAGTTTTGTGTTTTGTTAGGGTCCTTGTACCCTGCAACCCAACCAGGTTGTACAGGTAGTCCAGCTACTCCAGGATGGCACATCCATAAATGCCATCGCAAGGAAGTTTGGGGTTTCTCCCAGCACAGTTTCAATAGCACGGATGAGATACTGGGAGATGAGCAGTTAGGAGAGCTGGACAGGGCTGTAGAAAGGCAGCAACCCAGCAGCAGGACCGGTATATGCGAGGAGGAACAGGGAACACCAGAATTAGCAGTTCTGCCATCGGCACCCCGTTCTCTTCACGAATTAGAGCAGGTGTGCTGTGCACAGAGCACACATGACAGACGTGACAGAGACTGGAGATGCCGTGGGGAACGTTATTCTCCCTGCAAGACCCTCACATTCCCATCACGTTGGGGCGCCAATGGCAGACCTGCCAATTCTGGTGTTCTCTGGCAATACCAATCAAGCTGTACGGTGCTGTGACTTTGAGCACAGGTCCCACTAGAGGACATCAGGCCCTCATGCAACCCTCATGGAGACAGTTTGGTCAGAAACATGCACACCAGTAGCCTGCTGGAGGTCATTTTGTAGTGCTCTAGCAGTGCTCCTCCTGTTCCTGCTGCTGGGTTGTTGCCCTTCCACAGCCCTGTCCAACTCTCCTTGCACTATGTCCCAGAGGTTCTCAATTGAATTCAGGTCTGGGGAACGACGTGAGGGCCGGTTAATGGAATCAATGCCTTCATGTCATCAAGTAGTACCACAGACTGTCCATTTGCTCATTGATGCCCTGATCCAGGTCTATGAGGAGATCCCCCAGGAGCATGCCCAGATGTTGTCCCACGTGGGCAGGGTTTGAAATTTACACCCGCCAACCCGCCAAATGCGGCGTGTTTCTATGGTTACTCACTTTGCTTGGGAGGTTTGTGTAAGCTAAATCTGCGTGGATTTAGTGCAAATACTCAACTTGTGATTCATCATGATATATTAAATACAGCATATTGTGTAGAAATTTCTGGCTTACTTGAACATACACATCACTATGCACCAAATAACGGTGCGCTTGTTTATTTGCATTGAACCAATAGGGGAGATTAAGATTTGGTTAACAGAAAATACATTGTTATTTTCCAACATCCTAAATGTTCTTTGTACTGTATTGATCTGTCCACTTAAAACACATTTTTGGTAAAAAAGGATGAGAATGAATGAGGAAGGGAGGAGATTGCTTGCTGACAGGATTTTGTCTGAATAACAAATGAATGTATGAAATCCAAATATATATATATATATATATATATATATATATATGAAATAAAAATGTGTGTATATATAGGCTACATTTACAGTATATATATATATATATATATATATATATATATATATATATATACACGTGTGTGTGTGTATAAATAAGCTGTGACATAGTTAATCTGGTTCATTTCTTCTTCTTTTTTTGGCTAGTAGAAGTTCTGAATGGCCAGTAACTTAAAAAAATTAGTAGTCAAATTGACCAGTGGGTGAAAAAGTGAATTTCAAACCCTGCACATGGGGTATGTGTGACACGGACAATATATATATTGTACACACAATTGAAATGTGCATTTTATTCCAGATGAAAAAAAATTTGTAATTCAAAAACTAATTTGTTCTCAAATAACATTACGTTAATGGTACAGACATTCAATTTGAGTTAAGGGTCAGTTTGAGATGCTGTGTAAACACTAGCAGTAATTAATTTCAGTCATTAAAAGTAATTGTGAAAATCAACTTGGTGCTCAGAAAGATTAATACTTCTAACTGAGTTAAATTAATCTATTGTAAAAAAGCGAGCGATCCAACATTAAAAAAACTTCACATATACTTGTAAACGGCGTAACACGTCGTTCTTGTTTAGCTTGTTTCAAGTTATCAAAACGTATAAAAATAGAGGGTTTGAACCTACGTCATGATTTGGTCAGTTACCCGAATGTGCAGCCATATTGGAGATACTCTATGTAAACCTTAGATATAAACACTAGATGTCGCCTTGGCTACGGCAGTTCATTGGAACAAATGCGTCAATAGAGCCGCCATCTTGAAACAGGGGAGCCCCTCATCAGCGTCAATGTAGGAAAAGGTCTAACGGAAATAAAATCACCATAAATCGCAATGAATTCGATTTTCTTGTTGTTTTGGTTCGTTCCAACGGTCAGACATGTATTTATTATAGAGTCCAGAGAAATTTAAAAAAATTTAAAAAATTCACATTCTTGTGAAATTTAATCCCTTGCTGTCTGGTTTTTAGATTTCATTCGTGTGAACATCCATACGCAGCACAAAAGTCTGGCATCATCCATGAATTCAGCGTTACCTAGCTACTTCCTATGACCAGACACCTGTTCCAAGATGGCGGCGGTTTTGACGCATACTTAGAACCCCAAGGCGACATCTAGTGTTTATATCTATGGATGTAAACAACAGCATGGATTGCATTAATACTAATCATATTAGTAAGACTTAGTAAGCAGGAAAGAGCACGAAATTTTGACAAACTAAAGTTAATGGTAAAGATCCGAATGAGCTAGCTTCTTTAACGTTAGCCCTTACCGCTATTCTTCCTTCTATTTCTTATCCCAACATAGGCTACGTTCAGATTGTCAGTCAAAAAAAGCACATGAAATCCGTTTCAAGCTACATCCATATGTAGTTTGAAATCCTATTCAAATCACATATCAGGAAATCCGCTTCAGTCTGACGCTCTCATCGGATTTCGCATAGTATGTGACTTTCTCACGCCACGTAAAATGTAAACGTCAGACGTTGTTATAGGGAACATGCTGAAAGTCGCTGCCGAAACAAGGCTTTTTAATTTTTTTATTGAACATACTTATTTACAAAATACAATTTACAAAATCTCTCGTTGGAAGACTCATGTGCAGAACATAAACACAGTCTGCCAAAACAAGGCTGTGTTGTTGCAAAGTGCCGGACAAGCAGAAAATTATTATTTTTGAAACATATTTTGAAACCGGTGCAGATGCAGACGGTTGGTCTGGGAACGCCACCGGGAACGCCCTGTCACGTGATGTGAATTTAGCCCGTGGGGGAAAACCATAAGGCTTGTTCGACTTGAACTGGCGCTGCACAGACCGATCGGTTGATGACATCAAAGTACCGCGAGAGCGATTCAAAAGCATAAGGAGCCGTCTGCTCTCTAATCGCTCTCGCGGTACTTTGATGTCATCAACCGATCGGTCTGTGCAACGCTGGTTCAAGTCGAACAAGCCTATAGACTGTAAAAAAATATGGACGTAGTGTCCGTGACGTCACCCGTAGGTTTCTGAAGAGTGCTTTTGAAGCCTAAAGTAGGCGGGGCCAACCGTCGCCATCTTGGCATCGCGTCAGCTCTCGTCACTCCCGGATAAAAGAAAATGGGCAAAGAGGCGGAGCGTGGGCGGAGCTGAAGTACTAATGCTATGCTACTGGCCTCGTGCTAAAGTGACAGCTGAATGTAGAAGTAAAGCCAATAGTTAAAGTTCATGTTTTTGCCCTTCAAAATACTATAATAATTAAAAGACGTAACTAAAAGTGAGACTATGTGTATCGGGATGCATTATTATTCTGCTAGTTAAAAATGTATTATCATGCAGTAACTTACAATATTGCTCTGAGCTTGTGCGTGTGACAGTGATTCATGCGCATACATGTCAGTCAGTGCGGCATCGCACGTCAAGTTCATCAAGAGCTTTATTCAGTTCAGTTTATTTTAAAATCAGATTTTGGCCGCTTCTCAATTTCTCAAATGGGTTAAATCAAAAATATTACCTCAGAAGTTCAAGTAAATTCACTAGAAATCCGCGCTCATTCAAGGGTGTGTATCTATTGCATGGACGGAGAGAAAGCACTGACACCTGCAGGATTTTCTCACGGTACTTTTTATTTAACACTTAAAAGTTTGAGAGCAACGGTACCGCATAACGAGTGTAGCCTGTACAGTATACTCCAAAAAGCAACGAAATTGTCAGACATCCATTAGTGCATGCGAGGAAAACAACTGGAAATACAACGCTGGTTGTTCTCTCCATACTCGACACCGACGGAATCCAACGGCGTGGGCAAAGGTATAATGCGTGTATTAAATTGTATGAAATAATCCCGAAAAAAGCACAAACACTGCAGAGATGGCAAGTACAGCAGCTGAGGGTGACGTTAACAGAGACAAACGTCGGCTAGCAGTTATAGCAGCCTCAATCCACCAGTCACGCAAGTGGCCACGCCCTTAATTATGCAGAACTTTAAGGCTTAACCCTCTACTGCACGGTGTTGCCATATGGCAACATACCCTTTCTTTGGACATTTCTTGAAATTTGAAAATAAATATGAGCTCTGATTAATCTTAAATTCATGGTAGAACCTGGTGTCACATACAAAATCGCATACCCCACCTTTAACAGAGAGAACAACTGCTTTGAGGCGTTTCACATCGAGTAGTTTCACTTGAACAGTTCTTATGAGTTTGCGTCAGATGTTTTGTAAATGTTGTTGAAATAATCGTTTCACATTGAGTAGTTTCACTTGAACAGTTCTTATGAGTTTGCGTCAGATGTTTTGTAAATGTTGTTGAAATAATACTTTGAAAATTAGTTTCATATTTTGTACACAAAGCTCTTGAAAACATTTTAAATAATAAAAACAATTTCATTTCTAAAAGACAGGTCTGTAATCATCTATGAATTTCATGTCATTTTGGGAGAAAACGCATCAGGCTGTTCCATTGTCGCACAATGTTGCCATATGGCAACGCACCCAAAAGTACCCCCCCCCCCCCCAAAAAAAAAAAAAGAAAAAAAAAAGAAATGTTAATTTGAGTCTATTTTATACATAAAAAAACACTGTAAAAATTTTTTCCATGATTGCATAATAATGCGTGCAGTAGAGGGTTAATATAATTTAAACGGATGAGGTGTAAAAAAATTCACCCCCCTCACAGTTGTCATGAAGGGCAAAATTAGCTATATAGACCAAAACCACTTTTTGCTCAAGGCTGTAAACAGATTTTTTTCTGCTGTAAAGTTGGGGATTTTAACATGGGGGAGATACAGATTTGACTCACTTTTGCAGCCTGCCTCAAGCGGTCAGTCGATGAATTGCAGTTTAATTCACTTCCGTGTTGGTTTCAAGAGAGAGACGGGGAGGTTGCCGCTTGGGGAAAACATAGCCTAGGCGCTCATTGAAATACGCGCAAAAATAATGCCGAAGGGATGCTGTGTCGTTTTCTGTACCGCCAATATACAAACAAATTATGAATTGAAGTTCTACATCCTTCCTAATAAACACACAGAACCGGAAAGGAGGACAAAATGGCTACAAGCAATAAATAGTAGTGTAATACTTCTGTGATGTTCTGTACTACTACAGTACTACTATAGTACTTCTATAGTATGTCCCAAAATAATATAGTATTCCTATAGGATTACTATAATATTTTTTCCTAAAATACTACAAGATTCCTATAGTTGTTTTTCATAAGGGATGTCTCATTCACATTAGTGTTATCAGCTGAAGGCTCGCTTGATAAACCAATCGCTACGGTCTACACTCAATACAGAATGCAGTCTGTGAGATCACTGTCAGCACAGTCCCTCGGCAACCTCGAACTACTGATCACCGTTTTACAAAAGGATTAATAGTTTGGTGTGAGGCATACGTACAATTGGTAAGTGACAAGGTTTTATGGAGTTATAGTATGCAACATACGAAAGTTGATTGAGTTATAGGCTAATGTTACCGCTACAGCTACCGCGATGTCTTACCTGGAGATTCAACCAGATAGCAAAATATGTCTGGAAACGACACCTCCAGCCATTTGGTTGGGTCACTGATCCAGTTTTAAATTAAATAAGGGCAATCATAATGTATTGCAGTTAATTTTGCAATGTACCGTTCCCAGTCGGCAGGCGTCAAAGACATGAAATAAGACATTTTGTCATTCAAATACACACGACGTTCGCGGTGTTTTCCCCCACGCCGACCACGCCCCCAACTATGACTAGTTGCCGACTGTATCTGTATCGCGGGAAAAAGCTGTTCATACCAGCCTCCAATAGAGATCGCTAAGACATGTGACCAACTGGGCGGCGACGTCATCAGAACGCAAAGAATTACGGGTATGTTTGGCCCGTTAACATGGGCTGGCATAGCAGGCTAGTGTTCTGGCATGAAAAAAATAAAAATAGCGTGAAAAACAGAATAGGCTAATCCTACTAAATGCAGCGGGCTAAAGAAAACATTGTCGGACCATACCAGAAAACTGTCGTCCGTTCAAAAGTAATGTTTTAAGCACCACACTCCTCGCTCTCTCTCATCTATCTGCATGCAGTCAGAATTAATGTCAAGAGAGACGCGATCGATCTGTGTGTGTGTGTGTGTGTGTGTGTGTGTGTGTGTGTGTGTGTGAGAGAGAGCGAGAGAGAG
Source organism: Siphateles boraxobius (assembly GCF_051911475.1). Taxonomy (NCBI): domain Eukaryota; kingdom Metazoa; phylum Chordata; class Actinopteri; order Cypriniformes; family Leuciscidae; genus Siphateles; species Siphateles boraxobius. The sequence continues at coordinate 6,582,299 of NW_027508711.1, forward strand.
AGAGAGAGAGAGAGAGAGAGAGAGAGAGAGAGAGGGAGGCGCGGGCGCGATCGAACAGTGGAAGTTGGAAACATAAAAAAACATACTCCGTCATTTTGTTCATAGAGGTTATCATTCAAACTGCAAAGTGTTTACTTATATTTGTGTAACTTACACTCGCAAAAAAACACAACATTTTGCTTTTGTCACACTTTAAACTCTTGTCAAACTGTAACCCACAACTGTCACCCAACCAAACACACACAGTTTTAAAAGCAACATATTTATCCAACCCCATTTCAAAACAGTCTGTGGGTTACATCTTTTGGACATTAATCATATCACATTGGTTTTCATTTCTTTTCTTCAGAGCAGTTACATATTCTACATTGATTAAAAAAAAATCAAATGTGTTTTTAATGGTAGTATAATTTTATACGAAAATCAATTATTTACCATTCAGATGAGAATAAAGTTAGGGTTCATTAAAATTAAGGAAAACAAATATATTGATCCGATCTTAAAGGATAATTCAGGTATTTAGCACTTTGAGTCTATTTTCTAGTTTGTTTTGGATGAACTAAGTTAGAGTGGTGGGTAGAATTTTGACGTTAGGTCCTGTCTCGACTTTTTGAATCTTTTAGAATCGCCTATGACCGCTTCAGAGTGAGTATGGGGAGGCTGCAGACCTGGAGCCGGCAGTTTTACGCCCCTGACAGTTTTACGCCCCTGTTGTTCCTGATGCGTCCAGTAGGGGGAGGCTGTACAGCGACACAAATTGAGTTATGTTAGTAAATAATCTTCTTTTGTTTTTTAATTAATACATTTATTTATTTTGTATTGCAAATGAAAGGATACAAGACAATCACAGTGAGAAAGAGAAATTTTACATTTTGTCAATATAAAAAATTAAAGGTGCTTTACATCAGACTCAATGATATTATTTATTTTAGAAACCTTTGAGTTTAAAGGTTTTGAAATTTTCTTAAAAGAAGAAAAAAGGGACTTTATATCAGAGGAGAATATTCTTAAATCAGGATCATTGATTGGTTCTGTCTTTATAAGGATGAATCTTGCCCAGAAGACAAAGTAATAATACCGTATAATCAAGATTTTTATCGTTAGAATGAAAATCTGACAAAAAATTATAGATTCTGTCATTTGTGTGTTAAATAATCTGCTAAAGTTATTGTTGTTTAGCAATGATGCAACATTTATTATTTATAAACAATTAGCTTGGTATAGGTAGCCTATCAATTCATTTCTATATCAATGGATGGGTCTATAATTTATTTCGAGAGACAAAAAGTACTTGACGGTCAGGTTTATGTTCTATCTGGCTTAAACTCAGCTATACCACGTGTAGGTTTAGTTTCCCCTAGTCTTCTCTACTCACTTTAAAATGCATTTTCTTTTTAATTTTCTTTTGTTGCCTGTCTTTAGCTCGCGTGAGATGGCCTCTTCTGGTAAGACCCTGTTTACTCCTTACACTAAAACATACTCCACATGGTTTCTGGGGCAACATTACAGTAGATATTGGAAATATCTGAACTTGTTTTTTTACAGTCTATGATGAGAACACACTAAAGACACATTTATAATAGGCATATATACATGTATGTAAATCTCTCTCTAAGTAAAGAGTTGAACTGCACACTCACTCAAATATTTTGATTATTTCCAACATCATTTTTTAAAATAGCTTACTGGTCGGGACTAAAATGTAGGGTATGTGCACTTAATGTGGGTTTTATCATACTCTGTCTTTACCAAATACTTTTTAACTTGCATCTCATAAAGGTGTGTTTGCTTTAGCTATAAGAAAATGAAAATCTATCTCTAAACTTATAAACACTCATTATTTTTTTATGACTTACAAAATAAACAACTTACAGAGAAATACATGGACATGGTTTTAATGTAATTTTCAATGTTCTCTGCACAGTCCATCATTGGTGGCCAAAAGAAATCAAAGTGGCTTGACACTTTTTTCACTATTGTTCCATCAATAAGTGCTTGTGCCACTGTACTTTGAAGATCAGGAGCAAATTGATGCAATCCACACACACACACACACACACACACACACACACACACACACACACACAGACGATAAAATCACCATGGATGTCCTTTTAAAAAAATAGTTAAAGAAGAGGGGTAAACCATAGGGGAGTCATCATAATTCATAAATGGTGTCAATAAAAAAAAATTGTGAACAACAGTATTGTGTCTTTCTTTTAAATGGCCCTTGGAATTTTAGAAAAGGGATAAATTGTGTTTGTCTTCATAAAATGCTGTGTAGGATACTGTTTTGTATAGCTGTACAAAACATAACGACCAATAGAGAATGGTACTACAGCTAATCAAGGATCCATATAATTACACGGTACTGTATGTCTAATGGGCTAAATTTGGTTAATATCTGAATGTAACTATAAATTCACAACAACATATTGCACTCAGTCTTCCATATAAAAACCTATGGTGAATAGGCCTATAACTGCAGTAGGTCATATACTTTTCATAACATAGTTGATCCAACTGTGTATTTTTAAATTTTCAATTCACAAAAACACATAGTCTTCTGTAGGCTGAGTGAAGAGAGTGAAGCCCAACTGAATAGCTAAAGACATTTTAATCCGTGCAGATCTAAACTGTAACGTTTATATTTAAATGAACAAAAAACAAACAAAAAAATGTCTATGTACAGGTTATTCATGTGTAAGAGTCGATTTATGTTATTTTGAAGTATATTCCCCTACTGGACGCATCAGGAACAACAGGGGCGTAAAACTGTCAGGGGCGTATATCTGCCGGCTCCAGGTCTGCAGCCTCCCCATATAGTTCAGAGTGGCTGTCTACGAGCATACACAAACATGTCCTTAAAACAACACTTAACGTTGGTTTTCAAAACTGTGCAAGAAGGACTATTGCAGTTTATAACACAGCAGGTAGACGGCATCTTGAACACTGCGTTCTTCCCTCCATGCAATCAAGTCTGGCGCCTCCTGTTTGTGCCGCGGATTCCCAAAATGCTTTGCGTTCACCACTGGCAATACGTCACGATGACGTCACATTAGCAATCTCTATAGTTCTGCAGCTCGGTGCGGTGACTACACATTTCCATGTTGTAAAGTAGTGTTCTCAAACTCGCGGCCCGTGGCCCCCATACTTGACATTAAAGTTTAATGTTAGTGCATTAACATTAGTTGCGTGTGCAGCGTTTTTTATTTATTTTATTTTTTTATCCCTTATGGGCTACCATGTAAAGTGTATTTGTATTTTCCATGTATTTATATAAGACAACATCTCTATTGTAAATGCAAACCCCTCCATCAACGCAACGTCATTGCCATAATGCCAAAGAGCTGCATAAACACACAAATCGGATCTGAACAGTTGCGATACACAGTGTGGACATCATTTTAGATCAGATTCCAAATGGATACAAAGATAATCGGATTTGGACTGACAGTGTGAATGTAGCCATCATAGACTGTAAAAAAAGATGGACGACGCCCCTTCGCTCTCTTCCATTGGCGAGAAGTGAAGCCGCCATTGTCCCGATATGGCGCTGACATCTTGGGACTTGAGTCTGCGCACTTGCGATTTCAGGACCAGACATGCGCAGTAGTGAGCAGGAAGTACAGCTGCAAAATCAACGTCCCGCTCTGGTCCCGCCCTCACTCTCGCTGAATCAATCTAAGCACGCGCCTCTGCTGCGGAACAACCCAGTATGTCGGTGTGAAATAATTAATTATAGAAATTTAGATATTAAATTTAAAGCTCCAATCTCCTCGGTCCTACAAAGATCCCGAAAAAAGTCTGTTGTTGCTTCATTGACTAATTTGCTCAGAGAACCTGTCAATCACAGCTGTCAATAATGACGCCACAGCACCGTTTTTATAGCATCAAATAACTAACTAAAAACAAACTTATTTTAAAACAAACACTTGAAATTAAGTCAGCGTGATGAAAACTACAGTAAATGACAGAAAATATCTTTGGAAAAAAGATATGTGAAGTGTAATTTAATTGTTTAGTTGGTCTCACGTCCCATTGAATAACATTGGGAGGCGGGGTTTATGAGCTATACTAGGACCGGTCACCGGGGGTCACTTTTCAGGGCTTGTGCGGCACGCTTGGTAGCCATATGGCGCTTTTCCACTACACAGTACCAGCTCGGCTCGGCTCGACTCGACTCGCCTTTGTTTGGTTTTCCACTGTGTAAAAGTTGTACCTGTACCTGCTTTCGGGTACTTTTTTTCGTACCACCTCCGGCGAGGTTCTAAGCGAGCTAAGGCGATACTAAAATGTGACGTGAAAACAATGCCGACTGCTGATTGGTCAGAGAGAATCGTCACTATTCACTGCGTCATCATTGCACGCGCCAGATGGAGTATCCAGAATAACCCCGCCTTTTTTAAATAGTTTAGCCAGAGATAGTTACTAAACTTACTACTATTATTATGGCAACTCGGAAGAATACGCCGTGGTCAAACGAGGAGGTGCAGACATTCCTTTGTTTGGTTGCCGAAGAGAGGATCCAGCGAGAGCTTGTTGGGGCAACGAGGAACGAAAGTCGTCGCTATGACGACCGGGTACTATTTGTGGCGATACTTTCTGCAATGGAAAACGGAACGAAAAGCGAGCCGAGTCGAGGCGAGCCAAGGCGAGTCGAGTCGAGTCGAGCTGGTACTGGTAATGGAAAAGCGGTTATAGTTAACTACTTTACGGCATAGACTGTAAAAAATATGGACAAAGCGTCTGTGACGTCACCCATAGACTTTCTGAAGAACGGTTTTGAAGCCGTTTATGGGGGGTATGGGACTATGGGCATGGCCACCTTGGAAAGTCTTTTCAGAAAGGATACAGAGGTGGTATGAAGTGTTGTGTCAGATCATGGCCGAGACGTCAAATTTCAGGAATTCCACTCGGCGCAGCCCGTTATCAGCTGTCAATCACGCTGTCAATCAAAGTTAACCACGTCCTTATTTGTCATAAATTTTATATCTAAATACGATCTAAACTAATGTGTTAGAAAAAAATTCACCCCCTTACAGTTGTCAGGCACTCGGAACCTATCGAAAAATACAATAAAAGTCCATGGGACCAACCTGTAAAAACATGAATTTATGCTGTGAAAACGGACATTTTAACATGGGGGTCTATGGACATTTGCTCCCTTTTGGGACCTGCCCCTAGCGGATTTTACATGTATTGCAGTTTTTCGCACTTCCGGGTAGGCTTCATTTTCCAGATTAGAATGTTGCCGCTTGCTTTACTACAACATTTTAGTCATAGTCACATCAACGCTTCATTTACACATGTGGCTTACGCTTTCTCAACCACAAACACCTTCTTGCATCCGTTTTTTGCACTCTTCCACTCTTTTGGCAGTCTAAAGGACTCGAAATGTATTCCCGGTGCAACCGATTAGTAGGCCTACAGACCTTTTTCACAGTCTATGGTACAGACCAAAACACAACAATTTTTCAGTAGCAATAATCAGCCAGATAATCAAGTCCGTTCAGTTCAGTGCCCACCAAAATGGCCGACTTCCGGATTGATAACGTGTTCTTTGATTTTGAACCATATTTTTCCATCATCTGTGCAGCCGTCATCTGCTAATATAGTCAATTAACCCCACCTCTCGTATGTCCGCTGTGAAACCGAGTTGGGCACATCCAGAACAGGATCTTCCAGTCAAACTGATACCGCATTTGAATCTAGTTTGCGAAATAACTTTGATTGGGAGTAAAACATTTTATTTACAGTTACAGTAAACACAAATATTTGACTTAACTGCAAACGCGGTCATAAACAATAGAATTTAAATATATCTATAACCAAATAGTGATATTTACATGTCTAATGCACAAAAACTTTCGGGAACCATATCAAAGGGATAACGTTAGTTCATCAAAAAATGAAAATTCTGTCATCATTTACTCACCTTCGATAGTGTTGTTCCAAACCCGCAAGACTTTTGTTCATCTTCGGAACACAAATGAATATATATATTTTTGATGAAATCTGAGAGCTTTCTGTCCACTGACAGTATGCAACTAGCTGCTACCACTTTGACGCTTCAAAAAGTTCATAAAAATATCTTAAAACTAATCCATATTGAGCGGTTTAGTCCAAGTTTTCTGAAGAGACTCGATCGCTTATAATGAGCAGATTTAATTTAGAGATAATTTAATTCTCTTTTGGCCAATCAAAAAAAAAACTTCTCGGGTTAAATTCATGTTCTTTCATTAGACCTGTCAAATTCCCGAAATTACAATATTTACTCACTTAATTATAAGCAATTCAATAAAGAGTTCTGTAAACTAATGTTAGTCCATAGATGTCTATGTTAGTCAATCAGCAATACGAAATGACCGTTAATTTTTTTAATTACACTAGCGCGCAGCTTTCTGTGGAAGAATCGCGTGCAGTAAAAAAAGTTACAAACCCATGTAGCCTATTTATTATTTGTATGCTTTTTCATACGACGCTTAACCTTGGCATAATATTTTTAGCCATAAATTGGATTTATCTTAAAATTAATGCGTTTTGACTGATCCAAAAACACTTCATAAAAAATTACACATTTCAGCATAACATAGTTATAAAAATAAAACTTAAAAATAATAAATAACCTGCAGGGAACGTTCATTTAGATTGCAAAAATTAAAAAGGAAGAAAATAAAACCTACAGAGAACATTACTAGAACGTCATTTGGTTCCCAAAAAAATAACCAAAAGGGAACAATATGGGAACATTTCGTGTTTGCTGGGTAAAGACATAAACCAGCACAGACTGGTTTTGTCACTTCATGTAATCTAAATAAGATTAATTTTAAACAGGTAATTTATGCATTAAATTTCATTGGAACTAAACCAATTGAAACGCAATGTAAAATATCCCCAGCATATTTACACATTGGTCAAGAGAATTGCCCAGTGGGCTACAATACAAAACAGTGTGCTTTGTTACACACTGCAGATTTAGCAAATGTAGACCAAGTATTCCATGCATATAGGAAAGTTGCATGTTGCACTGTATATAATGCAATTATAAGACTAGAACAGAAGTACACAACTTCAAACCACCTCAGACTGAAAACTAAATGAATAGAAAAATCCAGTTTCTATAAGACGTTGCTTTATCCACCTTACTTTAACTTGAATGCGCAAGGCTTTTGGAATCAGCACTTTCCAGTTATTGGAGCTGTGCAAAAGCAGACCATTTTATTACAAAATGGCATTACACGATTTTAAATATTTTTCACAAACCCATTGGTTTGCATGTTCCTTCAGCAATAAATACCTATTTAGCTAATGAATTAGAAGTATTGCACATGAACAATGCTTGTTAAAAAAAAAAGTTGGATACAGTTTAGCAGTTGCTATGCATGCAAAATATTTTTACATGTAAAAATGTGTAATTTAAGATCTTAAGTGATGGCTAATGCCAAATTAAGGGTTTTAAACCAAAATGTGTTAAATTGTCACAGCAAAAGTCATGATTAAAACCATTAACATTATCCAGTAAACAAGAAGACTTCCAAAAAAACTTACAAGTCATTTATTTCTACCAAAAACACTATTGGAGCAATGCGACTATGGTCGCTAGCAAATATACTAATTGACAAACTTAAGCAATATAACTGAAAAGGCAAAATCAAAAACAGTTTAAAATCAAAGCTAACAAAAGTGGAAAATTTTCCAGTCACTATTAGACATTACCCAAAAACGCTGACATTCACTAGGCTGTTTTTTAAAAGACTCTCTCCTACACTACGCAACAGGATAAGCATAGTAAGCATCTGGAAACATTGAGAAAAATGTACTCAAAATCGTTTATTTCAAAAGCTCTGGCAGCTCCCGAACCTCATGTGGCAAATCCAGTAGACATGTAAAATACAACCATACAATACATTATTCAAAAAAGGTACCAAAAAGTACAGTAAAAATAACACTTCCATCTCTGGAAATGTGGACAAAAGGAAAATAAAATTAAAATAAAAATGTGGAAGTGTGACTTTGCTTCCCCTATTCATCGGTTCTGTACAAATGGGTCATGATCTTGTCCGGTAAAAGGAAAGAGTCCGCGTGTGTGTGAACTGTTGTCGGCGTCACTGTCAGACTCATGGTTTTTGGGAATACGTCAGTCCTGTGGAGAAACGGAGACATGTGGACAGGTTTGAAAACGTTAAGACGGACAAATGTAAATCAGTTTAGATAGAAACCAAAACACCTGGTCATTGGTTGTACATTTATCAAAAAGATGCTGATTTGTTTTTTGTACAATGTATACGCTACCTGTTCTACATGTGATCAGTATGGCTTGTAGCTACTCTGGTGGCCTCCGCGTCTTGGTGTCTTTCCGTAGCTCGCGCTGCCCTGGGCTGAGAAAAACAATGTGCAACTGAGTGAACACGGAAAGGACCCCAAAGAATTCTAAAAGTGTCTGGAAGACGCAAACTTACTGTAGTCATAACCAGCACCATATCCATAATATGGAGAGGAATAGTCGTAGCTGCCATAGCCACCATAACCACCATATCCCTGCTGGCCACCGTAACCGCCATAGCCTTGGTTCCCATAACCCTGGTTCCAGTAGCTGTTATATCCCTGGTTCCAGTTCTGGTTTTGGCCTGAGGAAACAGATGTTGCAAGTTTAGACTGTTTTAATAATGCTGCTGTTGCAGAATCGCTCAAAGCACGACTCTTACCCCCACGACCCCTGCCGCGACCTCCGAATCCTCCGCGGGCGCCATACTGCTGCTGCTGGTAGATTTCCTTGGGCTGGGCGATTTTGATCTCGCACTGATATCAGAGACAAAACAGATGAAAGCAAAGCCAGACTGTAACAGGCCGAAATAACACATGCTCTAATAAAAAGCCAACAACAGTTGTAATCAAGCAACTGTGCACACCCACAAATCAACTTCATTTACCCACCATAACCATGCATTTATTGCAAAAGTATGAAAGAATAAAAATATACATACAAGGTCTTCCTCTCCATTCGTTACCTTGCTTCCACTAACGTTATGGTATTTCTTCTCAACTATCTTTTTGACAGCAGATTCTTCCTTGAATGTGATGAAAACGAAACCCCTCCGTTTGTTTGTTTTTGGATCCGTTGGAAGTTCAATATTTTCCATCTGCAAGCATAATCGATAAATCATTAAAGCTGGTAGACAAGTTTTTTTGTTTGTTAAAAAACAAAACAAAAAAACTCATGTACACTCAACAGTAAAAACCCACCTCTCCGAAGGCCCCAAAGTATTCACGGATCTTCTCTTCTGCGGTTTCAGGGTTCAGGCCACCAACAAATATTTTCTTGACCGGCTCTTTCTTCATGGCCATGGCTTTCTTGGGATCAATCTGTCGACCATCTAGTCTGTGTTCCTTTTGCTGTAGAACCTTTTAAAAGAAACAAAACGTTGCAAACATCTGCCACCCAATAAGTATTTGTACTGGAGAGAAGCAAAAGCATCCATACCTTGTCCACACTGTCTGCTTCTTTGAACAAGATGAATCCAAACCCTCGTGACCGGCCGGTGTTTGAATCCATCTTTATGGTGCAGTCTGTAACCTCACCGAATTTTGAGAAGTAATCCTTTAGATCTTTCTTACTGGTGTCCCAGCTGAGTCCTCCAACAAACATTTTACTGCATAAAGAAAAAAAAAAGTTAATGAGACCCTGCATTAAACCACAAACAAGAGCAAGCTCATAGCATCATAGAGTACCATAACTGTAACAGTCAGGTTCAGGAAGAAAATTTCACTTTAAATAACTGCGTTCAACAGTGGCATTCCACTAAAATCAAAAAACCTACATTACCCATGATTCTGCAGAGAAATATCCACCAATAAGTGTAATGTTATCAAGTCTCTAAACAAGTTATATATTTAAATGCATATTTTGCAATAAAACATTTTGTCTATTCGTACAAACCTTGAATTCCATTTCTCAATATTTGTTTTTTGTACAATTTAACTATTTTTGTAAAGTTTTTATTATGGCGATTAATCTCGAAGCTGGTTGATTTGGTTCAATTTTCAACTTCATTTTTGTGAAGTTTTAATTGTGGCGATTAATCCCGAAGCTGGTTGATTTGGTTCAAGAAACCATTGAAGAGTATTAAAAATTCTTATCAAAAAAACACTTCCGGATATTCAAAAATGCTTAAAGTAGGCGGGCACTAATGTACTTTTTTGTGCCAATTCTTAAGTCTGATTGGACAAGCCAGTGTCCACACAAAGTGCATTAGGGACCGTTTCCAGGCAACCATATACACCTTGGCCAAAGTATTTTACCATGAGGAACTGGGTTTCCATAGAGTTTGATGCAAGGAATAAGCCACTTAAAGGGATAGTTCACCTGAAAATGAATATTACCATAATTTACTCACCCTTAAGTTGTTCCAAACCTGTATAAGTCTTTATTACCAACATTCTTTAAAATACCATCGGTTTGAAACAACTTGAGTGAAAAAAAAATGGCAACTCATTTTGGGTGAACTACCCCTTTAAGACAGGATTTTCGTGATTTTACCATGGTAACTTTAGTTAACGTACAGGCAGATCTAACGGTAGCTGCCTGCCACCCGCGAGCGCCGTGGATTTCAACCCCAAACATCTCCAACAATGAGCACAACACCGGGCAGTAAACCGCCCCACCCCCTCTTAACACACGCATGGCGCTACAAAAACACAACTTGAAACAGTCTACTTTAAAACATGAAAACCAAACTAAACCCTGAATATTCTTACCCGGCATCTTCCTCGCCCTTGCTGGCGTCGATCTGTCCTCCATCTCCGTTCTCCTCGTCCTCCACCGCGGCCTCCTCCGCGAGCTCCGCTCCGTTCACATCCTCCTCGTTCCCGTTCTCGGAGGTCTCCATAAACTGCTGCTCTGCGTCGGCCATTTTAGTCTCTTTAGATCACCTTTGGATTACAAATGATTAAGGTTTAGTTCGCGGTGTGAAATAAGAGGGACGGTGCTAGAATAATAGAGTAGCAACACGGACACGCCATTAGATTTAGCGCACAAAAGCTCGATTTCAAGTCTTAGCTTATTAAATGCACAATAAAACAAATTAAATCAGGCGCGAAAATGTGTTGAACGCGTATAAAAACAGCATACGTCTTCTGAAAACAAACAAACAAAAGACTCATTGAGGCCGTTTGCAGAAAGCTAAATCCAGCATGCAAAGCTAAACTGGCTAACGTTACACGGTCTCATCTAGAGTCATTTTCAAGTAAACAGAACGCATAAAACAGGCTTTTTCCTCTAATATTCTATTATACGTATAGACTCGTTAAAAATACTTTAGCACAACACGGGAACCGTGCGAAATTAAATTAACCGGCTTACTGTAAAATATTGGCGCTGAAAAGCCGCTTTCCAAGATGGATTCTCGCGTACTGTACCAACTCGTGGCCAATTTTATAGCACCGGATGAGCTCGTTTGAATAAAACATGCTGTGACTGGATGACTGGGAATGACCAACCAATGATAACGCTCTTTGATTGGACAGGGACTGTAAGAGCCCCGCCCCGTTATGGTTTCCTCTTGCGCACTTCTTTTCTGCTCAAACGCTTTAGCACGAGATGTTGAAAGCGCGTGCACGATAAAACACGTTAGTGAGAGCGTTATGCAATCAAACACAATGGATACAAGCGTGTACAATACTATATAATATATAGCAGTTTTTTTATAAATTTGTTAGGCTTCCCAATCAATTTTATTAATTTCTCCCCCTTAGTCGATGAAGGACACTAAGAGGAATTTCTAATCTTAAATATTGTATAGCCGAGCATAACAACAAGAATATGTTAACTTTCGATTTTTTTCATAACTTTGCAACTCTTTTCACGAACCTTTCAATCCTGGAAAATCTCGATTTAAAATTCCCTGATATTTATTTCGGTTTTCCTTGACTATGGGAACAGTGTACTTGCAGACTTTAATGTAAGAGTTAGAAGGTTTGTGTTTTTGTAAACATTATTTATTTTAGTACTATTGCTTTGTGGATATCATTCAGTATGTCACCACGATTATCATTATACCATAAAGCAAAACCCAGAACTTTTTAGTACAGTCTGTCTCTACACATGCATTTTCTAATGACAATAAAGCTAAATTTGCTGATTGTAAAGAACTTAATCTGAAACGAGATGTTTTAAGCATTTTTTACTTAACTTTGGACAACTTTTTCAAATGGCCTTAAGGGCATATTAATATGCATTTTATAAAGACACATCCTTTGCATGGTATAAATGTATTACTTTAGCCAGTTACTACATGTTGCACATGGGTGCTTTAATTTGATCAGACTTTTTTTAGTCTATGCTTTAAACTGATATGTCGCTTATAAGCTGTATTCAGCTTCCCAAGTAAAAACGGAGGGTAAAAGAGACTCCCTGACCTAAAAGTGTGACATGGTGTGATTTTATAACACGGAAAAAAAAACAATTAGATATTTAACTCAGAAAATTCAGCAACATTTTATGTAAGAAACAATCAGACAGCAGGTATCTGAAATTAAACTATATGCTATATTGCTATAGTATTCACAGAATCCAGCCTTTCCTTTCTACCCAATTAAACTGTTCTACAAAAAGTCCCAAACTGATGCACGATGCACAAACAGCCTCAAGTAGATCAATATGGCATTAAATCATGAGTAATATAATACTTTTTTTTATAACAAAGAGAACAGTTGAATTGCACTGATTTAGTGAAACAAACTGCCATTATTAATACAAAAGAAAAACGAGGACAAGGTCCCTTTCATCATTTCATCATTAATTTTTTTATTAAATTTTTCCACGTTGTATTGTTCTTGGAATCGACATCTTTATCGGGTTCCGACGGTCACCTGCCAAACTCTGATCAGGTTGTCTGTGTATCCAGCAAAGAGAGTCTGAGGGAAAAAAAAGTGTAATTAATATAACCTTTCTGTTTGTCCACAGGTTTATATTCAAGTTTATCCACTGCACTCATACACAATAATGTCACAAATCACCCAGAGATCGACCATCCGAACCGATGCTGATTATCTGCAAAGTAACCTCATCACACACAATAAAGGGCCATCACACTGAGTGCGATTAAACGGCGCGAATGTACGTTGCGATGACACTCTTGAATTGAAACAATGGATCCCGATGGAGCTATTCACACCGGGCGTGATCAATCGCAGAATGACAAAGCAAGATTTTTTTTTCCCGACCAGTGTTGCTGATTCCCCCATCAGTGGTGTTCAGTGGTGTCCCCCATTTTCTTCCCTGTGTGTCTGTAATGAGTCAGAGAGCGCATTCGCTCTAATGCTGTCAATCATATTATGTGATCAATCATAACTCCTGCCTTTAATTCCGAAGGACGACGTTGTGTTCATTCCCTTGTTCTGAGGTCCACACATAACTGAGAGAAACTTTTCTACAGATGGAACATGAATCCAAATATATTACGACAATATAAATTATGTATGTTTTTCATGCAGATTTTTATAACAAAAAACGAGAAATGCTAAGAAGGTGTAGCGTTCAGTTTGTTATAAAACACTACAAATAAAACATGTCCTACGAGACGCATACATGAGGAAAAATGTATTCTCGGTCAGCGCCACCTATCGTGCAGGTGTGAATTAGCTGAAGGCAATCAATTGCTTCACGTTCAGTGTGAAAGGGCCTGTGGGAAGCGCTTACCTGTCCATCAGCAGACCAGGCCAGAGACGTGCACTGGGGCGGCTCAGCCTTACTGTTAGTGGTGATGACCTCCTGTCTGAGCTCATCAACAATGATCTTTCCCTCCAGATCCTGTGGGGGGGAGGGGGGGGGAGGGAGAGAGAGAGAGAGAGAGAGAGAAAGAGAGAGAGAGAGAGAAATGTGTGAGAGAAGAGTGACTGGAGTACAAATGAACACCTAACAAAACCATTCGAAAGCCAAAGATTAATCTTCATATTCATTCAAGTGGATTCAAAATGTTTATTGCAAATAAAAATCTATTTTTAAATCAGTGTTTCTGCACAGTTTTATGCTAAATGACTATTAGTGTATGATATTTAATCATTTTAAATAAGGTTTATATGTTTATATACATGTTATGAGATTAACTTTTTTTAAGTGGTGGCAAATTTATCGTTAAACGAGTATTTTTTTTAAATGGACAGTTTAAACAGATTAACCAAAATTAATTGAACTTGCCCAATTTAATTTCATTGTTGTCTTTTTTAAATGTAACGTAAAGGCAAGGTGTTGATTTCCAGTGTAAACACAAATTAATCGTTTAATCAAAGTAACTGATTCTCCAAAATAAACAGAACTTGTACATTTTACATTTAACATGTGTTACACTGATATTCAGGGCTAATTAGCATATTCATGAGTCTGCATACTAAATGAAGCAAGGGTGTAGTTACATTCAAGCTATTTGAAGTTTTTTCACAATTGTTTTTGTCATTTTGGTGATCTAAGATGAGTTTAAGGTATACTATTATTTACTACAGGGGGAGTTTATTAAGTACTGACACAAATTAAATGGACAATTCAACTCATTCACCAAACTGATATGAACTTACCAATACCATTTACTAATGCCATCTTCATCAATTTTAAATTTAACATATTACAATGATTTTCAATGTTGATGAAGTGAAATCACCAGTATAAATCACCAGTTGACCATTATGAGTTTTTACAATGAATGATACCGCTATAAAGCCAATATAAAATGCCAAATACTGACTGACTCCAGCATCATAAAGTTCACAAACTACATGCATAGTTGAAGCAGAGTTATGATATTTCATGTAAAATGAGTGAAACGACAATAAATTAGAGCATCACAAAACTGACCCAATCCAGCTAAGAACATGTTTTGATGTGAAAAGGACAGAAAGCTGATTGTACCCAGATCTTGATGCTCGGCCCAGTGGCGGCACACAGCCAGTATCTGTTGGGACTGAAGCAGAGAGCGTTGATCACGTCACCGCCGTCCAGCGTGTAAAGATGCTTGCCTTCGTTTAGATCCCAAAGCATGGCCTGTCCATCCTGAAGACAGAGACACAGGGACCGTTAAACCTCCACATCATTTATAAAGTCATCAAGCATAACGAGGGCACAGAACTACCCTAGAAAAGTGAATATCAAATCATTAGCTTCAAAGGTTAAGCTTCAATGGTAGTGGGCAGCATTGTGTCTTTAATCAACATGACTGAAAATTATCATCCTCATTCTTAAAATTGGACCCCAATCCAAAATTTTGAAAGACAGCAATACAGTTTCATAAATAAAAACCCAATTTATACTGTTAACAAAAAAAAATCTATATTATAAATGTTTAAAAAAATATTTAGTTTAGGCTATGATACATTACATTTTTTAGTAATTTTTATTTTAATCCATTTATTTATTTTAAGTTTATTTTTTTATTGTGCATTTATTTTTATATGTAAAAAGGCCCAATTTAAAAAATAAAATTATGAATGGAAAATATTTGGTTTCTGTTATGCTAGATTATTATGTTTTTTCTATTAAAGGTGCAATGTGTAAAAATAACAAATGCAATATGACATCCATAACTATGTTTTCAGTGGTGTATAAAGAACTTACTTAATAAACGGTAATGTTTTTATTACCTTAGAATGAGACATTTATATCTACATAACCGCGGGAATCCCCTTCTATGAAGGTCGACATATTGTGACGTCATGTTTCTACCGTAGCCGAGCGCGAACAAACAGCGATACAGAGCGCGTTTCGTCACTACCTTGAAAGAGAAGCCGCAGAAAGCTAGAAGCTAGCCATAAACACCGTGAGTAGTGACTTTTCCCTTGTCAGTGGTGTAAAATATGTAGTTGGATTGTTTCATGTAACTTTGTTCTTCTCCCTCGCTGTGTTATGGCTTTGCTATGTGGGGATAAATGTGCTGGTTACGTTCGTGAGACAGCTGATTAGTACTCTTGTCATTGACCGTAAAACAGTTACAGGAATCACCAACCCGTCGATCTTGGAAGCATTTTAAGTCGATCGCGAAGAGTTTTCAAAATCAGAGAAAAAAAGCCTATTGTGTGTAGTAAATGGTGTCTAGGGGATGCGAGGCGCGCGGGCTGTTACAATCATGCCATTTTTGCCGCACACACCTTTGGGCTCATGCGGACGCGTCGAGTTTAAACAAGGCTTTACGCTTTAACCAGCTCAGCCACAGTAACAGCTCATATTTAGCCAGCTAAACTTTTACTACCCTGTTAGAAAAAATATATAGTTGCATAGTTTCATGTGGTTCTTCTCCCTCACTGTATTATGGGTTTGCTATGTGGGGAGAATGTGCTGGTTACGTTTGTGAGACAATCAGCTGATTACTATTATTATATTATATATTAAGACCTTTAATCCTCACCTGACTATGGCTTTGTAAACTTTATCCATGATGTGGTTTATCATGGACTGTGTTACAGAAACAGTGACAATGTTACACACTCTTGGCTTACTCTGGCTATTCTCTGCCGTCTCAGACGACGATATGTTTGTCCAGTTTCAGGCACCGTAGCTTTAATTTAAAGGTGCAGTGTGTGACTTTTAGCGACATCTAGCGGTTCGGTTGCGAGTTTACACTAAGGGCTCAGCCGACTGCTCACCCCTCCCTTTCGAAGAAGCTACCGTGGCGAAAACGGGACAAACATCGTCGTCTGAGACGGCAGAGAATAGCCAGAGTAAACCAAGTTTCTGTACCACAGTCCATTATAAACCACATCATGGATAAAGTTTACAAAGCCATAGTCAGGTGAGGATCAAGGGTCTTAATACGTTAATATAATAATAGTAATTAGTTGATTGTCTCATGAACGTAACCAGCACATTTCTCCCCACATAGCAAACCCATAATCCAGCGAGGGAGAAGAACCACATGAAACTATGCAACTATATATTTTTTCTAACAGGGTAGTAAAAGTTTAGCTGGCTAATATGAGCTGTTACTGTGGCTGAGCTGGTTAAAGCGTTAAGCCTTGTTTAAACTCGACGCGTCCGCATGAGCCCAAAGCTGCCTGCGGCAAAAATAACGTGATTGTAACAGCCCGCGCGCCTCGCATCCCCTAGACACCATTTACTACACACAATAGGCTTTTTTCTCTGATTTTGGAAACTCGATCGACTTAAATGCTTCCAAGATCGACGGGTTGGTGATTCCTGTAACTTAACTGTTTTACGGTCAATGACAAGAGTGCTAATCAGCTGTCTCACGAACGTAACCAGCACATTTATCCCCACATAGCAAAGCCATAACACAGCGAGGGAGAAGAATTAAGTTACATGAAACCATCAAACTACATATTTTACACCACTGACAAGGGAAAAGTCACTACTCACGGTGTTTATGGCTAGCTTCTAGCTTTCTGCGGCTTCTCTTTCAAGGTAGTGACGAAACGCGCTCTGTATCGCTGTTTGTTCGCGCTCGGCTACGGTAGAAACATGACGTCAATATGTCGACCTTCATAGAAGGGGATTCCTGCGCCTATGTAGATATAAATGCCTCATTCTAAGGTAATAAAAACATTACGGTTTATTAAGTACGTTCTTTATACACCACTGAACACATAGTTATGGATGTCATATTGCATTTCTGTTAATAGATACTCAAATTTTTTACACATTGCACCTTTAAATTAAAAGCATTTATAAAAATGCATTCATTTGAAACATTGTTATTTATGTATTTTTGTACATTTTTCATCATACATCATTACACTAAACTCCCTCTCTGTCCCCTGGGGGTCACTGGACCCATTTGAAAACCCCTTGTCTATTCAATTTGATGAAGTTCAACAGGCCCTTCGTTCAGATTTGGACCATAAACAGTGAAACGGACCTTTCCTCCAGATGCACAGAGGGAGCCATCGGGGGACACAGTGACGGTGTTCAGGAATCCCGTGTGACCGATGTGATTGGTCTTCAGCTTGCAGTTGGCCAGATTCCACACCTGAATCAAACAAAACAAAAGTCACTCATTTGGAGCCCCTAAAGGGACATGGAAACAAATATGAGATTAAAATTAAAATTAGGGATGCACCGAAATTCAGTCGAAAAAAGGTTTTTGGCCGAAAGAGAAAAAAGGCAGAAAATATAAGCTGCGTTGTGGAAACCTCTATTCATAGATGCCACCTACGTCACTAGAAATAGAACGCTGCCATATTGACGACCGATCTCGCCCGGCGCCGCACAAACTGCCCATTTGAATGAGACAGAAAGACAGAGATAGATGGATACATTTTTAATTTTAGGCTCCGATCCTTATTTGTCACCCCCAGTTTTCTTTTGTCCATTATTATCTGCCCCAGACTTGCCCCAATTTGCCTTTCATGATATATATATATATTTACCTTGTGCATAACCCCTCCCCATACAGTGGGGATCCCTTAAAGGCTTTCAAAGAGAACAGACGCGTATCAATATACTGTGGCTGGATGGGTTACAAACGTAAAAGTGCGGCACCTGGCCACCAAGGATTTATATTTAATCATGGGAAATGTTGGTATTATACATTTTTTTTTTAAAAAGTATGATTTTGGTGGTAGTTTGCTCTGAATAGGTAGCGAGTTGTTAGCTAGCTAAGTGGCTCAGCTGGTAGCTTGCCAGCTGTTAGCCACAGCTCACGGCTAGCTGTCATTAATCTGGATTAGGCCTGTCGTGATAGTCAATAAATCAATTAATCGCACAATAAAAAAAATGAGCTCGATCATTTTTCCGGCTGCGATAATTTCCATTTGCATGCTTTGTTTTCCTCGTTTTCCTCGTGTGTCTTTCTCTCTCTCTCTACCAAAGAGACTGGATGACAACCCTGTTTAAGACATAACTGACATATTTTACGTGAATACTCTCCACAACGGACATTTAAACTAAATGTTGTATGTATTTGTCCATTCAGACATGAAACAGAGCTCAATTCATTACTCGCGCGCTGTATAGGGCTCTATGGCTGCACGCTTCGGCTCGGGGGTGTGCGCACAGAAAGATGAGACATGATACAATATTAGACATTCATACAATATGAGACATTTCTTCTATAATTTTCTTTTGGTATAGAATAAAATACCAGTTCGGGGTTCCTCTTTCGGCTGTTGTTGCAGCCAACTGCACAACATATTTCAGCTATTACAGAGACCGCCGGTCGTCAAGATGGCGGCGCAAAGCTACAGTGACGTCATGTGAACCGAACGAATATAAATGAATCTACTTGACCTTAACACTGCTTAGTTCTCACCTTCACCATCTTGTCCCAGCCGCAGGAGACGATGATAGGGTTACTGCTGTTCGGGGAGAAACGGACACAGGACACCCACTCGGTGTGACTTTCGTCCTGAGGAACAACACAAACATCTCAGTGTGGATCGATCAGACATCCTGACATATGAAATAAAAGTCTGAATTCTTTTTTTTTTTAAATGGAGCCGTTTTTTTGTTGAGTATCATATATGATGCATCACGCTTTTATAGCTTGTATCAGTTTGTTTACCAAGAATATGCAGTTTGGTGCAGATGCTGATATTTAAATGGCCATAAAGTTTGATAGCTTATAATGTAAATGAGTGAGATTCTAATTACTAGAGCTGCGTATTGACACAGATTTCACAATTCGATTCAATATTGATTATTTTGGATATCAGATAGGCTAGAATATATGGCAAATTCTCAAGGAAAACAAATCTCTTAACTAATGCTGTAAACTATGGGAGCCAGTTGTAGTAGACTAGGCTTCATTAGGAAATTAACTGATTAGTATACAAACACTTAAATTACACTTATTTATTTTTATACTAATAAGCTTATATTAAAAATAAACATTTTAATGGTGGCGGTCATAAAAAAATAGCCAGATTTATTCAAACATGCATTAAATATCGAAGAACATTAACAATGATAATGAATATGTTATATGGTGCATTTAGCAAAAGGCTCCTCTCTACAGTTAATTTTTCTAGCTGACTAAGGAGTCCATGGTCACTCGATATGTTTTTTCTAAGGTAAATGTGACGTTACATGACATTGTTTGCAAGCTGTTTTACTGACATCTTTCCACGGTTGAAACACTGATTGAGCGAATAAATGTAACGGTACGGATTTTGAGAAGTTGCACTTTATCTTTTAACACAATATCAGATGCTCATTCTTGTTTATTTCACGCTGTAACTGGTATTATTAAGGCGAAAGAGAAGATCATGTGCGCTCCACGCTGCGCCAGATCGATCTCACGCCACAGCGCCAAAAGAGTATTTATGTTTTTGAATTTCCTAAGGAAATGGACGTAATTTAAAATCTGAGACTTTGTTTCATATCAATAGTAACTAAACACAAAGATTATTGCGATTTATTGGATGGGATGCGCGCTACAATGTTCTATTCATTCATCAACTGAAAACAGTATGACTAGCCTAATCGATTCTTGTGATTTAAGAATCGATATCGATTCGTAAAAATGAGAATTGATAAAAAAAATCGAAAAATCGTTATTTTTTACCCAGCCCTACTAATTACAGTATAATAGATTTACATAAATGTCATATAAATATCAGTTATTACTCTGTTTGTATCTGCCAAGATGTCTTAGTAAGATAATATTAAATGGTAAGTTTTATGATTGAAGCTCTGTAGTTTTAAATCATATGATGCAATGTATTACAATGATGATTGAGAGATGAAGAAATAAACCTTCCTCAAAAGCCTGATGATCATATTTGAGACTTAATTTTTTGAAATGGATTATGGATAATCAAGGAAACCTACGTTGTTTCAGTCCAGTAAGTGTTCATCTAGAAATGTTACTAATATAAAAATGATGTTTATGTTCACAGCAAAAAGACAGGTACAACAATGAGCTGAAGGTGGATGTTTTTACAATTACACAAAGCCATTTTTTCTTGTAAGAAAGGACTTATGCTAAAAGTCTAAAAAAAAAGTAGACTAAAAAAAGTCTCAATCAATCGTACGACAGAAGGCATGTAGTAGATTGCGTGCAACAGGTTTTTCAGCAAATTTTGATTATGTTGATCATTTATATGCCTTAGAAAATTGCATTTCAAATATGATGCATTAGGCTTTATAGGGTTAAGTCACTTTGATCAGGCTGATATATCACTGCTAACCCAGTCGAACACACTGACAAACCCACAGCTCATCTCACCTGGATGGTGTACTTGCAGACGCCCAGGGTGTTCCACAGCTTGATGGTCTTGTCCCGAGAGCCAGACACAATCTGACGGTTATCAGCGGAGAACGCCACGCTCAGCACATCTTTGGTGTGGCCCACAAAACGACGGGTCGTGGTTCCACTAAAACAACATTTGAAGAGCAAAAGGTCACAAACATAAGGGCTACCCAATGCAGGCAGTCTCAATAATATTGTTGAATATAAAGTGTCCACAACTGAGCAAGCCACAGACGACAGTGGCAAGAAACCCAAACTCCATCAGGAGACAGAATGGAGAAAAAAAAACCTGGGAGAAACCCGGCTCAGTCACAGTGTACGATTATGATTCAGGCAGCATTATAGGTCATAATTCAGACTGGATCAGAACATTCAAAATAT
The DNA here is from genome assembly GCF_051911475.1 of Siphateles boraxobius. Lineage (NCBI taxonomy): Eukaryota > Metazoa > Chordata > Actinopteri > Cypriniformes > Leuciscidae > Siphateles > Siphateles boraxobius. The sequence goes on from NW_027508711.1 coordinate 6,603,871, forward strand.
TTAATCCAGTTCCATCTGGTTGAAGATCGGATTCATCACGCCGGTATGGAGACATATTTAGTTGAGGATCTGTCAAAAACGGCATAAGTTGTTTAAATTTCAAAATAAAAAGAGCGGAATTTAAAAGCTGAGACTTGTTTCATATCAGAAGAAACAAAGGCACAAACTCTTTAAGATTATTGAATGGGAAAAAACGCAGACCTGGCAACCCTAGCTTGAACTACCGGTGATTCACAGGGTCAAATAGAGCCTGCTTTAACAAAGATATTTTTTATATTTTGCTTACACAAATAGTGACACTATATAAATGTTCTAAATGCAAAATAAACAGGACCAACAAACAAACATATTAACAGCCAACATCAGTGCTTGTGTGTGTGTGTGTGTGTGTGTGTGTGTGTGTGTGTGTGTGTGTGTGTGTGTGTGTGTGTGTGTGTGTGTGTGTGTGTGTGTAAAAATTTAAGTACATGATATTGCTATTTTTTATCAACTGTTATTAACTGTATAACTACAGTTAACCTTAACTAGGTCCTTGTATTCTCATCCGAAATTTTAACACGTTAAAAAATAAATACGACCTCACAATGTGTCAATCACATTTACACACTGCCTCTGAAACTTTCTTCCGTCATGAAAAAACATTCAGAGCGGGTTTCGATTTTCTGCGTTTTCCGCATCCGTAGCAAGCATTTTAAAGGTGTTTTGTCAACGAATGACGAATAAGAAAAATTCAGACTCAGTGTGCAAGGACCTTTAATGCATTATTGTCCAGTTAATCTGTCCAACACAAGAGAGATTTTATTCACACAAAAGCGTGACACGTTTTTATGCCCACTTTTGATTGACAGGATATAATCTGCCCTGATCATCAGCGGTTTTCAGTTTTTATCAGCCAATACATCAGTGCCTCTCGGCACCCTCGTACTCACGTGGTGAGGTCCCACAGACGCAGCGTCCCGTCCCATGAGCCGGACAGCGCAAACTGACCGTCTGATGAGATGACCACATCGCTCACGAAGTGTGAGTGTCCGCGCAGGGCTCGCTGAGGAATACCGTAGTTGGTCTCATCACGGGTGAGTTTCCACATGATGACGGTCTTATCTAGAGGAACAAGAGCAGGAAACAAACATGAAGATATTAGAGCAAGGGCTGTCGTGACATTACAAACAACTAGTTAGTAGTCAAACATGTAGCTTTAAGTCAAATATGTGGCTTTATCCAGTATTTCTGTTCAACAAAACATCCCTCAAAAATCAAAACGCATCATTAACAGCATTTTCATTAATAATAACCAACTGTAACTAATGCCAGATATGATTTGCATTTGAATGCAATTACAAACTAGTTTAATGATTAATGCCGGATGAACACTTTTTCACATTTAGGGCAGAACTGTCATTTAATGTAAACTTCGTTTTTTACATGTTTATAATAACAGTAAAATATGCATAATTACAAGCAACTAACAGTAAACATGTTTAATAAACACTACCCAATACTTGTGTAATCACAAACACTTTAAAATAAAGTTATTTAAAAAAAAAGTACCATGATGAACCATGAAATACAACAAAGTACCAAAGGATTACTATAAAACAGCATCACTGTACAACCACAGTACTTTTTTGTAAGGAAGGCATTACATCATCCTTTATTGTTAGTGAAACTTTTGACCCTTTCTTCTCCTGAAAAGTAACATGGTGTTACCGTAATACCATATTTTTGGGCATACTTCAGTTTAAGTACCTTGTAGAATTATGTAAATACCATGGTAAATGAACGCTGTAATCATTCATTATTATGATAACACATAAAAAAATGACAATACCATGCTATTATCCATCACTGTACCACGGTACCAGCACAGTAAAGTTACTTTTTTGTAGGAAAGACAGAACTTTGCAACTTTTCCTCTCCTGAAAAGTACTACCATGGTACTACCAGGGTCATGGTATCGTTTTAATACCATGTTTTGAACACACACTATGGTAAATGAACATTGTAATCATTTAGCAACGCCATATATATATATATATACACACGACCATGGTATTATCATCGGATATTATCATCACTGTACCATGGTACCACCCCAACACTTATTATTCGCGCTAACTGCCGTCAGACAGCTGTGGTTGAGCGGTAAAACTGTGAGTATCTGTCACCTCGGGACGCGGACAGTATCATGTCTGGAAACTGCGGGGTCGTGGCGATCTGGGTCACCCAGCCGTTGTGGCCCTTCAGGGTCCCTCTCACGGTCATCTGCTCGGTCATCTCGGCGCTCGGTACGGGTCGATGGCTGTAGATTGAGTTGGACGGACTGAAACGCCGCTTTGCTCAAGTTAACAGCACAGGAAAAGGACCGGCACCACGCCGGAAGTACATATTCATGCCTGAGCAGAGACGGCGCACTGCCTTGTGGGAGTTGTAGTGCGAATGCAGCACATTGAAGTATTTTTTGTTTTGTTTTTTTGAGTAAAATACTAAAAATAATAAAACTAAAAGATTCATTTCACAACATAAATTATTCGCAAACATACCATAAACATTAAATTTGAAATCGCCTTTAAAAAAAAAATAATAACAATAATTTGATAATAAACATATATTATAATACAATATAAAAAACACACAATAATAATAATAAATAACAATAATAATATACAAATAAGTTTCTATATGTATAAATACTGTATAAAATATTGTACAGTTGACTGGGGTCAAAATCATCAAAAAACAATGTACATCCACTTCTACTATTAAATGACATTCAGAACTCTTTGGTGATTCAAAACTCACTTTTTTGTCCACATTTTGTCGACTCCACATTTATTTTTGAGTTTTCCATTTTGTGAGAAACACGGGTAGAAAAAAAGATATCCATTGTTTCCGCCCGGTTTCGAACCGGGGACCTTTCGCGTGTGAGGCGAACGTGATAACCACTACACTACGGAAACCTGCGTGAATTTTAACAGATTAAACGATGGTTCGAAATTATGGTTCATTTTTAATCAAATTTATTTATTTATTATTTTATCTATTTTTTTCCTCTATTATATTTATTTATACATTCATTTGTTTTTAATATGTATTTATTCCAATATATATTTATTTCCAGATTTATTTATTTTAAAATTTCTTTATTTCAATTTTCTTTCTTTATTTTTATATTTATTATGACATTTCTCTGCCGTGCATGATAATTAGATGGGTTGGTTTTGCTTACCAAATATAAAAAAATTAATTAAGGAATAAATAAAAGTTTAAAAAATATTTTTATGTAAAAATGTATAAAAGCAGAAAATAAATTAAGGCGAAAAATGAATTTGATTAAGAATAAATCATATTTTATCAAGTCGTTTATTCCTTCATTTATCTTCCTATTTTCACATTTATTTATATATTTATCTTTTTATTTATTTACATATTTACTTATTCATTTTTAATTTCTGCAGGTTTGGTCCTCCTATTATGTCATTAATATCACACACACACACACACACACACACACACACACACACACACACACACACACACACACACACACACGTGTGTGTGTGTGTGTGTGTGTGTACAATTTAATGGCATAATGTAACATTTTTAATTTGTTAAACTTCTTAAAACTTTTTATATAAACAAATATTTGTACATATATAGGCTATATTAAGCAATTTAAATAATGAATATTAAATAACGCAAATTTAATAAACACTTTACATTTTTCTAAGTCTCTTGTGCCTAAGGCTGCATTTATTCAGCTAAACAACAGTAATATTATGGAATATTACAGCATTTTAAAATAACTCTTTTATATATCGCTGATGCTTTAGTAGCCTATTAATAGTCTTATTTTACTTTGTTAAGTATTTTCATGATTATGCTGAGACGCTAATGAATACATTCTTATTTCAGGACAGCATCATGAAGAAAACAGTTTTTTTCCCCGGGAAAGTCAAAGTGTCTTTCAGCAAAGGCCCATCAGGCCATTTACGCTGGGACCCATCAGAAGAGGCAAAAAGAATTAAAGACAACCCTTCACTGCAGGACAAGTCAACACCGGAAAGAGAAGATCTGGTCAAGTTGAACGCCCGTTCTGTTGTGTTAGAGGAGGGGATGTCTCTGACAGGCAAGAGGTGTTGGGAGAATACATTCTTCAGTTCGGCAAGTGCAAGGACAAGTCTTTCAAGTGGTTATTAGAGAATGATGTCAGCTATGTTTTGTACCTGTCCGATAAGGTTGAGGAAGAAGAATAGGCTGGGCAGATCAACCCAGTCCATGCAAGTATAGCCTCATTTCCTTTTTTAAGTACTCAAGAAGCTTTAAGGAAATTGAAGATCTTAAACAGTATCTGTCTCAAAGGCCAGATCCAGTGTAGTTTTGACAGAGGAGTACTGTTGGATTTGGATCAAGAGCACAAGACACTTGGAGGAAAATTTGGGACACCAGGGCAGACAGATATGCCTTCTTTATGAGTCATGTGTGTTATTTATACCCATGTCAAATTCAGCATCTTTATGCCGTATAAAATTGCACATATGGTGAGAAACCGCTCAAATTATAATGCTTAATTTTTAGGATCATCTGCAGCCACGGGATCCACAGTCTTATCTACAACAGGTTACTTTACACATCAGTTTTGGAGGCTTATTCGGTTACATACAGACTTATCCTCCATTTCTGATTTCAATTATCTTATTTGTTGTTTTGGCAGTGTTCTTGCCTGTTCTAAAAAAACATGTTCTTTTGTTCTAACTACTGTTAAGGTTTGAATATACCAGTGGTGAGGGTCAGTGCACTTCATGAACTGTATGCATGCTATTTAAACTCTATTTATTTGTTGTGAAAAGTGGACTGTTTACTTACAGACATTTGAACATTATTTGAATGTGAGTAGTTAATACCATATGGCAACTGTCAAAATGATTGATTGACAGGTGGGCGTGGCTTTCCTTTGATCTTCCCCCGCCCCTTCCGGTTCCTCCCCTTCCTGTCCCGCCCCTTCCGGTTCCTCCCCTTCCGGTTCCTCCCCTTCCTGTTACCTTTGACCTAGTTCCGCCCCTTCCGGTTACAGCTTCTGTCAAAATGATGGATGGTTACCTTTGACCTAGTTCCGCCCCTTGCGGTTACAGCTTCTGTCAAAATGATGGATGTGTGACAGTTAGTTTGGTCGTTTGAAGTTCATTTGATCAAGAAAAGGGAGGTATTGGCCTTTGATATTAACATAAGCTTTGATGTTACAGTTACAAAGTGATGTGACAGTTAGTTTGAGATGTATTGGCTTTGATGGTGACAGTTACTTTGATTGTTTGAAGTTGGTGTTTTGGTCACCGCATTCCTGAGCTTTATCAAGGGGAGCTGTGAAAGTGATAAGAAAAAATGCTGGAAGTTTATCTGTTCTGTAAAAGAATATAAAATAAAACCTCACACAAAAAGTTTGAATAAAACTATGTAGAACTATTCACTGAACCAAGCATTTCAGTTTAAATAAAATGGTGAAAGTTTATCTGTTCTGTAAAAGAATATAAAATAAAACCTCACACAAAAAGTTTAAATAAAATGGAGCCACAAAAGTATTGCAAACAATCCAATGTATGAATGATCTGACTCTGTCTCAAAAAAATAGGGAGCACGCGCGTCTATGTGTGTGTGTGTGTGTGTGTGTGTGTGTCAAAGCAGGAATTTCCCCCCCTCCGCATTGCTGAGGACCTTGAAAGTTTATCTCACACAGAAGTTGAAAAAGCATTATGTTCATTTAAATGAAATGATTATAAAATTTACATTTAGTCATTCACAAATATTTGACACTGACTCAAGTTGAAAAACCATGCTGTTCAATTAAAAGTATATAAATTAAACAAAAATAAAATCATCTTACTGTTTCACCATGGTTGAAAAAAACCCACAAGTGTTTCCCCTGAAGTCTTTTCTCTCTGTCACACCAGCGTGTGGCTGGTCTGGTATCTGTTTTTGTGACACGTTCCTGAGCCCATTGAAAAGCATTGTGTTCCTTTAGAAGTGTATAAATTAAAATATATCATATATAAAATAAATAGTTTACTAATTGTTGTTCATTTAAAATCTTACTAAATTACTGAAGTTGAAAATCATGCCGTTCATTAAAAAATCTTACTAAATTAATGAAGTTGAAAAGCATTCTGTTCATTTAAAATAAATATTTTACAAATTTACTGTAGCAATTATGTTAGATTTAGATAAAAATAAAATCATCTTACATTTTCACCAGGGTTGAAGTAGCTCCTATCACATAGATGTCCATATTGACCATTTAAAGTTGAAAAGAACCCCAGAGTATTTCTCTCTTTCTCTCTCTCTCACACCAGCGTTTGACAGTCAGAGGGCTGTGTTCAGTGATCAGAATGAGACTGTGAATGTTTGCTAAATTTATTTCATAGTGTATAAGCATTAAAAGTTTGAAATAGTTTCAAACTTATTCAATGAATTCATAAAAAACAATTATGCTATATCGATGGTCTCTGGGGAAAACTTGACTATATTTTTTTATTTATCAGGGTGCATGTAAAGAACTTTGAAATTTGCGGCTCTCACAAGTTATCTCACACATTGTGTGAAATGTTTAATAATTCCTCAAGTAGTATCTGTGAGAAAATCCCCACATAGGCCTATCTGTAGTGAGAGAGCAACAATGAAGACTTTGAGAATCTGTGATGCCTCAGGCCGAGCCCCATTGATAGCCTGCTTATAAGCTCCTTCCGATCACCAGCACATCTTCAGAGAAATACGTTACTTTACAATAATGTTAGCTTCAGGATATAGGGTGACAGAGCAGATGAGCCTCTGTGCATCACGTAATGTTAGTCTGCTAACGCCTTTCCAGAGCCAAAGTTTTGTTCGTACTAAATTTATTTCAAAGCATAAACGTAAAAGTTTAAATATGATCTTTTAAAAATGAAAAGATTGTTTAAATGAAATCTTTACATCTTTACAATCTTTTTTTTTTTTTTAACGGTGACCCAAAGTATAATTGTTATTAATATAACCATAATGATTTTTGTACTGTAACAGCATATTCTACCCCGTACACCTAAACACGACCATCACAGAAAACTGCATTTTTACATTGTTTTTTACATACTGTTTTGCACTCTCACACACTAAGTTGGTTCCATAAACTCAAATAAAGTATATAACTCAATGTATAATGACAAAATGTATTCAAACAATTTAACCTTAGTTTTAGCTAAATAATATATATAAAAATTATATATATATACAAATATAAAATATAAAAACTCCTTACATTTTCATAAAACTGAAGAAGTAGTAGAAACTAACAATAAAAAAACAAATAGTTTAAGATGTCATAAACAAAAACCCTCCCAGATCCTTCAGGGATAAACTACAGGGTGAGATGAAGCTTCACACCCTCACAGAGACGAGAGGAGTGACAGGCCAGATGAGCCTCTGGGGTCACAATGCCCCAGCATATGCAAAGTTAGTCTGCTTTCCACTGTTTTATTCATATTAAACTTGTTTAATTAAAAGCATAATCTTAAAATTTTAAATGAGATCTTTTCAAATTAAAAGACCGTTTAAATCAAATCTGTAAAGTTTTATTAAAATCGTATCTTCTATTTATCTTCTACTTCTGTATGATATAAATGAATTTCATAAATTTAACCTAAGGTATTATTTTTTTACTAAACATCGTTTGTTCAAAAAATAAAATACATTTTTTTATAAATCAAGAATTGTGCTTTGGCGTCTTAGATCTTATTTCAAACAGTATTTTTGTCCATGCGACATGAAACATGTTGTCACAATGTTTTTGTTGTTTTAAAAGAAATCCCAGGACTCTACATTGCTCTTATTTAGATTAAATTGTATCATTTAGAAAATCACCACACATATTCAGAGACGCGATGTGCCTCTGTGGTCCATGAGTAATAAGTAAAGTTTGTCTTGAGCGAATATATAATTTTACTCGTCTTAATTCAAAGCATGATCTTACTTTTTCTACGGTAGCTATGATCTATTGTACGTATAAGATCATTTTTACTTTTCTTGTATCTCCCAAACTATCCTTATTCATTGTGGAAACACACAGGGTGAACCCCTTTACTGAGAGTATACTATCGGTTATCTACTCAAAATATATGTAGAATTTTAAAATGTTAGCCTTTGTTGATGCGACAGGCCACATGAACAGACTTTGGAGAGAGCTGATGATACTATAGCGGGAAGCATGCCCCTTTGACCTCCTCCATTTTTGTAGGCTTTTTGTTAAATACCCTATAGCTTAGTCCTTAATGGTACGCTGTGTAGAAATTTCCCCATCTAGCGGTGATATTGTATTTTGCATTCAAACGCATAGTGCTCTCTAGCGCTTCGCTTTTTCAAATGCGTATTGCAACTACGGTAACCGCTATGTGCCAAGAAGCTACGCCCTGTCGTCCAATTGCACTTCATCGAGTTTAACTATACACGTTTTACCGTTATGTTGCCTATATAATGAATTACACAACCACGGAATGAAAAAGCTTGTAATTTAGACCATAACACTGACTTAACTGTCGAGGAGAAAGCAGGACTTCGGTGTCCCTTTCAAAGTCTTTTCTCCTTCATTAGCTCTATCCACCTGGGAAAAGCCACCCCCATATTTACCCTCGTTTTAAATTTGCCGGTCGCGTTTCCTTTTAGATTAAATTTTTAAGCTTTATCATGGCTACGAGGATTGCATTATGAAGTGCCGTGCAATCTTTCAAGCGCCTCTCACTGACCGCTTCAGTGGTTTCAGTCAGCCGGCTCTGAACGAAAAGGTTGGCTAGTTGAGCTAGGCTAGTGCTTTTTGTCCCTCTCTGCTATTATAGTTTTTCAAGATGGCGGAACGACATGGAGGCCTCCATGGACTTACCCGTACCATGTAAATAAAGATAAGAAATTCTTTGCTTACGAGGATAAGTCAGTTCGTTGGCAAAGGTAATTTTACACCAACGAGAAAATATTTATGAATAAAGACATTGATTTTAGCTAATACAATACTTTATAAAAAACTACCATAAGTTTAATTTCAGATGTGTAAATTACGAAACTCAATTTTTTAACCGAGTGAATCTACGCATGAGAGATCTTCATAAGTCATAACTTCAAACCAAAAGATTAAAAACCAAAGATTAAGCTAAATGACACTAGGTTCCAGCGTACCTAAAAAGTTAAAAAGTTAAAATCATGCATACGTGTTGTGTTCTGACACAACGCCATTAGCTGATTCTTTTTGTTTTATAAATTTACTTTACTGATTTCTACAAATATCAGCCTGATAATATGTACTTAATACACGATGAAACAAGATAATCATGCTACCAATTACGTCTGACACAATGTTTTTAAGAAAAGTAGAGTTTTAAAATGCAACTAAACCAGATGATTTTTCTTTTGACAAACCTACAGAAATGCATGTCGATTACTAAGTTTCAGGCATAGTGCAAACATGCAATGTTCGAGAAAGTGTAATCTTTGCGAGGTCTCACCCACAAACGCAAAACTTTGTGTTGGGAAAATATTATGGAAGTAATTTTCAAACCGTAATTATATTACATTTATATTTTATTACTATTATGGTTTCATGTTGATTTAAAGTATTTGTTATTAATTAATACCTTTATTTTTATCTAACAATTCAATATCCAGCTCAAAATTTTGTTCAAAAATTGATCTCTGATCCCAAATAATTAGATAATGTAATGCTCACAAGCCACAGATATTCTCCTGCATAGTATGTGTGTAAATAGTAGTGCTTAAATCTTTGGCTGTATTTTGTCACCCTCATGCTGATCCATGCATAGCTTTTTACTAAAAGAAAGTATTATGGAAGTCATTATCAAACTTGAATTAAACCATATTTTATTTATTAATATTAGGCTTTCGTGCTGATTTAAAGTTTTTTATTTGTTATTAACTAATACCTTTTTTTTTTTTTTACATCCACCACAAATTTTTTTTCAAAAATTGTTCTCTGACCCCAAATAAACAGATAATGGAATCTTCACAAGCTACAGTTAGATATTATTCTGCTTAGTATGTGTGTAAATAGTTGTGCTTAAATGTTTCGATGTATTTTTACACGCCAACATATTCTGTCACACCGTAGTGATGTAAAGTTCCACACTCTTGTAAAGACTATGGTCTAACTTTAAAACATAATCTTTATACATGAATTCAAAAGACCAAATCACTAAGAAAAGTACCGTTTAAAATAATAAATACACAAAAGTTCACAAATGATGGTTTTATTACAATTACTATTCAGATAGCAGACGACACTGGTTCACATTTTGAATGTGTGTCTGTTTTAGGTGAAGACTTTTCTTTGAGAGCCGTCGACATTCATTGTTTATAGGAATAAATGACCATTGATAATTTAAGTGTTTGTACTCTGAAGTATTTCTGTTTGAGAATGTTTGACTAAATTGCAACTTTCCCTCTATCTACGATGTGGAATCACACAAAGTATTAACGCAAAAAGTATGTGCATGCTGTTTTACACGTTACAACAGAATCACATATGACTATTGCACTGAGAGAGGCGTATTCATTAAGACTGTTAAACAAATCGGTTTAAACAAATCGGTTTATAAAGTAAATTCTAGTGATCAACTTTCTAAAAAGCAAATACAACATGAGCCATACAGAAAAGCCACTTGTGATCAGTTTTGTATGTTTGTAATTGACATCATGTTTCTTTTTGTACAGTTTGCAAAAACTATAGTCTCCGAGCTTGGTCAAACATATAGGAATTTATGAAAAACATGAACAGATATTTCTACATGAGATATTTATTTTAGAACATCTTTCAGCTATGTCTACGAAACATCGACATGAAAGATGAGTATTGCTGTTTTTCTGTTACCTATAAAACTATTATACTTCAAACTCGTCTAGCTATTGCCCATTTCACAGCACAGTCGGTTATTTTTTCTACGTGGTTAAACAACGGTTAAGCTAATGAATTACCGTTGAAAGGCGGGATGATTCATTTTTTATTCCGTCTACACCGATACTTTGACACAAGAGTTTTAGTCAGGGGGTCTTTTAGGCCTGATCCAGAAAACAGACATTGTGTTTTATGTCTTAATAATCGTTCTTCTTTTTATGAAAAGTAAGCAGTTTTTGGACTCATCATCAAAAATGTTTAAACATATTGTAAATATCAATTGTTATATAAATTATATGTGAAACACGCTCAGTCGCATTAGAGTCGGATTCTTGTTTATATTGAAGTTTGTTATTGAACCGCTAGTGTTCTTAAATTGTTTACCACGGTTTCATTTTTAACAACACAATCGTAACACTTTTTGTATTTTGTACGATGTTTTCTTTACACTCTCACCCCATGGATATCGGTTTCCTACAGTTAGCTGTAATGTTGGTGAACTCTAGGCCTTCTCTTTTTCATATACGACAGTATTTGCATGAATTGGCTTGATTTAATAAAATGATGGTTTAAACCACATTATATTATTATACCATTTTTAAATTGCGCTTAAATGTATATTTTATATTTTAACCCTTTATGCAAATATAGAATAGGCCTACCACACAAGGATCTCTGAAATATTTTTTTCGTGTAAAACATCTATGTAGATCTATGTTTTTAAAAATACAAAGACATCTTTCTACCAGCGACCCTCAAAATCTGGGCATACAACAAAACACAGTGCATCCGTGTAGCTACGATGATTGATCAGAAAATTACTTTTGTCGCTTTGTTTGAAGAAACACTTTAATCAGCTGGTGCTTGATAACTATTAAACAACCCTCAATTCGGTAATGATGCGATATTGATATCGCGTTTTAATTTCAACTCAATGCGCTAAAGGTCTATAACTGAACTTTAACGTCTTAATATTTGGTAAAAGTTAACTTAAAGCCTTACTTTCTGAACGCTTTTTACGGAACTTGTTGCGAACATTCACTCAGCCATATGTTTAAAAAATATATATATTGGTGTAATTAATAGAATTCTCTCTGGCGGTATATGCATAACTTCTCCATGACTTATGATTCAATGAGGCTTTAATCCTACGTAACAGTTTACGATGTCATGACGATGACACCCCTATACAACTCCTCCTACGGGCGGGTGAGCACTATCAGTTGTCCTGATAAACTCTACACAGAGCCCAGCCTCAGTTATCGCACGCAAGCCGGTTTCTCCTAACTGTTTGTGTGTGTGTGGTGGTAACGCTGCTAAACCTGGTTTCGACGCTACAGACGGTTGCTTCAAATGGATTCAAAATCGTAAAAACGCTGACTGTTGGGTCTACTGCTACATCTCATTAATCAGAAGTTGAAGGAACATTTGGAAGGAACCGTGGTAAACATTTGGTTGGCCTGCTAAAGCTTGCTTCGACATTCCTGTTTGTTTGAACCTACCGCAAACTAGTCTTCTACGACTCATCATAGCATTTGTCCTAAACAGGTGCGGGTTAAAATCACAGCCTGAGACTATTCAAGGAACACTCGGGGCTATTCTGCGCGAATTAAAAGACGAGCCATTCATCGGTACTAAACTACAAGAAATCAGAGACGAGCTTTTGGACAAATCCAGCAAGGAGATCGTCTCCGACGTCGTCGACCTCTGGCGAGGTTTCTCAATCGTGAATGGAGAGTGACCAAACCCCCACCAGCATGGCTGCTGCCTTTAGCCGAAAGAGTTACATGGAATTCATGTTTAAAGGACATTACAGAACCCAGCTGATTTCATTAATGGAAAGAGTCATCGAGTATTCAAGTGAATCGGATGATGATGATGATGATGATGACGACGTTAATGTTGAAACCAAGCGTGTAAGAAATCTCAAGAAACATATGAGATTGATAAGAGGTACGCCTGATTCTTGGGGTGAATTATCAAACATATGTGTCAACGGTATTGAGCCGACGTCTGTACTTGTAAAAGATGCTCTGGTTATGATGCTTGAATGCAGCTGTGAGTTAGAAATCCCCGATGTACTCTGTATGTGTACGTATGTGGCCGATGTATGTAAGCTAATGATACCAAAACTAAAAGACAATGACGAGGATGACACGTCCAGAGTTATCGAAATGTTTGTCAATTACATCATAGATCGTAACATGATGGATTGCAGAAATTTCAACTACTGGTTAGACTATCAATGATGTTATTGTTACCCCTTTTTTCACTAGCCTCTAATGTCATTATATCATTTAGAGTTTTGTACGACCATTATTTATTTTATTAATTCTTTTATTATATTACTTATAACATGTAGTCATTATCTATCCTGTTTTTACTGATTGTAATATTAGATGTGTCATTTTAATAAAAAGGTTGAACCACTATGCATGTGTGTGTGTGTTATTTCTTTTACAGAGGTCGAAACGAGAACATGTCGGAGCTTTTGAAAAAGCTTATTATAGACCGTCTAACCCTGAGTCTTTAGGCGGTTAAAAACGTTTAAAAGACGCAGTCTTAAAGGATAATGGAGTTCGACTAAGTGATAAGAGGTTTTGGATCGGTTGTCTTCAGGAATTCTATTAATTACACCAATATATATATTTTTTAAACATATGGCTGAGTGAATGTTCGCAACAAGTTCCGTAAAAAGCGTTTAGAAAGTAAGGCTTTAAGTTAACTTTTACCAAATATTAAGACGTTAAAGTTCAGTTATAGACCTTTAGCGCATTGAGTTGAAATTAAAACGCGATATCAATATCGCATCATTACCGAATTGAGGGTTGTTTAATAGTTATCAAGCACCAGCTGATTAAAGTGTTTCTTCAAACAAAGCGACAAAAGTAATTTTCTGATCAATCATCGTAGCTACACGGATGCACTGTGTTTTGTTGTATGCCCAGATTTTGAGGGTCGCTGGTAGAAAGATGTCTTTGTATTTTTAAAAACATAGATCTACATAGATGTTTTACACGAAAAAAATATTTCAGAGATCCTTGTGCGGTAGGCCTATTCTATATTTGCATAAAGGGTTAAAATATAAAATATACATTTAAGCGCAATTTAAAAATGGTATAATAATATAATGTGGTTTAAACCATCATTTTATTAAATCAAGCCAATTCATGCAAATACTGTCGTATATGAAAAAGAGAAGGCCTAGAGTTCACCAACATTACAGCTAACTGTAGGAAACCGATATCCATGGGGTGAGAGTGTAAAGAAAACATCGTACAAAATACAAAAAGTGTTACGATTGTGTTGTTAAAAATGAAACCGTGGTAAACAATTTAAGAACACTAGCGGTTCAATAACAAACTTCAATATAAACAAGAATCCGACTCTAATGCGACTGAGCGTGTTTCACATATAATTTATATAACAATTGATATTTACAATATGTTTAAACATTTTTGATGATGAGTCCAAAAACTGCTTACTTTTCATAAAAAGAAGAACGATTATTAAGACATAAAACACAATGTCTGTTTTCTGGATCAGGCCTAAAAGACCCCCTGACTAAAACTCTTGTGTCAAAGTATCGGTGTAGACGGAATAAAAAATGAATCATCCCGCCTTTCAACGGTAATTCATTAGCTTAACCGTTGTTTAGCCACGTAGAAAAAATAACCGACTGTGCTGTGAAATGGGCAATAGCTAGACGAGTTTGAAGTATAATAGTTTTATAGGTAACAGAAAAACAGCAATACTCATCTTTCATGTCGATGTTTCGTAGACATAGCTGAAAGATGTTCTAAAATAAATATCTCATGTAGAAATATCTGTTCATGTTTTTCATAAATTCCTATATGTTTGACCACGCTCGGAGACTATAGTTTTTGCAAACTGTACAAAAAGAAACATGATGTCAATTACAAACATACAAAACTGATCACAAGTGGCTTTTCTGTATGGCTCATGTTGTATTTGCTTTTTAGAAAGTTGATCACTAGAATTTACTTTGTGCAATGTTATCTGCAGGTTTAAACCGATTTGTTTAACAGTCTTAATGAATACGCCTCTCTCAGTGCAATAGTCATATGTGATTCTGTTGTAACGTGTAAAACAGCATGCACATACTTTTTGCGTTAATACTTTGTGTGATTCCACATCGTAGATAGAGGGAAAGTTGCAATTTAGTCAAACATTCTCAAACAGAAATACTTCAGAGTACAAACACTTAAATTATCAATGGTCATTTATTCCTATAAACAATGAATGTCGACGGCTCTCAAAGAAAAGTCTTCACCTAAAACAGACACACATTCAAAATGTGAACCAGTGTCGTCTGCTATATGAATAGTAATAGTAATAAAACCATCATTTGTGAACTTTTGTGTATTTATTATTTTAAACGGTACTTTTCTTAGTGATTTGGTCTTTTGAATTCATGTATAAAGATTATGTTTTAAAGTTAGACCATAGTCTTTACAAGAGTGTGGAACTTTACATCACTACGGTGTGACAGAATATGTTGGCGTGTAAAAATACATCGAAACATTTAAGCACAACTATTTACACACATACTAAGCAGAATAATATCTAACTGTAGCTTGTGAAGATTCCATTATCTGTTTATTTGGGGTCAGAGAACAATTTTTGAAAAAAAATTTTTGGTGGATGTAAAAAAAAAAAAAAGGTATTAGTTAATAACAAATAAAAAACTTTAAATCAGCACGAAAGCCTAATATTAATAAATAAAATATGGTTTAATTCAAGTTTGATAATGACTTCCATAATACTTTCTTTTAGTAAAAAGCTATGCATGGATCAGCATGAGGGTGACAAAATACAGCCAAAGATTTAAGCACTACTATTTACACACATACTATGCAGGAGAATATCTGTGGCTTGTGAGCATTACATTATCTAATTATTTGGGATCAGAGATCAATTTTTGAACAAAATTTTGAGCTGGATATTGAATTGTTAGATAAAAATAAAGGTATTAATTAATAACAAATACTTTAAATCAACATGAAACCATAATAGTAATAAAATATAAATGTAATATAATTACGGTTTGAAAATTACTTCCATAATATTTTCCCAACACAAAGTTTTGCGTTTGTGGGTGAGACCTCGCAAAGATTACACTTTCTCGAACATTGCATGTTTGCACTATGCCTGAAACTTAGTAATCGACATGCATTTCTGTAGGTTTGTCAAAAGAAAAATCATCTGGTTTAGTTGCATTTTAAAACTCTACTTTTCTTAAAAACATTGTGTCAGACGTAATTGGTAGCATGATTATCTTGTTTCATCGTGTATTAAGTACATATTATCAGGCTGATATTTGTAGAAATCAGTAAAGTAAATTTATAAAACAAAAAGAATCAGCTAATGGCGTTGTGTCAGAACACAACACGTATGCATGATTTTAACTTTTTAACTTTTTAGGTACGCTGGAACCTAGTGTCATTTAGCTTAATCTTTGGTTTTTAATCTTTTGGTTTGAAGTTATGACTTATGAAGATCTCTCATGCGTAGATTCACTCGGTTAAAAAATTGAGTTTCGTAATTTACACATCTGAAATTAAACTTATGGTAGTTTTTTATAAAGTATTGTATTAGCTAAAATCAATGTCTTTATTCATAAATATTTTCTCGTTGGTGTAAAATTACCTTTGCCAACGAACTGACTTATCCTCGTAAGCAAAGAATTTCTTATCTTTATTTACATGGTACGGGTAAGTCCATGGAGGCCTCCATGTCGTTCCGCCATCTTGAAAAACTATAATAGCAGAGAGGGACAAAAAGCACTAGCCTAGCTCAACTAGCCAACCTTTTCGTTCAGAGCCGGCTGACTGAAACCACTGAAGCGGTCAGTGAGAGGCGCTTGAAAGATTGCACGGCACTTCATAATGCAATCCTCGTAGCCATGATAAAGCTTAAAAATTTAATCTAAAAGGAAACGCGACCGGCAAATTTAAAACGAGGGTAAATATGGGGGTGGCTTTTCCCAGGTGGATAGAGCTAATGAAGGAGAAAAGACTTTGAAAGGGACACCGAAGTCCTGCTTTCTCCTCGACAGTTAAGTCAGTGTTATGGTCTAAATTACAAGCTTTTTCATTCCGTGGTTGTGTAATTCATTATATAGGCAACATAACGGTAAAACGTGTATAGTTAAACTCGATGAAGTGCAATTGGACGACAGGGCGTAGCTTCTTGGCACATAGCGGTTACCGTAGTTGCAATACGCATTTGAAAAAGCGAAGCGCTAGAGAGCACTATGCGTTTGAATGCAAAATACAATATCACCGCTAGATGGGGAAATTTCTACACAGCGTACCATTAAGGACTAAGCTATAGGGTATTTAACAAAAAGCCTACAAAAATGGAGGAGGTCAAAGGGGCATGCTTCCCGCTATAGTATCATCAGCTCTCTCC
Organism: Siphateles boraxobius; assembly: GCF_051911475.1. Taxonomy (NCBI): domain Eukaryota; kingdom Metazoa; phylum Chordata; class Actinopteri; order Cypriniformes; family Leuciscidae; genus Siphateles; species Siphateles boraxobius. Next base: position 6,621,218 of record NW_027508711.1, read on the forward strand.
AAAGTCTGTTCATGTGGCCTGTCGCATCAACAAAGGCTAACATTTTAAAATTCTACATATATTTTGAGTAGATAACCGATAGTATACTCTCAGTAAAGGGGTTCACCCTGTGTGTTTCCACAATGAATAAGGATAGTTTGGGAGATACAAGAAAAGTAAAAATGATCTTATACGTACAATAGATCATAGCTACCGTAGAAAAAGTAAGATCATGCTTTGAATTAAGACGAGTAAAATTATATATTCGCTCAAGACAAACTTTACTTATTACTCATGGACCACAGAGGCACATCGCGTCTCTGAATATGTGTGGTGATTTTCTAAATGATACAATTTAATCTAAATAAGAGCAATGTAGAGTCCTGGGATTTCTTTTAAAACAACAAAAACATTGTGACAACATGTTTCATGTCGCATGGACAAAAATACTGTTTGAAATAAGATCTAAGACGCCAAAGCACAATTCTTGATTTATAAAAAAATGTATTTTATTTTTTGAACAAACGATGTTTAGTAAAAAAATAATACCTTAGGTTAAATTTATGAAATTCATTTATATCATACAGAAGTAGAAGATAAATAGAAGATACGATTTTAATAAAACTTTACAGATTTGATTTAAACGGTCTTTTAATTTGAAAAGATCTCATTTAAAATTTTAAGATTATGCTTTTAATTAAACAAGTTTAATATGAATAAAACAGTGGAAAGCAGACTAACTTTGCATATGCTGGGGCATTGTGACCCCAGAGGCTCATCTGGCCTGTCACTCCTCTCGTCTCTGTGAGGGTGTGAAGCTTCATCTCACCCTGTAGTTTATCCCTGAAGGATCTGGGAGGGTTTTTGTTTATGACATCTTAAACTATTTGTTTTTTTATTGTTAGTTTCTACTACTTCTTCAGTTCTATGAAAATGTAAGGAGTTTTTATATTTTATATTTGTATATATATATAATTTTTATATATATTATTTAGCTAAAACTAAGGTTAAATTGTTTGAATACATTTTGTCATTATACATTGAGTTATATACTTTATTTGAGTTTATGGAACCAACTTAGTGTGTGAGAGTGCAAAACAGTATGTAAAAAACAATGTAAAAATGCAGTTTTCTGTGATGGTCGTGTTTAGGTGTACGGGGTAGAATATGCTGTTACAGTACAAAAATCATTATGGTTATATTAATAACAATTATACTTTGGGTCACCGTTAAAAAAAAAAAAAAGATTGTAAAGATGTAAAGATTTCATTTAAACAATCTTTTCATTTTTAAAAGATCATATTTAAACTTTTACGTTTATGCTTTGAAATAAATTTAGTACGAACAAAACTTTGGCTCTGGAAAGGCGTTAGCAGACTAACATTACGTGATGCACAGAGGCTCATCTGCTCTGTCACCCTATATCCTGAAGCTAACATTATTGTAAAGTAACGTATTTCTCTGAAGATGTGCTGGTGATCGGAAGGAGCTTATAAGCAGGCTATCAATGGGGCTCGGCCTGAGGCATCACAGATTCTCAAAGTCTTCATTGTTGCTCTCTCACTACAGATAGGCCTATGTGGGGATTTTCTCACAGATACTACTTGAGGAATTATTAAACATTTCACACAATGTGTGAGATAACTTGTGAGAGCCGCAAATTTCAAAGTTCTTTACATGCACCCTGATAAATAAAAAAATATAGTCAAGTTTTCCCCAGAGACCATCGATATAGCATAATTGTTTTTTATGAATTCATTGAATAAGTTTGAAACTATTTCAAACTTTTAATGCTTATACACTATGAAATAAATTTAGCAAACATTCACAGTCTCATTCTGATCACTGAACACAGCCCTCTGACTGTCAAACGCTGGTGTGAGAGAGAGAGAAAGAGAGAAATACTCTGGGGTTCTTTTCAACTTTAAATGGTCAATATGGACATCTATGTGATAGGAGCTACTTCAACCCTGGTGAAAATGTAAGATGATTTTATTTTTATCTAAATCTAACATAATTGCTACAGTAAATTTGTAAAATATTTATTTTAAATGAACAGAATGCTTTTCAACTTCATTAATTTAGTAAGATTTTTTAATGAACGGCATGATTTTCAACTTCAGTAATTTAGTAAGATTTTAAATGAACAACAATTAGTAAACTATTTATTTTATATATGATATATTTTAATTTATACACTTCTAAAGGAACACAATGCTTTTCAATGGGCTCAGGAACGTGTCACAAAAACAGATACCAGACCAGCCACACGCTGGTGTGACAGAGAGAAAAGACTTCAGGGGAAACACTTGTGGGTTTTTTTCAACCATGGTGAAACAGTAAGATGATTTTATTTTTGTTTAATTTATATACTTTTAATTGAACAGCATGGTTTTTCAACTTGAGTCAGTGTCAAATATTTGTGAATGACTAAATGTAAATTTTATAATCATTTCATTTAAATGAACATAATGCTTTTTCAACTTCTGTGTGAGATAAACTTTCAAGGTCCTCAGCAATGCGGAGGGGGGGAAATTCCTGCTTTGACACACACACACACACACACACACACACACATAGACGCGCGTGCTCCCCATTCATACATTGGATTGTTTGCAATACTTTTGTGGCTCCATTTTATTTAAACTTTTTGTGTGAGGTTTTACATAAGCTGTATGTTTTTTCTTCAACTCTCTAATACATTTTTAACTGTTTGGAATATTTTTGTGACTCCATTTTATTTAAACTTTTTGTGCGAGGTTTTATTTTATATTCTTTTAAAGAACAGATAAACTTTCACCATTTTATTTAAACTGAAATGCTTGGTTCAGTGAATAGTTGTACATTTTTTATTTTTGTGGCTCCATTTTATTTAAACTGAAATGCTTGGTTCAGTGAATAGTTGTACATTTATTTCAACTTTTTGTGTGAGATTTTATTTTATATTCTTTTTTACAGAACAGATAAACTTTCACCATTTTATTTAAATGAACATAATGCTTGGTCCAGTGAATAGTTGTACATTTTTTTCTTATCACTTTCACAGCTCCCCTTGATAAAGCTCAGGGATGCGGTGACCAAAACACCAACTTCAAACAATCACATCTCAAACTAACTGTCACATCACTTTGTAACTGTAACATCAAAGCTTATGTTAACAAGGCCAATACCTCCCTTTTCTTGATCAAACAATCAAACTAACTGTCACACATCCATCATTTTGACAGAAGCTGTAACCGCAAGGGGCGGAACTAGGTCAAAGGTAACAGGAAGGGGCGGAACTAGGTCAAAGGTAACAGGAAGGGGAGGAACCGGAAGGGGCGGGGGAAGATCAAAGGAAAGCCACGCCCACCTGTCAATCAATCATTTTGACAGTTGCCATATGGTATTAACTACTAATGTGCATTACTAATAAAATAATAAATAATAATAGAATACATAGTCATTCAATGTAGTCAAGACAATCAAATACATATCATGTACATTCAGTGTTTTAATATGTTTTTAATTTCCTCCCTGTGCTTTTCCTTATAGGTCTGCCGCAGCCTCCATCAACATCAGCTCCTGTGTGTAGGCCTTCTTCACAGGGTGAAGGCTTTATACCACCTCAAGCAGCACAATCAGCACCTCCACCTGTGCCGTCTGCACTGACTGAAACCCCTGTTCCCAGCTACTCCAAGAAAAAAAGTAAAGACAGTTAAACACATGTGCATTAAAGGTGTTATACACGCATATACAGTATACATATATATATATATATATATATATATATATATATTATTAATTTCCTTTGCTTTGTGTTCCGTGCAGTTCTGCCACAGCATTCACCGACATCACATGCAGTCTTAGTTCTCCCAGTCCACCAGCTCCTGTTCACAGACTGATGGCTCTGTACCACCTCCTGCAGCACAATCAGCACCTACAGCTCCTGCATCAATGGCGTCTGCACAGCCAGAAGCACCTGTTACTAGATACTTGCAAGATATTAGCCACTGGAACTGCTACAGTTCAGCAGCAACAACAACAGCATACGCTGCAAAATAAGCACACTAGATCCTGTTTAGCCTGTGATTAGCCTGAGTCTCGATACATTGGTGATGGCACCTCAATACATTTCTTTTATCAAGGTGGTGATGTTAAATACTTCTACTGCTCCAAGAAAGTATTTGACACATATTCAGCAGAGGGCTTGACCAACCCCAGAATGCCTTTTGAAGACTTTGCAGAGACTCCTTTTCTTCAGCGGGAACTGGAGGCCTCTAAGCAGAGAGGGGCAGAAATGAAGAGGGTGATTGAGGAGAGAAGCAAGAGGAAGTCACCAGTGGAGCATCCTACTGGTCGTCTGTGCAGATTCTGCCATGCACTTGCCACTGAATAAAGGACCCATCAGTCCACATTCAATGAGGCTGAGAAGCAGAGGTGGATTGAGGAAAAGAAAATGTAACTTCACTGGCAAATGACATGCCCAGACCTCAAATACTGTTTTATAGCACAAAGACATTCCTTAAACAATGTTATGCACATATGCATATTATTGCACTTTTAATATATATATATATATATATTTAAATATTTCATTTATTTCCATTTGTTCATTAAAATACCAAAAGTATTGTATTGCATTGTATTGCATTGTATTTTAGTGTTTTTTCAAGTTAATTTATTGACTTATATTGTTATTTGATCTTCAGATTTGAAAAACATTAATGTTAATTACTGTTACTATTAAACTCTGTACATAATTATTTAATTAAAAATATATATTTTTCTTGTTCTTTCCTGTGTTCTCCACAACTTTAGATTTTATTATTGTTGTTGTTTAATCTATAATTTTAAATTGTAAGATTTATTTCCATTGTTCATTAAAATGTAAAAGTTTTGTCCTTGTTTGCATTGTATTTTAGTGTGTTTTTAAAGTTAGTTGTATTGACTTGCATTATTTTATCTTGCTCAGATGTCTAAAGAACTAAATGTTAATAACTGTTCCTATTAAAGTCTGTCCATAATTATTTAATTTAAGAATGTCATACAATACCTTTTTCAGTTTTATATAATAATTATATAGTCTAAACATTATCAAACTGTTCTTTTCAATTATAAACATTCAAATATTTTCTATATTAAAGAAGACTATACCCTATTATAATATAAATGTTTATTAAGATAATTGTACATTTTGTACATTCTACACAATAACAAATCTTACAAGTTTTATTTTATTTTTGTGCACAAAGTTCGTTTGTTTATGTAATACCCGATTATGTTAATCGTACTTAAAGTGTATCTAGATTAAAAAATTATTACAAATTAATTTTATAGTATTTGTGGCCGAGGCGGGAATCGAACCTCTAATTTGGTGTATTATTTCTGGCCCTCCTCCCTGGAATTTCCTCCGTTCTAGCAGCGCTCTACACAAAACGTGCGACTGGCCTTCCTTCCACACCGGCGAAATAAAGTAAAACTGGTAAAACTAATGGCAAAACTGGATTTGAAATCGTGACATGCACTGCACTCCAGTGATGTCTGGAATTATGGGGTGCGTTTGTAAAGCGGCTCACGCTGAAAATAACAGCAACATTTTGTCACATTTTGCTTCAAACAATGTTTAAAAAACTGGTATGAATTTTTGACGGTCACTTTTAAGCACATTTACAACAAAAAATCATGGTGATGTCTGGCGAACTTTCGCATATATTGCAAGGCTAGCATCAAGCATATTTCGCGTTCGTCCATCTGTGCAAGAACGCCCTTTAAGCATGCGCGACGTTTCAGATATTATGCCAAGTGTAAAGACATGAATCGGATATGGTAGGGATGGGGGAAATGAAGCCTCATGGAGCAATGAGGTTTTCCACTGACTGTTCCGGGACAAGATTCAAAGCTTGGGGAGTGTCGAGAACAGCGCCACCTGGTGCTTATTTAAAATAAAGCGCCCGAAGCCTTTGTAAGAAGCTCTTTCAGATGAAGCAACCGAACCACAACACACTCCAGTTTCAAAGTTGTGTACAAATAACACCTTATTGGGGAAGTATACCTACATACATGTACTGCATTGGATAAAAGCGTCTGCTAAATGTAAAGTTGGCTTGACATTGGACATTCGCATATTTAGGTACCGTCTCTAAAGTTGCATATAAAATTTGGTGTATTTTATTTAGTTTATATTAGTTTAAATGAATCCACTATATGATCAATGAATCGACTATATGATCAATGTGTCAAACTGTACTTTACTTTTGTGTAGAGGTTTAAGAGTAGTACATACAGTAATCTCCTAAAAGCAATGGAGGATTTTCCCTAAGACAGAGCATGCGCATGTCCTGTTTGTCCACATGAGATGATTGTTGTCCTTTGTCATGAATGCTGATGTGGAATAAACCTGCTGTTACCACAAAACCTGACAGGCTCCGTGAGATTATATCAGACAGAAGACATATTTAAACTCATTAAATTTACGAGAAATTAACTCGAAATACAATCTTGAGAATAAACTCATTAAATATCAAGAATAAAGTCGTTGTGATTCGGAAAAAAAATGTAAAATTTCGAGGAAAAAGTCGAAATACAATCTTGAGAATAAACTCATTACAGTTCGAGAATAAAGTCGTCGTGTTTCGAGAAAAAAAGTTGAAATGAAATGTAGGCAATAGCCTAACGCATTCAATCAGTGTTCATTGCATCGCCTATACTGATAGAGGACATGGCAGAGTTGGATTACTTAGTCAAGCTATATTTTAGACTTTCTTTCAGTAACAAAGAAATATAATCAACTTTAGCTAATTATGAAAGAATAATAATTAGCATACGAACTTTAAAGAGAATTTGCAAGCGGCTAGCTCTTTTTAGAAGAAAAAGTCAATCCAATTTGCGCGATTTACTAGATTTTGTCCAACATTAAATGACAACCAGTGGACAAATGCAAGGTTATCGCTGGCTTCACCTACGCGCGATTCATCAGGGTTTCGTGGTTTCCCTGGATACCACAAGACGCATTATTAAACTTGTTGATCCCCAAGGTGTGGAATTTCGACGAAGGAGACGCTTGAGAAGACGCCAGTAGCCTATACTTGCGCTGGCCCAAATGCACTCTGGCATATGGACAGCCATGATAAATTCAAACCGTACGGTATTGCCATTTATGGCTGTATAGATGGTTACAGTCGTTACATTCTGTGGATGGAGGCGTACACAACCAACAACGATCCTAAAGTAATCATCGTCCACATTTATCAGGTTCTACAACCTACAGGTCCCGACATTGCATTCTAATTTACTATCAGCATGATACTAGTTGAACTACGAGTTCGTATCTAGATTATGTATGTGCTTGTGTCACACTGAGCGCCTTCTAGCCGCTCTGTATTTTTCCCACATATAAAGCTCGCCTCTGCCGGCTAGTTGGATGATAACTTTGCTTTTCAGCTCAGGCACCTGCCTCTGGCTATCATAAGGCGAAGTTCAGCACGCACGGCGTTTTGCATGGTGTTCCCATAGCGTAAGCTACTTACGCAATAGGAGAGACCTCTCGAAAGGGAACGACTCGGTTACTAACGTAACCTCGGTTCCCTGAGAGGAGGGAACGAGTATTGCGTAAGCTGCCGTGCTTGTGCTTGGTTAGTTCGCTTCAGTCGTTTTAACCTAAAGAACTCTCATGACGGGGCGCCCAATAAATAGCTCTTGGCCACGCCCATCGTGGCGGGCTTTAACGCGCGTGGGCGCGAAGCGCGCTCATTAGTCGCGCATTCAGAGTCGCCCCGTCATTGGTTCGAGTAAGTTGCCGCAGCACAGCCAATGACCGAGCTTCCTTCGTTCATTGCTGTCAGCTGTGCAGCTGCAATGCGTTTTACATAAAGACTTCAATATTCTCGAGAAAAGGAGTTTTCCCATAGCGTAAGCTACTTACACAATACTCGTTCCCTCCTCTCAGGGAACCGAGGTTACGTTAGTAACCGAGTCGTTCATGGATTCTTGTTTGTGGAATGCGCTACTTCCGGTATTTTGCCGGTTACTCGACACGGGTAAATTGCAATCAAGGATTTTTTAAAATCGAATACTTGACTTTATTCGACGAATCGTTACAGCCCTATCTGTAACCCCATTCTATTGTATGCAGGACCCAGTGAGATATATTTGTCAGTAGTTTAGCCAGAAAAATCTACTAAGAGGACCAGTCTCTCAAGACTGGCCTCTGGTATTAGTCGAACGGTCACTTCGATGCCCTGAAACGGCGAACCGGCAGGGAACAACCGAACTGACTGTTCTACGACACTCCTCGGAGGATCGTAGATATGTGCAGGCACTTGGGCGCCCTGAAACGGCGAACCGGCAGGGAAAAACCGAATTGACTGCTTTACGACCCTCCTCTGAGGATCACAGGGGGACACTGATACCTTGGTGCCCAGAAACGGCAGGGAACAACCCAGCTGGCAGCGCTGCGACCCTCCTCAGAGAGTCGCCCCCCAGAGTGCGTCAAGGAGAAACGTGCACCCGTCTCTCCCCGGAGGGGACCACCCTCAGAAGTCTGATGGCCTCGGCGTCAGGACTTCTTCTTTGTCGAAGCTTTCTTAGCGATGAAGACAGTCCTCAGATCTTGTCTACCCCAACAGGCTTCGACTGCGACCGCCACCCAGGCCCACCAGCACTGAATTGGCTTTTAATGGCTTGGTGGGTAACGTCGGGGCTTTTAGTGACGATGCTGACTCAGGAGAGAGATAGCTTGCAAGCGTCTCTTCAGCCCGAGGCATCGTCACATAACCTAGGTATTTAATAACAATAACATTTCTGTAGTTCGATGTTTGTGGATTAAACACACAAAATGATACCGGTATCTTCCACGACCTCGACATGTCAGTGTGGAGATCGGGAAAAAAACGTAAACCCAGACGAGGAGGCTGTGACCGAGATGCTATATATCTTTCATCTAGTAAACTCTTCTTATGTTCTTCCTGTTTCTCGGCTGGCCAATCTATTTAATTTAGCAACAGCGCGAGTCACAACCGTAAGCTCCTCATAGGCAGGGGTATGAGGTGGCGAATCCTCAAAATCCCCTGCATCAATGCTGACGACATCCAGATTCTCAGAACTGGATAATCGCAGCACTGGTGCCTCAGCCCAGGGAGAAGAAACCGCTATTTCTAGTTTTACAAATGGGGGCAATCTTTAATAGACGAACAAATAATGTTTTTAGTCATCACCTTAAAAATAATAGGGCTAATCTCCCGATAATCTCCAGATTCGATACTATCACAATACTTGGGTGCCAATACGATTTGTATAACGAAATTTTTTTTTTTTTAAGAATTGCGATTCTACAAGTATTGTGATTCAATATTGTAATTTTTTTAACACTAGACCATCGTGAAAAGTTTAATCATACACTTACACAGACTATACATGAGTCATATTTACAAAATCAAATCATCACATCTTTCTGACTTATTTCAGAAGCATCATACAACACTTCGATCTCTTGAATAAATGATTCAATAACAAATACCTTTTTTAACAGTCACTTGTCGCCACTGTGGCGAAACAATGTTATCGATAAATGCGATTTTGATAGCTATTGTAGACATCAGTGTTCATATTTGAACTTTAAACTTTTATCCAAGTACTTCTATGATCATTTTAACTATTGCATCACAGAAATTATGATACTATAAGGTTGAAAAGACTGTTTGTGAAGCTGTTTCATGACAACTCTCTCTGGGTCAGCGGCAGCGCCAACAAAGCTTAGAATGTTGCGATGTGATTTTGTCAAAGTTTAGCCTAATAGACTAGGAATAGTCTCTTCCACGCGTCCCCTTGGGATATTACGTCACTCAACACTCAGAAACTATTGGCTTCAATGACCCCTATATGTTTTAACATGTTGAATAACTTTCTCAGTCACAAAACAAGTCCATATTTAATTTCTGGAAGCTGGGCTAAATAAGCAAGCACTGTTACTGCATTCATATATCAAATACAGACATTAAAGAATACATGAAAAGAACATTTCAGTAATCACACTGGTAACTTCTTTTACAAAGTAAAATCTCCAGAGAAGTCATTCATATCATTTGATATTTAGAAGGAAAAATATTGATTAATACCTTGATTATAATCACTCATTACATATACATTGAAGCAGCAGTGGATTCCAATCCACCCCTTCAAGGGGCTCCTCAAGATAGGATCTCACTTCCAGTAAAGCATCTGCAGTGGGATTTCTTCATGCAAGGGCTCCTGCAGTTGTACAGTAGGCCTATTCTTTATAAGGAAAGGAATGTTTTTCACTGATGGACCAAGGATGTGTACTAAAAGGACAGTTTTCTTTATATGGAAAGTGAATTGTGCCACGTGTAAGCTTGAAATATACGTTCCATTGTAAACATATAAGCAACATATTTTTGTAAGTTGGTGTATATAAGCTCAAATTCTTACTGTACCACCACAGAGAAACACATTCAGCATGAGTGAAGGAGAGGGGGAGAGAGGAAAGAGAGGGGGAAAGAGGACAGAGAGTGGAACAAAGAAATCTGGAATGAAGACCACCTCTCCTGTAAAATTCTTTTTCTATGCCTGTTTCTCTAATATGTATGGAAGCTTGTTTCCGCCACTGAATAAAAATAAAATAATAATAATTGCGACTTTTTATCTCACAATTCTGACCGTTTTTTTCTCACAATTCTGACTTCATATCTCGCAATTGTGAGATAAAAAGTCAGAATTGTGAGATAAAAAGTTGCAATTGTCAGATAAAAAGCAGCAATTTTCAGAAATAGTCGCAATTGCGAGATATAAAGTCGCAATTCTGAGAAAAAAAGTTGCAATTCTGAAAAATAAAGTTGGAATTGCGAGATATAAAGTCGCAATTCTGAGAAATAAAGTCGCAATTGCGAGATTTAAACTCATGATTCTGACTTTTTTGGCTCAATTGATATTAACTTTGACCTTCTCGCACCATATGAAGCCACGAGATGTGACAACCACGCGAGAGTCTCTTCCGTTTCATCATCAACAATAGAGCTTTGTTGGACATTTTCCAGTGACAAGGTACGATCATATTTACTCTTTGGAATGATAATCCTTTACCATACGATTATCATGTGTTAATAAAATACGTTGGGCAAGTATAAAATGTGACTTTATGTAACGTGCGTGTGCTAAGGTTGTCTATTACGTAGCCTAATCTTCTTGCATGTTAAAGCTCCAGTAGGTAGCTTTTGTAAACAAATATTTGTTAAAACTCTCATTATGTCCTGAAAGTAGAATATGAGACAGATAATCTGTGAAAAAAAGCAAGCTCCTCTGGCTCCTCCCTGTGGTCCTACTGCCATTTGCAGAAATACACCGCTCATGGTCAGAAACAACCAATCAGAGCCAGGAGGAATGTCTTAGCAGTGTCAATCACGCTCGTGTACGCGGTGATCTGCACAGCGCGAGCGCGTACCGTCGTTCTTGACTCTCCTGTTCAAACTCGTTCATCCAAATGAACGGATCTTTTTTCGAGTCATTTCGTTCATTCAACGAACGAATGACTCGATAAAAGGTTTGTTCATTTGGATGAACGAGTTCGAACAGGATCACGAACGTGCATCACAGAACAGAGCACACTGCACACGCAAGGTCTCTCGCTCGCTTACCTCTGCCGTGCGCGCGGTTTGGAGCACAATATCTTTACTCTAGATTACGGGATATTTAACTAATTTGCGGTATAACTAGTCGATCGCGAGTGGCTCAACAGGTAGATATATAGATAAACTCATCTTTCAGACATTTTACCTACCGGGTTGACACTTAAGCGTGAGAAATCGGGGGTGTGGCGTGAGAGCGTGAGAATTGGGTCAATTGCGTGTGTCTCATGCTCAATGCGTGAGAGTTGGCAGCCCTGTATTGTTGATGTTTCGTCCCTATTAGTGAATGTTCCATAACTGTTTATAATCCGCCGTCATCGGTGGTCCTGCTTACTAGCCTGCGCGTTCACGGCAGGCTCCGCTGTGGGGGAGGAGCTGTGGAGGGAGGAGCTGGAGCGTAGCAGAGAGCAAGGGGGTTGGACCTGTAAGTTGTGCTTGTTCGAATTTTCAGGCTAAGTCAACATTTTCTCAAAACTCTCTACTGCAGCTTTAAGTGTTGGTTTTGCGTTTACAAAGAGTGATTTAATATAATATCCAATAGGTTACTGTCATTGAACCAAAACTACTTTGCCTCAGGAGAGGAGCTTGCTTTGTTAAGCACAGCACATTGACCATAAAGATGCAGATATTTAGTTTTATGGCTTACATACTTGGTCTAAGTTTAATATTGGCCTACCAGCCTCAGTTTGCTCTCGTTATTAATTTCCATTAAACTATCATTACAGGATGGACGAGTTTATCTTTTTTCTGTGGGGTGGTGATGACTGAGATTATTTAATGTTTTCTTTATAAAATGTGTAGAATATTACATTAAAACAAACATGTGGGCTTATCTGGAACATATGTGGGCTCAAATGGTGTATATATATTGAATATATTCCTTAAATGATTAGTTCACTTTAAAAAAAAATGTTCTTAATAATTTACTCACTCCCATGTCATCCAAGATATCTGATATGTAATGCACTGATATGTAATGTAAAAATTCTAAAACAAAGCTATGATTTTTTTCTATTGATACTAACAAGCCTATAGCATATTCTGCTCAGAAAGGCTTGAATGCTCAATTGTGTGTGGCAAAAATTACGAAGATAACCTTTGCCTTTTATAACTGATTTTTATTTTTTGGGAAACAACCGCTCAGACAATTTTTTTTGTTTTTGTAAATTATAAAATGTTCCCTTTGTGCGAACAATTTCTTGAATGCAGGTACTGTATATGATAAGTAGGATTAACCCAGACCTAGATGCTTGTATGAATTGTATGAAAATTAGCAACTTTTGTTTTATGTATTGCACAATAATGAAACATGTGTTTATTTACAGATTGATGTCAGCGTCCTACTGCTAATGACTGATGACCAGATGAGAAGCTATTTTCCTTCATATGGAGACAGACTGGCAGTTTTGGGATTTTGTAGGAGGCGAGAAACTGAGCCAACTTGCAGGAAGTCAAAGCTGTTTGAGCGCCTCAAATCAAAACTGAGCAAAAGACAAAAAATTAACAATTCACAAACTGAAAACCAAACAACTAGAACAAACATTTCTCAGCGTACTGCAAGAAAAGTTGAGATTGGGTGGATGCACTATGATGGACAGGGCTTTGTTCAAATGAGAGCAAAAAACGGAGGGGGAACAAGGAAGTTGAGTGTGCCAAAAGACTGGAAAAGGAAAGAACTGATTGAGGAGGCAATTCGTTTGTTTTTCCCAAATGAAAAAAATTCTCATGGCAGTGTTTCTGAGTTTGAATTGGATCTTACAAATTATCAGGAAGTGTCACTAGATGATGAAACTACAGTGGGGGAATTGTACATCCATACATTTGAATACATCCAAACTCACAATGATTAGGTTCTACCTCACAACAAAAAAGATAGAGAAGGAAGTGGAAACAGAAAGTGGAGTGGAAATATCAGATTCAGACACAATAGAGGACTTGCACAGAAATAACCAGGATCAAAGTCCTCCCACTTCTTCCAGAAGAATGAATGACTTCTTTCAAGCTTCAGTCACGGATGTAGTTTTTGTGGACAGTACAGCTAACAATGACGTGTCTCCCTTACATTCCACGGAGGATCAGAATGTTGCAGATGATCTGAATGTCCCTTTTCAAAGTTCATCAATGACCTCACTAGATTATTTGGATGCAAGCGATTTAGTGACAGTTTTCACCGGAGATATCACTGGAAAAGATGAACAAACCTTAGTGATATGTTGCCTCTGAGCCCAGAATCCATAGTTCCTCACAAAAGAATTCTTGTTGTTCATCGCGGACATATATTTTCTGAACTTATTGCACATTTCTGTGATGAAACCCTTGCACATACAGAGAGTGATGTAGAAGTGAAGTTGCTCCTCCCAAATGGACAGTTTGAGATGGGCCATGACTTTGGTGGAGTGTTCAGGGATTGCCTATCAGAATTTTGGCAGGAATTTTATGATCAATGCACACTGGGGAACAATTTTAAAGTTCCCTTTCTTCGGCATGATTTTGGGAAAGAAAAGTGGGAAAGTGTTGCCCGAATAATTCTATTTGGCTGGGAGAAAGAGAAGTATCTCCCAATAAAACTTGCACCTGTCATCTTGGAGCAAGCAATACAAGGATCTGTCAAAAGTGATCTGATTGACAACTTTTTGAAGTATGTCTCAGAAAATGAGTGTGCTGTGTTAGAAAGCTGCAGAACAGACTTCTATAGTGCAGACCAGGAGGAATTAATCGAGATCTTAGACAACTACAGTTGTCGGAGAATTCCAGCAGAAGAAAACTTCATGCAAGTTTTGAAAGAACTTGCACACAAGACTCTCATTCAAGAGCCTGCTTATGTTCTTGAACAGTGGATGAGCATACTTGGACCTCTGAGTAAGGACCTTCAGGAAATTGAAAATGTGTATTGTGCATTACAACCAACAGTGAGGAAAATTGTGTGATCTCTCAAATTCCCTGAAGCAATGAATGCACACCAAAAGGACATTTCAAAGCATTTGACAGCTTACTTGCGGGAGTGTGATGCAAAACGACTGTCTCTGTTTCTGAGATTCTGTACAGGATCAGATTTGTTTATAGACAAAACTATAACAGTTGATTTCACAGACCTTAAAGGGTTTGAGAGAAGACCAGTGGCACACACCTGTGGCTGTTTCCTGAGGCTTTCAGTACATTATGACAACTACCCAGATTTCCGATCTGAAATGAACAAAATTCTTGAATGCAATGTCTGGGTAATGGACATCATTTAGTTGCACTGGCACATGAATTGGATACTGGCAGAAACTATTTATAGCCAGCTCATATCCAATTTTGCATGGGTCATTCTTCATACACTTATTTTACACGTGTACTGTATGCATAGAGTAAAACATTCACTTCAATTTGAATGTTATTTATTACAGGTTACACCTAGTTATTTCAGGTTATGTTGAACAACCTTTTTTTTCTGAAGATTTATTTTGCTAATGACTTAATGGTTAATGGTTCATTCTTCATACATTTACATACAGGTGAAACTCGAAAAATTATAATATCGTGCAAAAGTTCATTTATTTCATTAATTCATCTTAAAAGGTGAAACTAATATATTATACAGACTCATTACATGCAAAGTGAGATATTTCAAGCCTTTTTTTGTTATCATTTTGATGATTATGGCTTACAGCTTATGAAAACCTTTTCACAATATTCTAATTTTGAATCTGGGGTTTTCATAAGCTGTAAGTCATAATCATCAAAATGATAACAAAAAAAATCTCACTTTGCATGTAATGAGTCTGTATAATATATTAGTTTCACCTTTTAAATTTAATTACTGAAATATAAACTTTTGCACAATATTCAAATTTTTCGAGTTTCACATGTACTGTACATTTATTTATACATAAAGTAAAACATTCACTTTAATTTGTTTACTTACAGTAGTTGTTGCTGGTTATGTTGAAATTCAAACAACCTTTTTTATTATGTTTTTAGATCATTTATTTTATATTTTGTTAATGATTTTCAATAGTGAAAGATATCACATTGTTTAGGCGCAACCTACTGTTTACATACAATTGTACATGTTTCCTCTTCAGTCAGATACTGTAGATGGCTTTGAACAGTATAATATGTTCTTAATTTTACTTTATGCTTGTATACAAATGGATGTCACATTATTGTGAACCTTTAGTACATGCTATAGGTTAAACATTTGAACAGTTTTATGAAATTGTTTTATTGAAATCATTTTACTGTGGTTTGTATTATTCTTAATTGTACCACATGTTATCATGTTTGGTTAACCACTATGAATAAAATACCAACACAACCTGCATGGTGCCAATGTTTTTTGTGTGCATTAAATATGGTGTGAGTTTCACAAGCCAATATATAATGCACATCAAAGTTTGAAAGTCTGACTGTCTTTTTTTAAGAATATTCCAATTCTGAACTTTTAAAATCTATTTCAGTTGTAGCTCTCTATAGAGGCACACAAAACCTGACAGCCAATGTACCATGTAAAATTATTATAACCATTTAGAGTCATCATGAGTATTAAATGGAGAACATACAGCGCTGCCATTCTGAGAACAAAGTTTAAGATTTTGTTTGGAGCAACGTACCAAGGTTACATAGTTAATAATCTAAATACCATAAGAAATACAGTTCCAATTCAAATTTATTTCAGGGACAAATAACATCAATTTACCTATAAACCCATTTATGTTCATATTTTCAATCACCTGCCCTTTTAAAGTCTTCAAAGTCAAGGTTAAACAGAAGATAAATCCATCAAGTTTGAACAGTTTCAAGCCATAAATACATTAGTTTTGAGGTTCAAAACATTGTCTTGTACATCTAAAAAGGCTTGCTGTGCTTCATTTGTATTCAAGTTAGGCCTTGAAGAATTGACAGTATAATGTATCGCAAACACGTGCAAAATCATACAAAGAATGAACATTTCTGTAACTGGAAAAACATAAAAAATCAAAACATAAGGCAAACTTTTTACAATTGTTTAAAAGTGTTTTAATTACATCTAGATGTCTCTTATTCTGATAGTTGTGCTTTTGTCATGTTATAACTCTGAAAATAAGCAGTTAAGATCTCAATTTGACAGCATGCTGGCAGCACCACTCAAGCCGTCAATACTCTCTGTTGCCTCATGAATGGTTGTGACCTGTAATAAAATGGGGGGAAAACAGTTACATTAAATATTTAAGGGACAACTTTAAATCTAACAAAACAGTGTTACCAAATAATTTAAGACAAATGCCAAAGGAATAAGAGAAAGATTATTTGAAACGTTTAAGTTTATGGGCAGATGGTAGATTTAAAAATTGGGATTTTCTATAAAAAATAGGTAGATTGTGTACAGTTGAGACATGAGTACAGTTGAGACACCTTAAAGGGATAGTTCACCGAAAAATGTACATTCTGTCAGTAATTACTCTCCCTCATGTTGTTCCAACCCCGTAAGACCTTCGTTCATCTTCAGAACACAAATTAAGATATTTGTGATTAAATATGAGAGCTGGATCACTCCTCCATAGGCTTCTAAGGGATTGAAACTTGTTCCCCGAAAAGTTATTAAAGACATCGTTAAAATAGTCCAACTGACTACAGTGGCTCAATCTTAAGTTTATCAAGCGACGAAAATACTTTTTTGCCCAAAAACAAACAAAAATAACGACTTTATTTCAACTGTTAATTTCCTTCTCTGTTGGCCTCGAGTCAGTTCACTAGTGTAATAGATTAAGCTTCTCTTGCTGTATGTCACACGCATCACACACATGACCAGCGTCGGCCAATAGTGAGCCTACTGTGACGTAGCTATTTATTTTTGTTTGTTTTTGCGCACAAAAAGTATTCTCGTCGCTTGATAAACTTAAGATTGAGCCACTGTAGTCACTTGGACTATTTTAACGATGTCTTTAATGACTTTTTGACACATGTGACTAATGACACATCTCCGATCCGAAGATATCAGCAAAAGTTTTTTTTTTCTAAGATAAGACTTTCACTTCACCATGCACACTCCACAATGAAGAGCTTATTATCCTTATGTGACTGTTCAACGTAACTGGTATCATCACAAAGGTTATTCTGTGCCCTAAAAAAATGGCATATTTCATGGTATTGTGTCATGCAAGGTCATTGCAAAATCTATAGAAATGTGCGAGGTGGCCAGCGGGGTAAGTTGAGACACACGTGTATCAACAGTACCCCGCATAGAGTTCTATTAGGAAACGCACTGTTAAGTTGTTCAGTGTTATGATAACAGGTTAAACGTCATAATTAGCAAGCATAGGATGTGATATTTAAACTGTGTATTATTAATGAATATATTAAATATATTGTTCCTGTTTTATAAATTTTAACCAGTGCTAATTTAAATAAATTGAATGAATTTAAATGGATGAATAAATAAACATTTTGCCCAATTGTTATTTTCTTTATTTGTCTTTATTATATTTGCAATGAACTTTTAGTTACCTTTACATCATTAAAAATGGGTGTCTCAGCTATTCCACATATGGGTACAGTTGAGACAAAGTTGAGACAAAAGGCACCTTATTTTTATGAGCTAATTGTGGAAAATATAAACTACTTATGGGTATTATGGATTGATAATATCTTAGTCTACAAGCTAATGAAATGTCATGTGGAAATTCACTTATTTTCAGTATCTATTTTTATGTGAAAAATCAAAACACAAAAAGTGTCTCAACTGTACTCAGTCTACCCTACAAGGCAAAGACAATAATGATGCTTTTAATTAGCACAGCCAGCCAGTTTGAGGCAAATCCTGTTCCTTGCAGAACTTTGCAAATGTTGTTCTTCTTACCTCAGAGTGTACTTCAAACAGATGGGTATGTGCCGCTGCGATGTTCCCTCCAGTGGTCCAAGGTTGCTGGGGTAGGAAGAGTAACTTGGTGAAAGGCTGCAACTCAACACCTACAGACACAGATGTCAATTTCAAATTTCACAAGTTGTATACCAATTAAAATATTTTGGTCATCTCAAATAATAAAACAATTGAAACAATACCTTTACAGCTTATGGTGATGTTTATTAATTTAGTATGGTGAATCTAGTCCTCAATGTCCAGTCCTTGAAGGATCAATTCACGAAGCTGGAGGTAAAGGTATGTAATTTCATAAACATCATCTGACATGACAAGGTTATGCTCAGTCATGAGTTCTACACACAGTTGAAAGACATCCTCATCACTAGTCTTTAAATAACACTTCTCTTGGCAAATATTCAGTTTTGTTTGTTCAATTGGATGCAAGAAATTCTGCACTCCATATAAGCTGGGAACAGCAAACATTATTGAAGGTCGACCACTGGGAGCACGAGGGTTGTGAGTTGGCCGTATCCTGTGGCAATTCCAGGCACTGACCGTTTCATCAAGCTCTTCCTTCATAAAAGAAAGGAAATATATAATAGGCTATATGTGTGTATATTAAAACATTGGATTGTCAAATGAATTAACAAAATTGCACATTATACATCAATAAATAATATTAAGTTATTATCCAAATTCAATACTCTCTATAATCACCACGATAGTGAACAAAATTTGTTACCTGTATTAAATGTTGAAAGCAAAACGTGATGAGAGATTTATCAATGAAACTGTCAACAAAGTGTCCATCTTCTTTTAGTTGTTCAAAAATGATCCATCCAAAACTGTATGCACTGGCTTCTCAAAGTGGACCACCATCGTTCGGTTCTCTGGTTCCCAGTGCTTGGACCAAGAGTGACACAATCAGCACTTGCAGTGTCTCTGAAGAGTTTTTGCATCTCTGCTATATGAGTATTTTCAGTTCCATTGTCAATGCGAATTCTTTGTGGAAATCCGTTATTCTCAGCAACAGCAAGTACAAAATAACCTGCAATTACTCGTGGGTCATTGTTCGTTTTGTATGCCTCAAGCCAGATCATTTTTCTGGAAAACCCATCAATGCATCCGTTTATACATATTCCGTAAGGTTTTAATTTATCCTATATGCCAAACAGTGGCGGATTTAGCAAATTGTGGGCCCAAAGCGAAGGTACGTATGGGGCCCCCCCATCCCATCTTTAAAAGAGAACGAAAAAAAATGTACCGACTGAAAGCTAATCTACGGGGAAGTAAAGGTTGGAGAGGAGAAAAAAAACATTGCCCTTTAAACCCTGCATACATTTCTTTACTCCAAAATGAAGATGGAAAGCAGAGAACACACAAAGTGTAGTACTACACAAACTAATAGTCATGATGGAACACAAGAGAATACGGTTTCAGATAACACCTGTCTTTGCCAAAATGCCAGGAAAACCAGCACTGTTTATTATTTTTTTAAGATCAAATCAATATCAATATAACCAGCAAGACAAGTAGTTAGGGTAAACCCCCACAAACAGCCATATACTTATTTTAGCCATACACAAATATTGCCAAGATGAATAATTGACTTTGTATGAGTGAGTGAGAGAGGTTGCAATTGGCATTGCACTTGAGATGAGATGGTGCTCGATGCAGAGCCAAATGGGAGGAGCTAGAGCTCGAGCTCCCCCTTTTCTGGAGCTCCAGCTCCACCTCGCCAGAGCTCTAGAGCTCGTCATGGACAGAACATGACGCGCTATCAAGCCTGTTAATGTTAGTGCGAGTTTCACCCGTGATGAAAGGACTAGTTTGTTTTGATGCGCAAGATGCTGGCAAACATAATATTCAATTTTTCTCTAATATTTGTCATGATTATGATAAATTATAAAATTATTTATCGTTTCGGTGACAAACGCGTAAACACTTAATAAGAACATTACTCACACTATGTGTGCGTGTTTCTAAAAACTGTTGAAACTTTGTATCTATGTATTATTTTCTCTTTATTACGATGAACAGTTTATTGTTTTCCTCACTTTTAAAGCCGCTTTGGACAAAAGCGTCTGCTATATGATTATGTAAATTACTAGACTTAAAAGGCAATGTGAAAGCTTACTATCTGTGCACCCGTTTATTTTTTTGTCCACCGCAGTAACGCGTGTTATTTGTGTGAATTAATCTAAATCATCTGATTAATTCATGAAATAAAAAATAATAAGACTAGGTTACCTAATCTGCCCTTTTTGTACGTAAATGTAAAAGCATAGGCTACTCCAACAGGCCAGTTGTAATTTTTTTTTATATTGTAAATTAAAATGGAATATTGACTGTAATATTGGATAGACTCAACCTTCATGTGATAGGCTATGCATTAAGCTATTTTAATGAAATGAAAACAAGCAGTCCAGTACTCTAAAACCAGCCATGTGACTTCCCACACTAGAGGAAAAACAAGATAACAAATGTGCTCTGGGATTGGTGAGGCATCCACTCCACATTTTAATGGTATAATAAGATAAAATAATACATTTTATGAATATAACATTGAAGTACACAATTCAGATAACATTGTAATATTTTACAAAACTCAATCAATATTTATTTACATAGTACTCCCACTGGTAGGCTAGATTCAAGTTCAAGTTGATTTTATTTATGCAGCACATTTTATAACAGCCACTGACTGACCTAAGTGCTTTACAGAACTACAAAATTAAAAAAATTAAAAGAGAATAACACCTGCATAACAGCACAGCACAGATAAGTGCAGCAAAGCTAAGAGCAGCCCTAAACAGGAGTAGCAAAAACATTATCGAACCTAAAATATAAAATAAGAAAACAGAAATCGCTTGATCTCACAAGATTCACAAGTGAGGGTTGTGTAAACAAGACACACAGATTTTTCTTCTGTCTCGTACTTCCAGCAAGAAAACGTCCATGTCCTCTACTCTTTGAAAAATGAATAGGAAGGGAGCCCAAATTTCTTCTTGTTAACTACGATATCTCGGTCATACTTCAGGTTTCAGGCGTCATTTATATGTGGAAATAAATCTGATATGAATTGGGTGTGCATTTTGGACCTGCCGTGTAAGCAGACAGTCGTACGTAGCCTACATTATTAAAATTGTGTCTTTTTATAACAGTTTGCGGTACAGATATATCTATGACAAATGAAACTCTTGTTGACTAACAGAGTATTTATTTTGTTCATTTGTGTAAAATAAAAATCGAGGTGGCGCTGAAATATATTGCTTTTGAAATCATGCTGAGTGCTCGTAGTCGATGCTGCTGCACGAAAGTTAACCTGCGCCTGCGCGGCCCCGCCCACTAAATCCAGTGAGGTGAAGCTGGAGCTCCAGCTCCTCCCATTTGGCTCTGCATCGAGTACCACTTGCTTGAGATTGGCATTTCAAACATTCTACAAACAAACATTTTTATATGTTTATACTAGTTTCTATATTTTATAATGTAATAATATCACAGCTAATCTACAAATGAATGCAGAGACAACATAAAGACAGTATTTTTTAAATACTTGTTTAATGGCATCTTTTTATGAATGAAGGTCAGTAGACCTATCACTGATACTAATACAGCTATTGATGTCTGGGTAAAAATTACCCCCCCCCCCTAATTTAACATCCAACATGACCGTGTAATTGAAAAATTAGAGTTTATTAGGCTTTCAAAAATATATATAACAACTTTTAATTTACGTGAACTTCAAACAATCATCACATAAACCCATAATAAATGTCATATTTACTTTTGCCCTTTCTGTAGGATGTAACGTTATACACGTTATCCTCACCTAGCGTCACTACACATCTAACTGCAGCTGCTGTAGCGGCATGTATCCCTACCCTAGCAGAAGGCGTAAAAAAGTTTGTCATTTTTTGGCAGCGTTGCCAAATACATATCGGCGTCTTTTTTCTTTTATTCGAGCCGCTTGGCTAACTTCGTTTCATTTTCGCGTTTAGAGTCGTCTTGCTTCGTTGTGTACTTCCCAGTCCTCCTGTCATTGTGTTTATCTTTCACCGTTTCGCGCCTCGGCGCGCACAGTTAGGGACTAGTCCAATTCATTGAGAAAGTAAGGGGTGTTATGTGTAGGGATAACCATGAACTGGACATTTTAACTACTACTTCAACATTTCAACGTATTTCTTAAGAATATTAATAATATTTACTATGCTTTTGAAGCGTTCACGATGATAAAAGGCTTTTTCATGTTTTTTCTTTTCTATATATATAGATTTTTAGGTTGGTTGGGGGCCCCCCTACTACGACCGCTGTTAGGGGGCCCCAAGCAGCCGCCTACCTATGCGTCTATGTTAAGACCGCCACTGATGCCAAACATAATTTGGTCCGTGGCTGTTATATACGCGTCGGCGTAGACGACCATGAGCACGTATATCAACTCCTTGTCCATCTAACAGTCTCATCAACTGACGGACAGTTTCTCTGTCTGTAAAAATTCCGGACATCCAACATTTTTGGTGCATCCACCGATAGCCATGTTGCCGTCCCGATGTCTGAAGCTGCTGGTGTATATGCCACTTCAGCTTCGTCAGTTTTATTGCGTCTCCGCCACAACTGATTCCTGCATAACGTTCTCTCGAGACTAAGCTTAATGTTGTGTGATTCCTCCAATAAAATCAAGATTTCTCTATTTGTGAAACCGAGCCGAAAATAATCCTCTATAATCTTTTTCATTCTATGCTATGTGCAATCCAAGTTCCAACCGTCTATTGACATGTTTTTGACACTCTGGTGATGGAAATATAGGAAATGCGAGCAAAATCAGAATTACGAGTTTATATCTCAGAGTTGCGATTTTTTTTCTCAGAATTCTGACTTTTATCTCGCAATTCGAACTTTTTTTACTCAGAATTCTGACTTTATATCTCGCTTTATATCTGACTATATATCTGACTTTATTTCTCACAATTGCGACTTTATATCACGCAATTCTGACTTTATAATACGCAATTGCGACTTTATATCACGCAATTCTGACTTTATAACATGGGCGTAGGTTTGGTCTCAGCTTTGGTGGGGACATCCACCCCCCCCCCTTCCCCCCATTCTATTCTTAAAAAAAAGTCCATTAGATTAAACTGGGAAGGGTCATAAAACTTGCATATTGTTATCCTAGGTTTACTGCTTCTATTGTTCTCAATTGTAAGTCGCTTTGGATAAAAAGTGTCTGCTAAATGAATAAATGTAAATCTGTTGTGGTTTGATGCGGTCTTTCCTGCATACAAAATGGTTAATTAATTTTGTAGTCTATCCTATGGCTAGCAAGTTTAACCCTCCTACCAGATATTGTTATTTGGATATTATCAATCAAGTAATGATTCATTATATTTGAATAACCAACAGTGTTAACTTTCGCCTTTTTAACATTGCCAACATGTTTTTCCAGCACATGTGTCTAGCAAGGAGGCTACACTCACAAATACATTACATAAACAGAATGTAGAAACGAAAAATGTCTCAGATGATCCATTGTTTATGACTGCAAGATTCTAAGTTAAGGTAGGCTAATTAACATTCAGTGACTTCGTAGCATTCTATCATGATAGCGCAACTTCTATGAGTCTATCCGTGCTGCACACCCCTAATTAATGCTCCTAATCTTGAAAGATTGCAGAAGCTAAGTTTAACTGTAACAATATCCTGGGTAACCAGGATCACCAGTTAATACTATTTTCCACAGTAGAATCTGCATTTGAAAGCCTGGTCAGTCACTGCTACTGCTAGTTATTTGTGTGGCTAGTTATTTTTGCCTACTTACACTCTGCTTTATGAAAAAGCTTCGTATGTCCCCTTTCTTCTTCTTGGGTGACATTGCTGATCTACAAAGTACAAAAAGGGGCAAAAAACGGAATATTAAAATGTTTTACTCTGGCCTTTGTATATGGCAGGCAGAGAGACAACCCTGGTAACTTACCATCGGCGTCGTCACGCGCGCACACACGCACACACGCACACACCACCCGCTCGCTGCCAGTGAGTGCAAGCACAAAAAGTAGTCCCGGCCCGCGCGTGTAGCCTGCCCGTCAGATAACCCGCCGCCAATCAAATTACGGCGTATCTTGTACTGTCGTCGTCCTGGCCGTTGGAATCGATCCAAATAGCAGCGCAAATATCAAACTACCAGTTCAAAGGAGCTTGCTAAATATTGGTGGGGACAAATTTGTCATCTCAAAATATTGATTGGGACCAGTGGCGGTTCTAGACCATTTAAACTGGGGGGGCCAAGATGGGGCCAGTTGTACTGTTAGAGGGGCCAGTTACATTTAGACTTTATTGTTGTCATATCATTTTCTGCACTGCACTGCAGGCATTAACAGGCAAAATACCATGTTTATAATCATTCAATGTATTTGCATTTCCATTATATTTTTACATTTGCATTACATATTCAGTATTAGTCACAGTAACTGTAATTGACATGATGTCCTTCTTTCTCTTTATTTTGGTGAGAACTATAGAGCAAAAGCAATGGGGACCAAGAAGCTTATTAATTCATTTACTGAAAATAACTGACTTGCTAGGTAACTATGTCTAACCGTTTACAGGGTTCCTGCACACTTTTTAAAGTCAAATTTAAGGCTTTTTAAGACCTGAAGAAATCTAAAATTAATACCGTACATTAGGGGTGCGCAATATTGACAAAAATATATCTCAATATTTTCAACGTTTTGTTGATAATAATTAGATGATATTTTACTGATTGTGTTTTTGTGCTGGTGCCATGGCTGGTTTAGGCCTGTTGTTGACAGCAGACTCACAAAGATATTCATATTTTTCATATTCTATGCAGTGGTCAGCTCACAGCAGTGACAGAAATTAATTTTTTAATTAAGGGCAAAATTTGCCACCTTAAATTGATTTCCAGGGGCAATTTCACCTATGGACATTCTTTCTAAACTTATTTAGAGTTATGCATCACCTTTTATGTCAAATACTAACATTCAAATTATACAGTAATTTTACTTATTTATACAATAATACTTAATTATACAATAATTATACAGTACCACTGCTACCAGTCAAATTAAATCATTCAATCAAAATCCATCTTTGCAGTGCAGAGGAGACACAGAAGCGGCATTAATATATTTACCCTCCATTTACAATTGCATAAATAAAGCTATGAGATTTTTTTTTAATCAATGTTTAAATATGAAATGATTTCGAATTTTGAGTTTTAATTAAAGGGTACTTTAAATATGAAACTAAAACCGCCAGTAGGCCGCGGTAAGTCCCTGTCTTAAGTGAGTTGAGGGAGTCATTCATTCAACCGATTCGTTCAAACGGCTGATTCATTCGGGAAAGAAGCAAGTGATTCCTTTCCAAACGCGGATTTCAGTCAAGTAATCATCGCTGTCTGACTCTGCTACGGTTTCATTTTGAAATTCTAGTCGGCGAAATAAAGGGAAAACAAACAATATTGACAATATTGTGTCTAAAAAGTAACTCCCAATGTTAACTTATTGTTAATTTAACTGTTGTATAACATCAATATCACAGTTGCAATTGTGCACGGGAAACAGCGCACTTGTTGATTTGATATTCTAATATAAGAACATAATATGATATAAATATAATACAAAAACTAATTTGGGGGCATAGGCTACCTATGAACTGCACACAGCAGTGAAAGGACGATAGACAAATGCGATGTCAGCTCACAGTGCCTCCTACTATAGTTTTGATTACAATATCATAATAAAAAATACACATCGCACACCCCATACGCACATAAAGAATGAACTTACAACTGAACTGACATTTACCAGCTTTCTTCTTCTCTCCTCTCTCGCGTGCATGAGACAGACGTTATTCTGCCGCGATTCCCGCGAATGTGATGCGAATTGTCACGTGAACAAGCAAATCCACAAAAATAGAATAATAAAAAATGATAGGCATACAACGATAACAATGATAAACAACGATAGCAAAAAACAGTTTTGTAACTTTGTAAGTTTTGTAATTATTTCACACTCCACATTTAGGGGGGCCACAAGGGGGGCCAAGCTTGTTGTCACAGGGGCACTGGCCCCCCCTGGCCACCCCCTAGAACCGCCACTGATTGGGACTAGTACCCAGCGTCCCCCCCTAAACCTACGCCCTTGCTTTATAACACGCAATTGCGACTTTATTTCACGCAATTGTGACTTAATATCTCGCAATTCTGACTTAATATCTCACAAATCTGACTTTATATCTCACAGTTGCGACTTTTTATCTCACAATTCTGACTTTTTATCTCACAATTGCGAGATATTAAGTCAGAATTGTGAGAAAAAAAGTCAGAAATGTGAGAAAAAAAGTCCGAATTGTGAGATAAAAAGTCGCAATTATTATTATAATTTTTTTATTCAGTGGCGGAAACAAGCTTCCATACATATGTCTGACATGTAATAAAATAATAAATAAGAGATCTTTTGGCAAAATAACTGTTGTTGCCTCTGTGATTCAACCATAATGGGGAAAAGCTTAATTTTCAAGTCTACAGTATCCGTTCAACCACAAGTAGGCCTAAACGCGAAAGAGGAATCAATTGTGTTAACCATTGTCTGAAACATGTCTCTCTCTCGCTTTGTCCCGATTTCAACCTGAATCTGTAAATTGTTAAGACAAAACATGTCCAAACACATCCAAAACTTTCACTCTATGTTGGTTAAACGTAGCAGTTAATGAATCCGATAATCACATGCGTGCCGAACTGATCCGTTGCATCCCTAATAATTAATTAGTGGTCAACCGATATTTGTTTTTTGATGGCCGGGTGAGCAGGGTGGCCGATGCCCGATATATAATATATGTGTAATTTATCCTTATTTTTATTCATATTTTAAAAATAAATAGGGCTACACATTTAATCGAAATGAAACTTGATTTGGCAAGTGCTGCGATTATTTTAGAAGTAGCCTAGATAACGTCATTCCAGGAAATCCATATGGACATCATACCATCGCTGCAGCTGAATAAACAGAAGATTGAAACGCTTTGATTTATTAAATGAATTTTGTTGGACAAGAGGTTCATAAATGCTTCTCAAGTATGGATTTTTTTTGATGCATGTTGCTTTTTCAAATGCACATAAGAGACCAGTGTGGCCAGATGTACGATAATTATCGTATTTGTATGATATTTTTGACCTCTGTACGATGTATGATCAATAATGAAAAAAATCCCATAATGTACGATAATTTCTGAATTTTATGACACTTAAAATGATGGTCATTGTAAACATAGGGCTGCTATACTCATTGATCTAGCTGTGGATCCTACATCTACCGTCAAGATTGTGATAAATACGTGGTATTATTTCTTCCATCTCATCTCATGTTACGCCAATCATCATGAAGAAAGCAAAAGCACAAGTTAAAGGAACAGTTAACTTAAAAAAGAAAATTCTGTCATAATTTACTCACCCTCAAGTTGTTTCAAACATGTATGAATTTCTTTCTTCTGCTGAACACAAAAGAAAATATTTTGAAGAATGTCGGTAACCATACAGTTGATGGACCCCTTTGACTTCCATAGTATTTTTTTTACTACATCAACTGTCTGGTTACTGGTTAAATTGTTTGGCATTTGCTATGTAACCATGTACAGATTTTGCAAAAGGAGGTAGTTTTTAGAAGAGAACTTCCGAATGAAGGCTACCACAGTAAAAATAAGGTCTTCACTGATGAACAAGAAAAATAAACTTACAGAATATTTGATAAGGAAAGCTGAGGCATTTTATGGACTGTGTCCACGTGAGGTAAGTAGGATAAACAGTATTAAAGATAATAGAGGATAAAGTTAGATTTATAGTGGTGCCAGTGAAAAACATGAAAAGACACGTTATTCAGTTTCATTATTATGATGCTAATGAAACTTAAAAATATTGTTCAATTGTTAAAGCGGGTGCACATTTGCTCATTTTATATAATTTATATCCTAGGGTAGGCTATGTTACAACTTACCCGGACTTTGGGGTGAATTGTAACATTTCACTTCTCGTGTTTAAAAACTAAACTATGCATTTTCTGTTTGTTTTGAAAAGATAACCGCTGTCATTTAATAGCAGACACTTGTAACTAGTTTGAAACACATTTTGAAAGCAGTGGCTTACAAAGAACTTCAAGATACAGACAGAAATGTAAAAAAAATTACAACAATCCCTGGCTTCTACCTTATTTCCTTTTAATTTCCCCTCAAATAAAAAAAAATTCTCCCTTAAAAGAGTCACCTAAGCCTAAGGGGTTGGCCCCCAAAAACAGAATTAGGGAAAAACAACTGATCACAAATCAATACACAGTAAAATGTTATTCACACAATAAGTCATCCTAGCCTTTAAATGTAAAAATTATCAATTTTATTTACACAAACTTTATATAATGCTCATTGAGGATGCAAACAACCCCTCACTAAAACAATGAATAAAAGACTGAAAGTAGTTTTATTCAGTGAGGCTTCTTATAAACAGACAAGACTTTGACATGATATCAGTTATTATACTTTTCCCCCCACCACTCCACTGTATTTTAGTGAGCAATGGAACAAAAGATAGTATGCGGTTTCCTATTGACCAAGTGAAAAGAGTTTCCTGAGTACAGATTTGTCCATATGTACACCAGTACAAATCCAGTGCAATATCCACATTACGTTCCTCTCTGTAGAACAGACGAGCCCTTTCATTTGAAACATCCAGTTGAACTTTGGGAAAGCATTCTCACTCCATTTAGCCCATTCAGTGTCCTTTAGGCCGTAGACGATTGCTTGTCCTTGCCAACCTGCCTTGATTCTGAAGCCTCTTCCTTTCAAGCAAATATTTAATGAAGAATGCATGGGGTTGGTTCAAATGGCACCCAGAAATGCAAGACAGCCAGTGAAAAACATAATTTGAAGTCATATAAGTAGATACATTGGTCAGTCTGTTAGAAAGTTCAGGGTTATATTGGTTTAAGACCCATTCTCTCCTTAAGGACATCAGCAGCATTCTCTTGGCATCCACAAGCATTGAGTTCATGTCTCTTCTCAATATCAGTACAGTCTCAGCACCTATAATACTCTCTTCGTTGCTTTTCTACACTTGTTATTGTGGCAGTGGAGAACCCCCTCTTTTGTTAATGCAGCGATACAGACATTTAATTTTGCAGGGGCTCCTGTATGAAAACCCAATTTATTAAAAAAGAGATTACTAAAAAAAATGGGAGAAAAAAGGCAAACGTTACTTGCAAAATATATATCAATATGTACAAATTCCATTCTCCAGGTTAGTCATTACTGCAAGAAAGCAATAGGAGAAAACTGTTAGGAAACACACACAAGAAGCAGTCCTCATTTTTATGACAAGGATGTTGGGAAAACTAGCAGGACTCATTGTTTCCCCGGATGACTTATATAATTATACCTTATGCCAGCATCCTGGTATGGGCAGTCCATCTCGCCCCTGTCAATAAAGAAGAGAAGGAAATCAATGATTTGTTTCAAAGTTCTTACTGATGGGGCGGGAAGGAATGGCGAATCACATATGAAGCCTGCCACCAATGACTATGTGAGACTAAAGGAAGCACACTACCACACAGAGGAACACCTTTGGCATTAAATCTGAAAGTGAAAAGCAGCATGCTCTTGCTCACATCATCACTATAGCTCAGATGGACAAAATCTTAAACCCAGGTGGGTGCAGTTATTTCTCTCATGTGATCTATATTTTTACAGGGCAAGGCATAGGTATGATATGAACACTAACACTGGAGTTAGGGATCAGATAGGATGGTCAACTAGTTGTCCATGAACCTGTAATTAGTGAGGTTGTTAAATCCAATTAATCTTTAAAAATGTTTATTTTAGCTTTATTTTTCATATTTAGGACAAAGTGTTAACATTGGTGAAAGTAAGGTAATTTTACTTAGTCATTTTTTGAGAACTTTCTTACACAATCCGTGTCTGGTTGAAAAGATTCTTCCTTGGCACTGACTAGATGTTTAAATACTCCACATAGTTGTTGATTTTGAAAATGTGCAGTTTTGCATGTCCCTAATTAGAATTTTATTCTGTACATGGGGCAAAACTTTGCTTTGCAAATTGAGAGACTATAAGATAACTTGTGATAAAGTAGTTCAGAAGCTCTGTTCTATGCCAAGCCACCTGAATAAGATCTCATGGTTGTAGACAGGGGAACCCACAGCACCAGGATAAAACATCAAATGATGTGAGCACAAACACAATATTAAAAATACTGTACCAAAGGGCAGGGGGCATCTGATGGAACCCTTGCCTCCCCACCATGTACTCAAACCCCATTGGTGTCCTGTCTGTAAAACCCACTCATGTCAAATGCTAGCTGTTGTAAACTCATTCACACAGACCTGAATTTGCCATTCACATGCATAAAAGGGACAGAAAATAGCACTGCATTTTATTTTTTCCAAACAACAATAACATAGTTTCATTACATACCACAGGACAAGGCTGATCAAGCCCTGGAGGTCCCTGCTCTCCCTTCTGTCCTTTCAGACCTTTCTTTCCTATTGAGCCTCTCTCACCCTGAATGGAGACATTAAGAATTGTTTGCTCTGTCAGATTGTACTCGAACAGAATACACATGACTTGAGATTTGATTTTATAACAATATACCATATATACAGTATTACCCACATACAAACAGTAATTATTGAAAATAAAGTATTTGTTTCTCTAACCTTCTCTCCCCTGTCTCCTCTCTCCCCCTTTTCTCCTTGAAGCCCTGGGAAACCCTTGTCACAGGAGAGCCATGTTCAGTAAGTAATAACTTAATATACTCGAGTTTATAACCAATAGCACAATAATCACTTACATCTAATCCTGGTTCACCTTGTTTTCCCTTGAAAACAAACCACAATGAGAGAAGAATTAGTGTTATATGTAGGCCTAGTTCTATCATGACAACTCTCAAAGTGTTTGGCACGGTAATGGGTATGACAATGTTGATGTGTTTGGTCTTGGCGGAATAGATCTGCTTCGCTGCTGCTGCTTCTGGTTTTATTGCTGCTGCTGTAGGATTTTGCTGCTACTGGAGAGCAAGTACGGGACTTGTTACTGCTAATACATGACACTGCTGTGAGCAAGTAAGACCTGTAGCAGATCTATACAGGTGGAGCTGGGGAAGGTGGAGGGTTTCTGAAAGCGCTCTGCACTACTAAGGCAAATGATAGCCAGGTATTTGAAGGTTGAGCATGATACAGCAGGAACCAATCAGCTGTGCCCTATAGAGAATGATGTGATTACGAGCAGGTTGAGTCAAAGGTTGAGTCAAAGGCTGCTCCATCTACAGTTTCATGACGGAACTTTGTGTTATTTTCAGACTTTTTGTCTTGTCTTTTTAAGGTGTACAAACACTGACCTTTTCACCTTTTGCACCTGGCAGGCCTACTAAGCCATTAGACCCTTGAAAGCCTTGAGGACCCTGTGCACAACAAGCAGAATTGTATCTGTCCAGGCTTTTCACATCTATACAAGTATTGGAATGGTTTCTGCATATTGGTTTTGTAACAAAAATTACCCGTTGCCCAGATGGACCTTTCTCTCCCGCATCTCCCTTTTCTCCTTTGACTGCCTCACCAGGCTCTCCCTGTGTTACATTTTAAACATTTTATTTGCCATGACCACAAAATGCACCAGAATGGGTCATTCCTTTACAACAATACTTCACTGTCTCACCTTGGGTCCAGGCAATCCATGATATCCCTGGAAGAAAAAATGGTTAGTCTTCTTAGCTTTCCTTAACAAAAAGTTTCTGAACTAGTTGTAAACTGTATTCCTTACGGCATGCCCAGGGGGTCCAGGAGGCCCTGGTGGGCCAGGCAAAGAGATAATCTGGTCCTACAAGAGAGTTATCAAGATCAGTCCAGTTAAGATAGATCTGGATTAGGTCCTTCATATTTTAATATGTAGAGTGTGCGTTAAACTCACCAAATTGTCCTCAAGCCTAGAGTCTCCTTTATCTCCTTTTTGCCCTGCTGCCCCCTAAAATACCATGATACAATAACATAATCCTTGCAGTAAACCTCAGTAAACATCACATGCTATATGTTGTAAATACTCACCGAAAGCCCTGTTAGCCCAATATCCCCCTTTTCCCCTTTTGCTCCTGCTGCTCCAGGCTCTCCTGCATCACCTCTCTCTCCCTTATGGCCCTGGATGAGACATCACACTATATAATGTAGTATCAACTCAACTCAATTTTTATTTATAAAGCACTTTCAAAACCATTAAAATGGACCAAAGTGCTGTCCATAAGTAGTAAATAACTCTAAAATACATAGAAACATAAAATAACATCAAAACATGACACCAAGAAAATCAAACAACAAATCACTCACAGTTCTCAGATCTAATCAAAAACCAAAAGCTTGATAAAATAAATAAGTCTTCAAGTCCTTTTTAAATATATACATGCTTGACGAGGATTTTAAAGATAATGGCAACACATTCCAAAGGGCAGGAGCCACAACAGAAAAGGCACGATTTCCACTACGCCTCAAGCGAAACCGAGGGACGGTTAGGAGCATGCTCTGAGAGGAGCGTTGAGACTGATAAGGGATTAACATTTAATACTCAGGAGCTCGATCATGCAATGCTTAAAACAAACAATGTTTAAACAAACATTAACACCTTGTATTGTATTCTGTATTTAACAGGTAGCCAGTGAAAGGATATCAATACAGGTGTTATGTGATCCCGTTTTCTGGTATTTGTTAAGAATCTCGCTGCAGCATTTTGCACACACTGAAGATGAGTAACCAGTGATTAACTTATGCCTAGATAAAGAGCATTACAATAGTCTAACCAGGTTGAAACAAAGGCATGCAAAACAATCTCCAAGTCCTTGTATGAAAGGATGGGTTTCAGTTTAGACAATTTTCTCAAATGAAAAAAAGATGATTTCACAATGCTGTTAACTTGACGATCAAAGCGTATTTCAGAATCGAAAAATACTCCAAGGTTCTTCACATAACCATGCATATTGTTGGACAATAGTCCATAATTTCCAGCCAGACCATTCCAAAGCTCCTTGTTCCCAAACATAATACACTGTCAAATTATTTGCTAGCGATCCCTTTACCTCAGTCAAGCACTTATAAAAATTAATAAAATATGTACAGCCATATCACTCCAAAGGAAAGTACAGTTGTAAATCATCGGCATACAAGTGGTAATTAATATTATGCTGCTTAAAAATGGACCCCAAGGGTAACATGTATAATGACAACAGAGTCAGACAGAGGATTGATCCCTGAGGAACCCCCCAAGAAATAGTCGCAGATGCAGAGACATAATTCCCAATTTTATCAGAGCATGTCCTGTCATGCAAATGAGAGGAAAGCCACTTAAGGGCTACGCCATTGATCCCTACATAATCTCTGAGGCATTCTATTAAAATTGCGTGATTCTAGAGTATCAAAGGCTGCACTTAAATCTAACATCATTAAGGCAACACTTTTCCCAGAGTCAATACTTAACAAAATATGATTTGTAACCTTTAGTAATGCTGATTTTTGCAGACTGAAAAATATCCATTATGTTATTTACAATTAAAAAGTCGGTAAGTTGACCATAGACAACTTTCTCTAAGATCTTATTCATAAAAGGCAATTTCGAAATAGGTCTGCATTTTTTAAAATCCTGTGAATCCAAATAATTTTTTTTAAAGACGGGCTCAAAAACAGGATGCTTAAACCCTGATGGTACAGTTAAATATATACCATAAAATAATAATAGAAATACCATAAAATAAACTACTATTGATAATCAATAATATACTGGGACCAATAGTGTCTACAACCTCTTTAAACAATCGCATAGAGTGAGTGTCATGGTGTTGTGCGGGTTGAAGAAGGACGCAAAGTCAAAAGGCTCCAATACAAACAGTTTACTAATATAAGATTCACAGGTGCAGGCAGGATGACGGGCAGGAACACGCACACAAAACACATCTAAATAAGACTAACAACCGACAAAGACTGACTGAATTGAACAAACTAAATACAGACACTGATGAAGATATAACCAGGTGATACAGATGAAGGTGATTAACAGGACACAGGTGATGAAGATGAACTAATGACGGTAGGCATGGAAACCAATGAGTGACGGAAAACAAAAGGCGTGACTAAGAATGAAAACAGAAGATCAAAGCAGACACGAACGTGACAGGTAGTCGGTTTTAAATGCATTATTATCTTTTCCAACTGAGCTAATGTAATCGATTCAAATTTACTTATATTGACTACAACATTGCCTACAGGCACAATATTCGACCAAATAAGAGCAACCTTATCAATATATATTTTTTTAAACTCTCACACAGATCCTTTGAAGGGGTAGGAAAAGAATTCATAGACGGACTCAGTACATTATCTATGGTTGAAAATAATACCTTTGGGTTATTTGCATTAAGTGATATAATTCGCGAAAATATGAAGATCTAGCCGCTCTAACAGCGTTTTGATAGTTTAATAGAGATTCTCAAAGAATATCATAAGATACTTGCAATTTATCTTTCAGCCACTTAGCTCTGCATGCCGACAAACCAGCCTCCGATCCCGTGTTACATCATTTAGCCACGTTGTTTTTTAACTTTTTGACATCTCATTTTAAAAGGCGAAACATTATCCAAGATCTCAGAGCAAACATGATTAAAAGAATTTACCAATTCATCAGGTCCCACAACGGACAATGCTGTAGGCTCAGTATGAAGGGCTTATTCAGTAAAAGCAGTTGAGAACGCACTAGGTGTAGAAGTAGTGATAACCCTGGACAAGAATGAAGGTGGCTGATAACAGAGTCCATTTGTTGCAGAAGTAAAATTAAACCTAATAGGCATATGGTCCGAGATGGCTATTTCTTCAACACATATTTTCTATCGTTAAGAAAACACCAAGTCAGGTGTGTGCCCATGATCCTGTGTTGGTCCAGAGACACATTGGGCTAAGTTAAATTAATCAACTAAATTAAAAAATTCTTTAGTCATGGGTTTACCAGGACAACAAACATGAATATTAAAATTACCCATAATAAAAATCCTGTCAGCAGATGGAACAACCACAGATAAAAACCAAGAAAATTCTTATTATACCCAGGAGGCCTATATATCAAGGCACAAATCACTGGCGAGGGCAAGTTAATCTTCATTAATTGAGCTTCAAAACTCTTGGAACTTTCAACAGGCAGTAACTTGCACTTCATCATGATATTAAAAATAACAGCCAAGCTGTATAATAGTATACTTGCACGGCTTGAGACAAATTTTGTGAACCCAAAAAGATTATAGACCTCAAAAAATCGGAAGTCTTTGATCGTTAGTTTGACATGTTCGGCGAACGGCTGGTTAATGACCATCGTAATCAAATTTGACCTCAGATGAAATACTGGCAGTCAGAAGATTTGACGCACAGTCCTGTAGCGTGTCTTCTCCTACCACAACCGTCAAATCAAAAACCAATAAGAGCGCCAAACCTGATGATGCAATTGACCTATCAGTAAGCCCCTCCCCGTGAACGCAGATGAGCCAATGTCAGTTGAGTATCAGTTGCACGGGGACTGGAACTCAGACATCTTTAGGTTTCAGCGCCATAGAGAAGATCCAAAGCTCTCATCGGTTTTATGGTGTTTATGCAACAAAAATGGTAAAACGATGTGCCTGGAGTACTTGTACCACTGATTCCAGGTATCCTGAGAGAATTGGCATGGGTATTTATGTATTGAATCACCGTAATGTGCGCGCATTCACCAGCGCGTTTCAAAAGTGTGTTCCATTTGCACGAACGGACCAATTATCTGCACAATACAACTGAAGCCCGGTTAATTTATTATATCAATGATGTGAGCATAGTAACCTGGTTCCCTAAGTATTCAGCCCCAATCCCAATGAAGGTGAAAACGTTAATTTTCTGGTTGGTATACTCTCATTAAGTTACAATTAAAGTTAATTGTAGTAATGAA
Source organism: Siphateles boraxobius (assembly GCF_051911475.1). Lineage (NCBI taxonomy): Eukaryota > Metazoa > Chordata > Actinopteri > Cypriniformes > Leuciscidae > Siphateles > Siphateles boraxobius. Next base: position 6,657,653 of record NW_027508711.1, read on the forward strand.
CAAACCCTAAATAGCTAACTGTTCTCACGTCATGTATAGTAGGTCAAAAACACCCAATGGCTAAAAAAGCAGCAATCTGCGATTGTGACGACCGCAACATGAGGCTTCTCCCGCTTGCATAGTGATCTGTAAATCCTCCGATTGGTTATTTAGTGAGTCAACAACAAACCACCCCTTGCTCCACACACACGTCTTCGTTTTTTCCAGTTTTCTTTTCAAGATCAAATTTAACCCAAGAGATGTTTGCTAGCCACCATTCCTAGCCAGGGCCGGCGCCACGAGGCATTGCCCCCTCAGTTTCAATTTTTCCCCCCTCCATCATCGAACGTGATTGATTTTAATTATTGATACTTCAGCAAAAACTAATACTAGGTTCATTAAAGGGGTCATATGATGCGTTTTCATGTTTTCCTTTTCTTTCATGTTATGTAGCTGTTTTCACAAGTATAAAATCTGCAAAGTTACAAAGCTCAAAGTCTCCCACTAAAAGATTTATTCTGTTTAAAAGAGAAGGTTCCAGACCTAGGTCAAACGTCACTCGATGGAAATATTACACAATGCCGCCCAAATGCATACGCAAAGAAAGAAAGAAGCCGTGGCTTCAGTTGTCAGTAGTATTGTTGCCGCCATGTCGTGGAGACGCTGTGTTTCTATGCGAAAGCAAAAACAGCACTTTATTTGCCCTTCTGTGGAAGTAAAATAATGTCAAATGTTTTTGAAATAAAAAGCCTGTTGAATTGCACTACTTGGAAAAAAAATAGGCATTGCATTAACCATGCTTGCATTTTAATGCATTGTATTTTTAGGGCTTGCATTTTTATGGGCTGAAATTCAACATGGCCGAATATTTAAGCTGTGAATATTTCAATTAAAAACATTTCAAACACATTTTCATTATTAAAAATTCAATAATCCATATTCACCCTTCATATTTAACTTCCAAAATATTCTAACTGTTTAAAAATACAACCTATAATATTCAACAGGCAATTTTCGGTCCATTTTATTTCGCTTGGCAAATTCGCTTCTACAAATTCAGTGGTTCAAATTCGACCGTAAATTCAACATTGACGTCCAGGAACTGCAGGAAAAGCAGAAGATTGCCGAGCATACTCTCCATCTGCTGTTAGTCGATCTCACCAGCAGGGGGTGCAAGCGCTTGTTGTTTACGAAGACCAGCAAAATTAGAGCAAGTCATTCATTCATAAAACTCATTTACAGCAATGTAAGTTTATTTGTGATTATTATGACGGCTGTTTTTGTTAAATTTGGTGCCTTCACGGTTACCTACATGTGTAGCCTACATGCATATTTCTCTACCGTGAACGAGATCATAATGTTATTCCCCGATGCGGATATACAGATCCAATGTTACATTTTTGAGGTTGACATATATTTCTCTTGGTTGTTTAGTTGCCTTAACTTTATATTGTGGCGATGTGCTGCATGCAGGCTATTAGGGTTTCCCCCAATACTTCAGGATTCCCCTGCTGGACCTGTACAACGCTTAACGTAGCTTAATGGACTATTGATGTAAAAGTTCAAACTCACAGGCAAGCAGATGGACTCAGAATAACGCGCACAGCTGAGCGTTTCCCAGTGATAGACTGGTATAAAGATGGCTTGATGTTGGACATTCGCACATTTAGGGACCGTCTATGAAGTTTATACGACTTTGGTATACACGTTTCTAACTTCAATAGCATTTGAATAGAACGACTTACAGTCATAAAACCAACTGTAAAGTGTTCATGTAGTGTCAGGCATAATGCGCACCCTTTGGATTTTTGGATATTTATTCAAATAAATTTAAGTTTGCTATTGAAGTTAGAAACGTACATGGCAATGTTGTATGCAACTTTAGAGACGGTCCCTAAATGTGCGAATGTCCAATGTCAAGCACATTTTACATTTAGTCATTTAGCAGACGCTTTTATCCAAAGCGATTTACAGTTAAACTAACAATAGGAGGACAACAATATGCAAGTGCTATGATCCCAGTTTAAGCTAATGCATACACGTAGGCATTTTAGGACTTTAGGACTTTATATATATATATATATATATATATATATATAGAGAGAGAGAGAGAGAGAGAGAGAGAGAGAGAGAGAGAGAGAGAGAGAGAGGAGGAGGGGGGGGGGGGGGGACAGAATAGAATAGAAAGTGTTAGTATGAATTGATCAAGTGTTGATTTTATGCCAGTATCACAAAACGCTCAGCATGAAACTTTGCGCGTAAAGTTTACAATCTGAGTCCATCTTCTTGCCTGTAGCCTATATAGTAGCCTACAGCCTACATCCCCAATAAGGTGCAAGATTGGTCTTTCATATCACTGTATTTGTTAAGCGTTTTGTCCCAACGGAAAGGGAATCCTTGAGTATGAGGTATTGAGGGAAACCGATTATAATCCTTTTCATGGTAGAGAAAGGTGATGACATGTAGAATACACAGGGAAAGTAACAATGAAGTTATTGAATGAAACATAAACACAGCTTTTGTGTGTTTATCATCTTTTCCGCATATACTGTCTGTCACAGATAATCATTTCCATTTTATGAATGAATGTCTTCGTCAACAACAAGCGCTTGCACCCCCTGCTGGTGAGGTCGACTAACAGCAGATGGAGAGTATGCTCGGCAATCTACTGCTTTTCCTGCAGTTCCTGGATGTCAATGTTGAATTTACTGTCGAATTTGAACCACTGAATTTGTGGAAGCGAATTTGCAAAGCGAAATAAAATGGAGCGAAAATTGCCTGTTGAATATTATAGGTTGTAATTTTAAACAGTTCGAATATTTTGGAAATGAAATATGAAAGGTGAATATGGATTTTTGAATTTTTAATAATGAAAATGTGTTTGAAATGTTTTTAATTGAAATATTCACAGCTTAAATATTCAACCATGTTGAGTTTCAGCCCATTAAAAATGCAAGCCCTAAAAATACAATGCATTAAAATGCAAGCATGGTTAATGCAATGCCTATTTTTTGTCAAGTAGTGCAATTCAAGGCTTTTTATTTCAAAAACATTTGACATTATTTTACTTCCATACCCTTCTGAAAGTGGACACAATATAGGAATCAATGGTTAAGATTTATTTACAACACTGTTCTAGAACAGTACAACCCCAAATGTTCGTGTCTGTGTAGCGTATTTTACGAAGGAAAGTTTCCTGATGTGAACCTGGGAGGGAACGATGCCAACTGTGCACAAAGTCTATTTCTAAAAAAATGGGATAATTCTAACTTTGCTGTATTTGCAGTTCAATGCAGTTTTGTGCAGTAGGAGGCCGCCTAAGGAGCAGCGTCTCTTTTGCAGCTTAATGGGCTTTTAATAACAATTTTGTTTAATATTAAGCTAACTAACTTATTCGGCTGATTTGGATGTTAAGATTGGCTTAGGGAGGAACCAAAGTTTACTCTATTCTTCTCCCAGTTCACTTTTATATTTCAGGAGAAATTGATGAATTTACTTGATGTAAATCCGACAGATCTGATTCTCTGAATTGTGGCTATCATGTGTTATAGATCAACTAACATGATCATTATAAAGGTGACAAAACACATTCACTTTCACATATTTGACAATCGTATCATATATCACATAGTTCATGATATAATTAACAAAATTGTAAAATACGAAATAAAAGCGATACATCTGTCATTCAGTGTGGCTGCATGACGCACCGGCATGGAATTCACGAGTTCACATCTACATATAATTATTATGGTAAAGGTTATGCGTACTTGGCGTGTTGTCCGGGTGGAGGGCTCCGAGCTCGGAATTTCTGCCCGAACCCAGAGTACTCCCCCCGTTGGTAAGAGTAGATGGAACTAGAGATGGAACTAAAAGTGAGGAGATGGGGTGGAGGTGGGATGCTGATAAACCGTCAAGAAACACAAGTGGGTTCTGCTGTTATTTATCTTGTCCTGAGTCGATTACTGATTGATCTCCACTTGTGCTGATTGGGTTAATTATCTGCACCTGCTCCTCCCGAACCTTGTTAATAAAACATAATTTAAAATAAAATTCACGCTGGGAGCTCAGCTAGAATATAGAGACCCTAGAATATATAATATAGATCTCTCTTCCTTCCAAAAAAATTACTTGGCCCCTTCAAGAATTATGAATGCCCCTCCAGTTCGTGTGTCCTGGGCTGCTGCCAGCTCTGTTTCCATCCCGCATGTAAATGCAGCACAGTCACCAAATGTCACGGATTGATTGAGACGGCTTAAGTATAATCCGATTGTATAGGAACCAACCTGCTTTCCTTCAGGTCCTTGTGCTCCATGTAATCCCATTTCTCCCTGTTACAAATACATTTGAAATGAATGTTGTAATATTCCAGCAATGGAAACTGCTGAATGTCAATGCAATTTAGTGAAAATATATCACTCACTTTTGGCCCTTGCTCTCCAGGAGGACCTGGAGGCCCCTATGGATACAAAGGAAATATTAATACAAAAAGACAATAGAGGGATCTTCACACAGAATTTGACTTTTCTGACTAAAATGTACCTGCAGTGCTTTGAGTCTAGCAGCCAGATCAGGATTTTCTGTGAAGCCAGTAGCTCCTTTCTCTCCTGGCAAACCCTGAGGGAGAGACAGTTGGAAATGACTGTCAAGAATCTGAGATGTTCAAAGAGAATAGATATATGTAATGGGGGGAAAGACTTCAATAAACACTCACCTGGGGTCCTGGATCCCCAACATCTCCCTTTTCACCCAAAGGAAGAGGACCATGATTACTGTATTATCTTAGTATCTGCATTTACCCAGAAAAACTGACCTGAATGCAGCTATATCATAAACACAACACAACTGCATCTACTTTTACAATTACCATCTTCTCAACAGACACCTCACCTTTAAGCCAGGGGATCCATCAATCCCCCTTTTCCCCTCAGTACCTGGAGCACCCTGATCCCCCTATGTGCAAAAACAATGCCTGCATGAAATTATGGTTGTCTTTGTGTTTATAAGAAAAGAAAAAAAGTTGGAGGGGGTAAAAAAATCTAACCTTTGGCCCTAAAGGGCCCTGTGGTCCAGGAATGCCGTTGATACCATTTGTACCCTTAATGAGAATTTTGTAACCAAATATTGTGTCAAATATTCTTATTTATGAACAGTATATCTATCAATTTACATTTTGAAATGTAAGAATTTTTTTTTGTGCATGTTCTGCTTTAAGCGTGTAATTGTGCTGAATTTCTTCAAAATAAATGCCATTTGGTGCATGCAACATTAATTTTTAATTGTAGCTGAAGTGTCCAAATACTTTAGGGACCACTGTATGTGATTCATATTACCTGCATGCCAGGTGGCCCTCTTGGTCCCTGTAGGCGAAAAAAAAATTATATTACTAAAGCCAGTATGTAAAGTCACCCTCATTTATGCAGCATCACTTTGAATTCCATGAAGTTGTAGATTCAAGATTCAAAATATGAGTATATATAAGTAAACAAAAATACATATATAAAGTTCTACCTCATTTCCATCTTTTCCAGGAGGACCCTGTTATTTAGAAAGCAAACACAAGGAACGAGTCATATTTAAAGAAAAAGGCATACAGTAGGCTTGCTCTGTTGACTGTCCACTAGATGTAAGGCCTCTTTAGATCTATGATGTTTAACATAATATAACTACTTCAATCTTTTATTTTCAAACATAGCATGTGAACAAAAAAAGTTAAGATGATCCAAAGCGTATAAATTATTTGACACAGACAGCTCTAAAGTGTGGCAGGGCTATTCAGCCAATAGGCATAATTTTGGAACACACCAAAACAACAGTCACAGTGGCAGACAACAGTCAGACATTTCTGGCAGACATCCTGTAAGCTTCGAAGGACATATTCAAGCCAGCTAGGGATTCAAACTTGAAGAAATATTGCACAACACCTGCTTAAAATCAGATTAATTTGTAAGACATGTATCCCTACAGGCACTCGATAAGTGCCGCAGCGCAATGTCTGTCATGCTCGACGGCCCTTCTGAGAAGGACAAAGGCATGGCATCAGGCCCAATGAGGTGGTTTCACTTAAGCATATATAAACACAATTTGAGACACAATAACAGGAAATGGCCTTTGAGCTTCTTGACCCAAGAACATCTGCTCCCAATATGAGGCAGAGTGCAGGGTGAGGATTTTTGCCCTTCAACACTGCACTATTCTTTGTTTGGTTTAGATGGTAGTCTGAAAAGGAAACAAAGTAAATAACATGTTGGGATAAACTGGCTGAGGAAAAAGGGCATTTACTACAAATGCAGAAACCATTAGAGTTACATACTCTGGAGCTGCACATCAAACGGCAAGTATCCTACATCACAGAATGTTATATAGTGCATTCCTGAAAACAGCATGTTGAGGCTTCATTCAGGGGTGCGGGAAGTAGAGGTGCTGTGTTTTCACAGGATTGTAAATGCAATGCAAATTTTTGTTTACTTAAATGTATTGATTTTGAGCATTTAGTAATTTATTTGAAATAAACACATTCAGTGGGTTATTAAAAGGTGTTATTTATATGTTAAATTAAAGTGATGGTATAATGGCCTTTTTTAAAATATGTAAAATAAGTATCTGTTGTCCCCATAGTGTGTATAAAGTTTTAGCTCAAAATACCCCACAGATAATTTTTTTAAGCATGTTAAAATTATCCCTTTTTGATGGTGAGTAAAAACGCGATGTTTCTTGTGTGTCCCTTTAAATGCAAATGAGCTGCTGCTCCCGACTCAGAGGCCAGAGCTTCAAGAGCTTGTGTGTGTGTGTGTGTGTGTGTGTCTGTGTCTGTCTGTGTGTGTGTGTGTGTGTGTGTGTGTGTGTGTGTGTGTGTGTGTGTGTGTGTGTGTGTATGTGTGTGTGTGTGTGTGTGTGTGTGTGTGTGTGTGTGTGTGTGTGTGTGTGTGTGTGTGTGTGTGTGTGTGTGTGTGTGTGTGTGTCAGAGATGCTCACAAGTCTCTGAGGTAGAGTCCAAGTCAAGTCTCAAGTCTTTGAGCTAGAGTCCAAGTCAAGTCTCAAGTCTTTGAGCTAGAGTCCAAGTCAAGTCTCAAGTCTTTGAGCTAGAGTCCAAGTCAAGTCTCAAGTCTTTGAGCTAGAGTCCAAGTCAAGTCTCAAGTCTCTTGTGGTTATAATAAGTGTTGCATCACGTACAGCGACCCATCCAGGCTGCTTAGAACACTGCATAGCTATAAGGAATTCAAAGCATGTAATATGTTATTATGACTCCTTTATCTATTAGCATACAGTATCAGTTTTGATTTTGGTATATAATCAGTGTAAACAGGCTATTTCAACATGACAAAAACACCAAGTATGCTTTACTTTTAAGTTAATATCTGTATTTTGCCTTTTAGCTTGAACATACAGTACAGGACAGACCAAAAATTGAGGTTCTGAAGAAAAAGCACTCCCTTGTCTGTCGCTGAATTATAATGAAAGGCCTTAGCTCCTATTGTGCTGGCTCTGTGGGGCCATAAGACCAAATATAGAAAATGTTATACCTCACAGCACTAAAATTTACAACGTCCTATTTAGTGCAAAACATCACAGTGTAGCTAAATGCAAAACACTATTGCAACCAAATGATGTGAGATATAGGCTAGGCTACTATCCACAAAAATTTTATGATCACACTTCCTTATGATAGAGTTTGATTTCTGATTGTTCGGTCCACGGGGGTCTTACATGCTGTCTTACATGCGTTTCATGGGGCACACACGCTAGCACACACACGCAAAGTCTTTCGCTCTTTCCCTCTCTGCCATGCGGGCAAAACACGGTTAGGAGCGCAGTATGTGCAAGCTCTTGCTAGCTCGCTCTAGATTCCGGGAGATTTTAACTAATTTGCGGGCATCTGGGAGCCGCTTATAGAGGCCAAAGTATAATTCATAGTAATGTGAATAAGAATTAATGTTAAACAGGTAAATAATTTCATTTAGAAGTTCATGTAACGGTTAAAATTTTTAAATAATACTTAAAAGGTTAAAAGCATACTATAATTCATGTGCTTGTAGATTTGGTAAAAACAGTGTACTGCCTCTTTAAGAACAGGCCAACTCCGACTACATTATGTTGATTCTTATTATGTGACTCAAGATATTGAGAGCTGTGGAAGCGAACGGTTTCCTTACCTGTTAACTTATACCTATTTCCATTAAGAATCTTTTATTTTATTAGCAATCAAAGTAATTGTATTATTCAGCTCACATTTTCTTTTGTAAATCGGAAACCAAGGAATAAAACCCATCAACAACGTTTCTGAAGTGGATTTATTGAACTGTGTAGCTGAGCTTACAATGGACACTGCAAATGGAACTAATTGCTTGGAATAATGTTAGATATTTATTAGTGTAAGCCATTACACTTCTCAATATTTCAAACCTTTACACCGCTATCAATATGCGGGAGACTCGGGATGTCTGCAAAGCTTACGATGAATGGCACAGCAGCGGCCGGTGCAGTCGACATGTTTGTTTGTTGTCCTCTCATGTGTGGCCGCGCGGAGCCAATACGTAGTATGTGTTACGTAGGCAGGTTATACGTAACGGAGGGAGGGGAATAACAGCGAGCTCATCAGACGTTTCCTAAAAATAAACATTGTTCACGAGTCCCGCAGCTCAATCCGAGTCGAGTCTAAAGTCTTTCGAGGACGAGTCTCTCAAGTCGAGTCTGAAGTCACCGTGTGTGCGACTTAAGTCGCACTCGAGTCCGAGTTTCAAACTCGAGTCCCCATCTCTGGTGTGTGTGTGTGTGTGTCTGAAATCCTTGTTCGTGTGGGGAAATGTTTTGGTCCCCATGAGGAAAACAGCTAATAAATCATACTAAGTGATGTTTTTTGAAAATGGAAAAATGCAGAAAGTTTTCTGTGATGGGTAGGTTTAGGGGTAGGGTTAGTGTAAGGGAATAGAATATACAGTTTGTACAGTATAAAAATCATTATGTCTATGGAAAGTCCCCATAAAACATGGAAACACTACATGCATGTGTGTGTGTGTGTGTGTGTGTGATTACCTGTTCTGCCTTTTATGTTTAAACTGAAGTCGGACATTGATGGAGAGACTCAACAAGAAGAGACATTGTGTAGAATGCAACAGGACGTTTCTGAATGGTTAGTTGATGAATTTATTGCTGATGTGGAGTTAACTTTCTTCAATTAGCATATTCTATCATGATAATCTATAAAATCGCTCCTGTGGGAACTGTTGTAAGATGCCTACAGAGTGACATGCAATTGCATTTGTGTTACATACTGTATTGCATGTAAAAAGACGAATGCGACAGCTTGATCAGACCCACAAATGTGCTGTACTACAATAACTCTTCCTCTTCTCAACAGGTACTGCGTGTTCCTGTGGGTAGGGTTTATGTAAATGTTAAAGGGTAACTAAACCCTAAACCAACTTTTTTTAGTTAATGATCTGTAAGAATGGGGCTTTATTAGTACTGTTCATTGATTCGAGTAACTTTTTTGACATTTGTGTATAAAGTTTTTTAATTCTATAATATATGGTGTAAAAGGGGTTGTTGGTGAGGTAGGCCAGTTCCATACAGACAGATGCGTCTCAGGTGCACGCCCCCCTCCGCTGGACTCTGCCCACTTTTCCAGCATTTTTCAAATATTGCCAGTGGGTGGAGTCAGGCTCTGACCAGGGGTTTAGTTACCCTTTAAGGTTAGTGATGTCACTAACCCTGGAGGAATGTCGTGTAGTCCCTACCAGCCGTTTGTTGTAGTCCTTAAAAAATGATTTCTTTAAAAGCAAATATCTTCCTTTGCTTTGAACTTTGAGCGTTGTGATTTTGCAGACATTGTTTATGCTCAAACAGCAACATTACACACTAACTAAATGTGTCAGGATGAGCTATTGTCCCTCCTATTTTTTTTTTTATATTTTTTTTATTTAAGGTTTGGCCAATGGACTGTGACCATAGGTGTATAAGAGCACGGAGTGCCAGTTGTAGGTGCGTGTCACTTTCGGGGGCCTGTGACGTCATAGATGCGCCGCTACTGGTTGCATTGGAGTGGAGTGTTGACATGCAGTGTCGTTCATAAGACCGCTGAAGCTTCTGAGCCACTGACTTGTGTTTTTTACTGGTGTGTTGCCAGTTGGGGAATCGAAAGTGGACATTTGAGACGGTATGGAAAGCATGTATGTACGACGACGTTTTGGTAACGAGGTTTCTATGGGTTGCTTCAACTGAGCGCGTACTAATCTGTATGTTTTACATAGTTTAAAGTCTATCCGCATTCTCCGCCGCTGAGTTTATCGGGGTATTTTTTTGAATATGTATTTTGGTTCCAGTTCATTTACTGTGATTATTGAATATACATTTATTTCACTTAACTATTACTACAGTTGAGCTCTACAGCCGAATTTATTTGTTTATTGTGTTCTTTAATTTGAGTTTGTTTATGCTTTGTTTTTTTTTGTTATTTGTGATCTTGATTTGTGCAGACCCGGGTGGGACCGAGTAGTTGGTTCCTTCCTGGAACTGCATTTAAGTTATATTTTGTATTGTCAAATGATTGTTTTGCCCATACATAACTCTGCTCCATTTATAAGTCTCTCTCTCTTGTTGTCGGGTCTGGGCACCGGGGGCAGACGAGTGACCTTCTTTGGGTGGTGGCATCCTTCACTGTGTGTCGTGCTCTTCACTGACATTAGTCGGTGTGTGTGCTAGTGTGTGTGCGCTGTGATTTTAGTGATTTTCATTATTTAAGGGTGACTATTCTATCTGAGACTACCCTGTTGGTAAGCCCCGGGTCCTTTGCCAGTGATAATTGAACCTGCTAATGAGAGGAGTGTGGCTGCCTGTCAATGCCTGTTTTTATAACTGTCAATAAAATATTTTTGTACGATTACCTATGTCTCTGGCTCAAATGGTGATTTGAACCTGTGCGTGCCTTTAGAGGGTGTGTTTAATTCCGTGGGTGAAATTCCCAAGGTGGCGTAGTCGGAAAGTAATATAAACTTGAGTTTGCTGAGCACGTGTATAATTAGTGCTCTGCCCCAACCTATAACTCTCGCTTTGCCACATAAAGTTAGAAAAGTGAAATCATAATCAACCACCCCAAGTTTTTTAAAACATACTCGGAGAGTGTGATGTCATATTGTGACAGTAGCAGTGTGCATAGAAAGAACTTATCCGCTCTTCTCCTGAGCGCAAGTCCACCTTTGGTGTTTTGTAAGCAGTCAGGCTTTTTGTTAATTTTTTTTATTCCATATTGCTGTGCAGGCTGTTTTATTGTATGTGACAGTGTAAACAGTTTAATAACCCTTTTATTTAAAGGCTTATGTCCCGTACAACAGTCTATTGCATTATGATTGCGAGTAGTATCAATATTGTCAAAAAAGTGCAGTCAAATGTCCCGGTGTGTATGCTGTTTAAATGAGGGTTTTCACGATACGGTACCACCCCTCGCCCCGCCCCGCCCCGCCCCTGATGATTTATGAAGATGGAACGTTAAACAACTGCTATTCTGTATTCTAAAAACAAGCATCAATATTAATATTGCTCAAATCTGTTGTAAAATATTTTAATAAACCCCAGGTCCTGTACTACACAATTTGTTCATATTTCAAACCAAGTCACTTTGATTTGGGATAATCTGCCAAGAACGCAAGTGTAGAAGGAAATGCAGTGTGTCTGAACCCGACACTGAGCACAGGGTTCAGCTCAGTGAGAAGCTGCACCTGGTCTTCTGAGCAGGGGTTGTCAGCACAGTTTGACTCGTATATGAGACGCAACAGCTGTAGAATGAGTGAGCTCAGTAAAGACACAGGCACAAGAGACCATATGAGATAGAAAGCAAGTGTCTCACCGGCTCTCCTGGGTGGCCCTGTGGCCCATCTTTGCCTGTGTTTCCTGGAGGCCCTCTGGGACCAGGTGTTCCTGGAGGTCCTGGGGGACCAGCCTGACCTTGATCACCCTGCAGAAAGAGAGACAGAACAAGTATTTTTGAATATTGTCTTTGAAAAGAGTTTCATTGTTGCTTCTTATCTCCGTAGTCTTGAGGTTACTCAAATAGGTCATTTACTTTGCCTGCAGACTAATTATGTTTCATGTTTCATGCCGAAAGATTAGTTTCGGTATTCAGATGCAGCATGTAAAATGCTTCAAAGCTTCAAAGAGCTATCTATGAAGAAATGTCTTTTGTTCCCCACAAAAATTGTCTCGTTTGACATACTAAAATAATGCAAAAAACTATTTTGGCTTGATTATTTGCTTTGGTCTAGCAAACATGTTTTCGTCACTATTGTCAATAAATACAATTACTCTCTGTTTGAAATTCAAAGCAGGAATGCAAAACAACATTGTAAACTGCCAGATTTGCTAATTGAGGACAAGGACACAGAAGAAATGGAGAAAATGAGAAAAGCATCAAGGCATGCACAAGTCTGACTCTACCTTTAGAAGGCGCCTGTGAAAAGTGTGATGGTCAGCTGTAGCCAAGAGAAAGCCATGCTCATAGCGATGGAAGACCATCTGACAGCAGAGGACGGATAATGAGAAAGATGGACAGAGTGCATAAGAAACAAAGCAGGGATGCCAGTAATCACAGCTGGAGAAACAGACATTCAGCCTGCGCAGTCTTCTCTCAGCATAAGGGGTTGTGGGAACAAAGGAGAAGTGGAAAAAATAGTGAAATAGAGTAAGGTATGAAGACACAGATGTTTGTGAACATAGATGGCCACATGTGTCAGGAGATGCAGGGATGATAGGCTGAGAGGGACAAACCTTAACCGTGAGAATCTGATTACTGAGCAGGCCTGCAGAGGCAGCGTAGGCCGGTGGTCCCTGGGAGGTCAGAGGTCATATAGAAGAAAACGAAGGCAGGAAATGACGTAAGGGGGAAAGAGGAGATGATTCGAAGAATGACACTGTTAGGATACATATAATGGGGGGTGATGACATCTCACATTGTAATTCTGAGCTTCAACTTGAAATTGAATCCTGTGAAAGTTATTCGGGCTATTCTTCTGTTTTAAGAAACCAAGCCCATACACGTTCTGGATATGATTAACTTTCAATGGGTGCAGATGGTGATGAGGTTTATGTTTAGAGTTGCTGTTAGATAGATCTGCAATGCCTTCATGAAGAAAGGCTACTTTTTCCCTGGAGAAACATTTCATGATTTTCCTTTCTCACAGATTGTCAAGGTACGTACTCTGCAGGAACTGTACTGAAATGGTGTCGAGAACAACCATAGTAAGCACCTCCCGTGGACAGGTGTTGAAAATTAGCATGTGTGCTAAAACACCCAAGTAAATGCATATGGTTCCTCCAATGTCATTGTAATGTCCATGTCAAATAAAAAATAATAAAATAAAACAGGTACTTGCCCATGCACAACTTGCCGCCGTGATGCTAAGTTGATTTTCATGGTTTCTGAGATATTACTATGCAGTTTCTAAGTAGTGTATGGTTTTTTGCTTGGGGGTTCTGAGTTTTTTCTATGTTGTTTTTAGAGATTTTCTGGATGGCCTTCAAACTTCAAGACTTCTCAGACTTTTGACCAGAACTTTCAAATACGTCTTTGTCAAGTCAACATTCAAAGTTTCTCAGACTAACTTGGCTTTTAAAATTAAAATTAAATTAAAATGTGTTATGTGAATTTCTTTAAATTTCAATTAATTTCAATTATGCATCCTGTTAACAACCTCAATTCAAATTCAGGAACCGAACTGGAATTTAAACAGTATTCTTAGTTCAATTCTGAATGGTGCACATCACAACCCTACACAGGACTCTGCAGGACATTCTTCTCAGCTACCTCCGATGACACAAAGACTACTTTGTGAGTCTGATCTGCTTCTTCTGTGTCTGGGCATAGGGCAAAAGTCACAAGTCAAGAGTAAGCATAAGGTCAACTATCCACCTGCACTACAAACCCTAGTCCTGCCATCTGGAAGGAAACACGGCTTTAATCGACTTCCAGGTCAAGGGGCCATCGTCCCATGAGAGCTTTAATGGATTCCAAGGGGTCATACTCCTCCTGCTTAACTGGAGTTGAAAAAGCGCTAATTTGACTCTTACATCCACACAAAAAGAGGAACACGGCCCATGGGAGATGCTGTTTTCCTTTTCCTGACTGCTCATATCGCCACTTCAAATGATTTGGTAAAAAAAATTTACTGTCAGACTGTGATGGCATAAAGCCAAAACAATGTAGTGCATACAACACATGTTCTTAACATAAAGAAAGAGAGCAGCCATAGCACATGTTTCTAATTGTGCTGAATGGTCATGAGGTATGGTGGAAAAGAAGCACGGGGAGCCAAATGATTTAAATGATAGCTTGAGTAGATATAGATAGAGAAGTGGTACGATCTTCACTGACGGATTCCTGATTTGTCAAGGCTCACGTTTTCTCCCTGTGGATGAGGCGAAAACAGGCTTGGTGGAGGCATACGGATAGTGATTGATACCATATTGAGGTTGTAATATGAATTAGTTTAACAGATTAAGATCTAACTTCTATCAACATCAGAATGTAAGATAGCAACCAAGCCCTGCCATCTGAAAGGAAATGGCTTAAATTGACTTCCAGTTCAAGAGGCATCCTTAGATCAGTGTAAGACTTCTGAATAAACTGAGCAAAAAAATGAGATGTGACACTCACCCTGGGTCCCATGTCTCCCTGGTCACCCTGTGGAGAGAGCAACCCTTAGCAATTACTTATGAGTTTCTTTGTATCTCATTGGGTAACAGGCTCGAAATGATTCAGTTAGAGGAATATTATCATTGTTATCCTTTGATGGCTCCAATAAATTGTACATTTATCATGCTGGAATGTGTTGTGGGGTGAGTATACCTTATCTCCTTTTGGTCCTGGCATTCCCTGGCAAAAGAAAAGAAAGATTCAAAGTGACAGATTAGAAATTGTTCTCAACAACGCAGGATATTTCCATTGCAAACCACAAGTCACACCACTTACACCTTCAAAAATGACTGGCAGATGTTTTAGAGGTTGAATCTGAGTGTTTGAATGAACTATTGGCTAAATGAAAAACAATAATTTATCACGAAATATGAAGAGAGGGATTTAGAAGAGTGAAGATAAAACAATGTGATGACATTCCATTCTTGATGACAGCAAATAATTCTGCATATAATTTTACATAAGAGCTTTTATTTCATGAGTGGGCGGCTGGTTTGAGGGAATGGATGATATTAATCTGGTTTTATTCTGCTCAGCGGTCCATGCAGCAAACTTTGCTTAAGACCACAAAAACAACAAGACACATTCTGATTATCACAGTTTTATCATGCTCTGTGGTGTCGTGTTCACTATGGCTTTTCAAGTGCTGTAATTTCGTGCTCTGTTTCATAATAGCTTCTTCTCAGAAGTCAGTGTTGTGTTGTCTTGGTATTGCTCAAAGTATGTTAAAAATGAGATTCTTGTCCTAAGTGCACGTAATGTTAACTTGAGCTCAAAACATGAATTTGTAGACAGTTACAAAATGGTACAGCAGTAATCTTGGTAGAGTTTTTGGCACCTATGATCTTTTTAAAGCGGACTGGAGTTTTATCATTATATGCCAGGATATGCTGTAAAATATGGACTGGATTGGAGGTTGTTAATGTTGGACCCAACAATGATGGCACTTAATAATTCCCTTGATTTCATCCTCTGATGCTATGATTGTGATGGAGAAGCTACATTAGAGGATTCTGACTTCACACATGGAGAACATTTACATAAGGTTGAGACATACATCTCTCCTGTTATGTAAAGTGGTTTATGCAGACCCTCTTCTTAATGTGCCTCTTCTTAACGCGCCCCTCTTTTCTTTAATCTCCAATGGTCCTTCAAGTAAACACTCGACTAAAGTGCCCTTCTGCTTTTAGCAAGAAAACATCCATCCTCTTGAGTGTTCTTTTTAAACCAGTGACTCTAAACTTGGACGTAAAAGGCGAAAGCTGTTGGTGTTTCACTGATGTGCTTCACCCAACTTGTGAGCAGTTCTGAGCAATTAATCGCTCCAATGTTTACCCGTCGAATGGGTTTTAAAAGAGGCATTTGGCCACTTCATTTCTCCAACAACATTAACACTGAGGCCCTGCCTGGCCTCTCCATGTAAACACATATATGAGTATAAGAGGAGAAAACTGGGTATGATTGCACTAGCAATTCGTAAAGTCAATTAAATTTGTTAAGTAAAGACCACAAGTGGGTTCTCGGTAACTACTAGTTAGTTTGTAACTAATGCTGTACTTCATTTGGTTGTACCGAGCCAGAAAGAAAGTAGGTAAGTCCTCTGTAATGTGTAGTCAGAAATTTTACCTTTACTGTCCCTGATTTAAGCAGCCACTGATTTCCATTACACGAGAGTAGATGTTAAAACTTCATGCTGATTTGTACTTGGCTTTTGCCAAGATAAGCACCAACTAAGACGTAGGTTTCCAGTAACCTATGCTTCTCCATCCATTTACGCTTCTTTCCAAATGGTGATGTGAATCTCCTTCTGTCTGGTGTTAATAGCTGCAGTGTATTTGCACACACAACGTCAGCTGTCGAGCCCCACTGCCGTTGTTAAAGCAGGTCAGTGGCAACGGTTTTGTGTGGCATACTACCGTAAAACACAATATCTGTCCAAACACCAATCCTCATTCACGCAAAATACACAGGAACGTAATAACTGTAATTACTATGCAAACTATACAAATAAACCAACAGACTCATCAAATTTTCAAGAATTTTTCGAAACCGTAGCATGGCGTCCTGTACACAGCCAGCCAGACTCTTTCGGTCTCAACCACAGCCAGTTGCTGCTCCTCTCTGCTGCTTCAGATAAGTTCTTTACTGTGCGACGCAACTCTTGGCCACTGAATCCGACATCTCTGAGGAACCGGGTTGTGGAGTGTGCCACAAATCCTCGACAACCCACTTCCACTGGATAAACCCGGACTCTCCATCCTCGCTGTTCTGCTTCAGTGGCCAGCTGAGCATACCGCAGTTTCTTCCTCTCATATGCCTCATCTACAGCATCCTCCCATGGCACTGTTAACTCTATCAGTTGAACAATGCGTGCTGATCCAGACCACAAAACAATATCTGGTTGGAGGTTAGTGGTGGCAATCTCAGGTGGAAAAATAAGCCGTTGATCAAGATCAGCCAGCATTTTCCAGTCCCTAGCAGCTTCCAGTTGTCCTGAGCGAGAATTGGTTTTAACACCTTTTCTTGGTGGTTGCTCGCCTGGACGGGGGAATATTGTCTTCTGTGTGTAATGTTTTGCTAGAACAGGTGGCAACTTATTGGTCATGTTACGCTTGTCTTCCAATGCTAAAGCCAAACATCGGAGTACTTGGTCATGGCGCCAAGTAAACTGACCTTGGCTAAGAGCCACCTTACATCCTGTCAAAATGTGCCTTAATGTGGCAGGTGATGAACACAAAGGACAAGAGGGATCCTCTCCTACCCAGAGGTTTAGGTTCTGTGGTGATGGGAGAACATCATATGTTGACCTGATAAGGAAACTGATCCTACTCTCTTCCATTGACCAAAGGTCTTGCCAGCCCATCTTGCGTTGTTCCACACTCTCCCATCTCATCCATTCTCCCTGCTTGGCCTGTGAAATGGCCTTTATACACTTCATCCTCTCCTCCTGCTTTCGCACCTCGTTGACTACGAGCTTCCTCCTTTGAGCTGGGGCTGCCTTGTGCAGAACCAGGTTCTAAGCAGCCTTCAAATTTGTAAAGAGAAGTAGATTTGAAAAGCCACGCATTTCAGTTTATTTCGTTTTGGCTGGTATTTTTAGTAATGGTAATAAATTACATCTTTGAAATACAATATATAATCATGAAATACAATAATTAATGTGTTTAAATATGTATTTAAATTAATTTGTATTAGAAATTAGACTTGTGCTCAATACCAATTCACCCCTTGCCCCTACCCCTTGTTTTTGAGTGTACCCCATGGCCCTTAAAACAGAGTTACAAGGGCCAAGGGGTTGAAATATTCCCCTACGAAATGGAACAACCCTTCATGAACCCGATACGTCATCAGTCGTCGATGATCGCTCTGACGTTACGGAAGCGACGAGTTTTTACAGGATTTCGCCATGACAATGACTGACAATGAGCGCCGCTGCTCTTACCTCTGAGGAAACATGATTATTATAACGTTCCTTCCTCGAAATGTATTTTCTGTTTCAGGAAGGTAATTTATTATATAATTTCTTAATTTAAATGACTATATTATTATTATAAAAGTGCATGGTGATGTCATCTGGGGCTAAATTTAAATGTTTAACCATTTACGAAGCCATCTCGCCAGTGATTCGCAATGTATTCTAGGAACTTTCTCGTAGCCCTCCGTTCGGAGTGTGCCTCTGAAAAATCTCCATTTCGAGGGCTATGTAGCCCTACCCCTTAGCCCTACCCCTCTATCATAACAAGAATCAGGACACCCTACCCCTAGACGTGAACGTGCAAAACGGAGGGATAGGGCCAAGGGGTGAATTGGGATTGAGCCTTAGACTTTATTGTGATGGTCCCCTTTAGACATTCTGTTGACTATAAGAAACATTGACCTGTATGTCAGCTAACTCTCATTAGAGTATTAGTTAATTAATAGAGTTTTAGGGGTAGGGTTAGGGTTAATAGAATCACGGGTGAGGGTTTGTTAAATAAATTGACAGGTACTTGCAAAGTTACTTACAGTTACTTACAGACCTTCACAATGAAGTGTTAGCAGATATTAAGCAGACTGTTTACTAATACAATACATGAGAGTTAGTTGACATGTAGGTGCAACGTTACTTATAGTTAACACAATGTCTAAAGGGGACCATCAAAATAAATTGTTAACTTAATTTTAAGAACTTTTTCCAAAATTAATAAGTAATAAATACTAATACAACAAACCTGATAATGAAAATGTAAATATTTCATTAGGCTTTCATAAATTATTTTATAAGTGGGATTACATTTCAGAGTTTAATATTCAGTAGTGCACAAATCGTAAATTAGTACTCATTTGCGCCACAACTAGATTAAGTTTTACCTTACCAGTTGGCGCAACTGGCCCTTGGAGGAACCAGAGGAATGAGATCCGAATGATGCTTTCCAACATCACACTCTTATGAATGAGGTGATGGGCTGAAGTTTACGGGATGTACAAACCAGGTGGTGTGACTGGTTTGTACCAGATGCTGCTGCGTTAGGAATCTAATAGGGATGCACGATACCAGTATCGTATTGGGCCCGATACTGAGTTCATGTACTCATGCTCCGATACAACAGAGAGTATAATGGGGATCCCTCATTAAAAACATCCCTTTTTCACAGACATCACTGGAAAGTTTGTAGTTCAGTCGGATGTCAATGGCAAAAAAAGAAAAACGAGGCATGTAACTTATTATGAACGTTAACTGACGAGAGAGAGAGAAAGAGCCCTTCTGTTGAATGCTCTTGATTGCTGATCGTTCACTCAGCACGTGTTATTTGGATTACAACTAAATCGTATATGTAAGTAAAACATGAACTGTTAGCTGATTTATGTATAACGAGTGATTCCCTGCATTATTACAGGACGTGTGCAAGTCAAGAAGTTCCATGAACGCAAACATCCAAAGTGCGCGCCCCGAAAACCAGCTTCTCAGCACGCCAATACTGAATTGAATTGTCTTTCACGTCTCTTGCTTGTACTGACGAATTCATGTGAACGTAGACAGTATATTGAAATGGTGTCCGTGCGTTCGGTCTTAAAGGGGCAGCAGTCTAATATACCTGCTGCTGTGTTTTAATGTTAATCAAACAAAGGACAAATAAATTACTCACTGCTCTTGACTAAATATGCTACCTTTTGTAACTTTACAAAAAGATCCATCTATATTTAATGTATTCAGTAATGAATATGCAGTGTTTTTTCACATTTGATTGATTACTGTAGTTTTTGTTGTAGTATCAAAATTAGAATAAATAATTGATATTTCACTGGTGTCTAAACATTTGTAACACTAACCTAATCCTGAGAACTAAGCCCTGTTGGAGCTGCTCTAAATATGTACTGTACTATTTAATGAAAGATAAAATATGATAGAGCAATAGAATAAAGAGTGAAAGTAACAGAAACTCATACAATGCATTTTAGCAGGCTTAATTAAGCATGAAAATAACTGAAGGAAATAATTATTTGATGAACAAATTAAGCCAACTAATATGATTTATATTTAACATTAAAAAATTACAAATGCAGTGAAAATACAGGTATTGGTTATACAGTGTCGGTATCGGCGAGTACCAAAAATGAAAGTATCGTATCGGACTCGTTCTGGAAAAAGTGGCATCCCTAAAATCTAAGATGCATTGCACACTGGCAACCAATGTTTGGGGGTAGCGCATTATGGGTAACTTAAATTATGTAATCAGATTAACTTTTTCAAGTAACTAGTAAAGTAACAAAATATCTGAGTTACTTTTTCAAATAAGTAGCGCAAGTTACTTTGTTTTCCCATTTATAGACTGACACCTCTCCTCATGTTGAGTGAAATTGTGAGTAAGTGCAGAGGCGTTGTGTGAACATGATGGTTATTGTAGTTCTAGACTAAATGTAAGCAGGCATTTACTCATCTGATTTGCACAAAAACAGATTCAGTATTACTCAATAAAAACAGTGAAATGCAAACTCAGAGTATTACACAAACCTGCAATAATTACATGTTAAATGACAAAAATATACTTTATTTATTTAATCTCACTTATTTAACCAATGTCTTTGCTGCTGACCTTCGTTGATCCATTTCAACCATACTAATAAGCAAAAAAGACTTTCGGTAAACATCAAATTTGTGGGTTTTTTTGGTATTGTTGAAGTAAGCGTGTTGAACTTTCTTCTCCTGCATCCTATTTTTTTTCTTTTTAAACTGCGACCTCTACTGTACAGGTGTGAATTTGCATTTATTTCAGTCTGAGGCTCATTCATTTCACATTTGGTGTGAAAGGGCATTTACATTTGCCAAAAATAGATTTTTTTTGTTGTTCTTAAAAAACAAGCAAGCCCAGCCCAGGTGAGAAAAAATTCAATGCTAAAGTAATGTAACGCATTACTTTCCATAAAAAGTAACTAAATAACACAATTAGTTAGTTTTTTGGGGAGTAATACAATATTGTAATGCATTACTTTTAAAAAGTAACTTTCCACAACACTGCTGGCAACACACAATAATTCAATCACTTTTTAGACTGAAATGATAAAGAACCTAACCTGACTGCCTTTTTGTCCTGGAGGTCCCTATAAGGAGAGCGAAGTTAATTTTCTGCAGTATAATGAGCAGTGTATGCAATACAGCAATAAATATACACCTCTACAAACAGTATAAGTGGAACTAAACCAATGATGTTAAAAACTGATCTGATGCAATATGATTCTGGTTGTACCCTGAGAGAAGATAGTACTTACAGGCTTGCCATCCATACCCAATGGACCCTTAAAGAGACAGAGAGAGAAAAGGACATTGAGTTATTACAGTTATTTCATGGCAATCATAAACTTGTGCATTAGATTTTAATTTTCTCTTTCGTTTATTTCTTCCATATTGTGCGTATATCCGAGTGAAATTCATGATCAAAAGGGGGCGGGGCGGGGGGCGGGAGGAGGTCTAGGGCAGGGACTTTGTTTTAACAAAGGCAGATCTTAATGTGAGTTTGCAAATGATTGTAAGAAAGGGGCGGAGTATAAGATGACTAAATGATTGGAGAAGTCCAGCAGAAATCACTGGAAGATTGAGTTTTGATATTTTGATTAACATTATAATTTGGAAAGGACAATGAAATAATTAGCAAAAATATGGCTTCTTAACTTTATCTTTGGTGGAGTCTTAACTACATATTATATAATAATTATTTGACCCCTGTTCTAATTGATTAGAGCCAGGAGAAGTTTAGTCCATCATCATCACTGGCTTCAGTAAGCTCAGACTAGAGGACGGGAGGTCGCTGTCCACGGCACTGGAGGTGCTGAAAGGGGTCTGTGCACAGAGCTCTTTGACCTGTGAAACATACTTAACTAAACAAAATATGAACACTTTCTGATTGAAGACCTTTAAAGCAAAAGGTCTTAATACATGTAAAACAAGCTTGGTAGCTCTAAATGCAATAGGTATTAAAAGAATGTGTCAACATTACTTTGTATACACACTGTAAAATTAGACCAAAAAAATATATATATCATGATAAACAGATTTCTGATAATTCTCTCCCTGTGTGTCTTTATTCAGACCAACACAGCCAGAAACCACAGACAATAGAGCTGTCTGTCTTGGTCTAATAGTGTGTGCTTGTGCTTTCAGAACGGACAAGTGACAAGAGAGCATGCAGTCGGTCAATTCGGCATGAGCAAAAAGAAACGGATGACTTGTGTGCTGATGGTTCTGAGTGCAGTTGGAAATCCGGTAAGGGCCACATGTGGTGCAGTCCTGCACACGGTTCAGTTTGGAGCAGCTCTCTTGTTATGCTTGGAGAGACTTCACACAGGGCTGTATTTCCCAGTTGATCTTTATGCGGAGCGGAGGCTGCCAACGCATGCAACTGATCGCATCTGGATTGCGATGGCCTGTCAGGGAGGCTTCACGCAACTAATGCCTCTTTTAAAAGCAAAACTATTGGAAAGAACAATAGTTCTCTGTTCTGTAAGATTTGTGTAGGCGTAGAGGTTAATAACTGCATTTGAGAATAACTATTGTTATATAATAATAACTTTATTCAAATAAGATTTGATGTGATTAAATTAGCTTATTTGATATTACTAAGTAAAATTCATTTTAAACTAATCTTTCTGAAGTTTGAGGTTCATGATTTAATAGGTAGGTTATACATATAGATGGATAGTAATACATTGTATATGCATACAATTCCATAGATCCTATTATATATACCATATGAAAACCTTTGTGAAAAAAATTATCTTGATGTGTTTTGCCCCATCTAACCCCAACAAAACCTGTTTTACTAAAAATGTAAGCCAAAGACAAGCTTCTTGGCATCAACAGGTTTATGCATGCAATGAATCAGATGATTAACTTCATTTGATGAATGTTATTGACCTTTAACCTAAAAAAAACGTGTTTGGATATTTTTTATGTCCAGCAGGTGGTGCACTACGACACTTAACACTGCCTATCAGCTGAGGTCTGAACGAGTCCTCAAATACTGTGTGTGGCTGTGGTTAGAGCAGATGTGATCAGTGTATGACCAGAGTGACAATTACCGGGTAGCCATCTCGTCCTGGAGTGCCCTGTTAGGATTTATTGAAGAAAAAACATTACAATTAAAACATTAAAAAAATATGAATGAATAATTTTTTTTTTTTTTAAATGTTCACATCCCAAACCCCCAAACATGCTACAAGTACAAAGTGCTCCATACTGCATTGTTGTCTTTAACAGTGTGTTTGCAATACATAAACACTACTTGTGTAACAAATAGCTCATAAGCTTGCATATTTACTCTCTCTTCTCCTTTATTACTGTGGCTTTCTGCTCATGTTGAGTAATATGACGCAACCAAAGCAATAAAAGATTGTTGTGCTACAGTGTTAGTATGATAGGGAGGATTGCACACATGCACACTTGAATATGTACTAGTGTTTACTATGCATTCTGTGCGAAGGCACGAAGAGATTTGTATCAGCTGTTGGATTTTTAAAGGCACGTCTGGTTATTAGGATACAGGCGGTCAGGGTGGATGCCAGAGAGTGAAAAATGGAGTGTGATCGATTCAGAAACTGTCTCCTGGAGCATATATCCTCCCTTCCCTCTTATCTTACCTCATTTTGCAGTCTATATCAAGATTGCAAAGCCAACACAGATCATGCCATGCTGTATCTGCCCAACTCCAGACCAACTCACATTTGTTCTGAATTAAAGCCTTAGTGATAACGGGGTACTTACTGGAGTTCCTGAAACAGAGGAAGACAAAGAGTTGTACGTAAGTCTGTCACAACTACTTGTTGCGCTGAAGAGTAAGCTTCAGGCAATACTGTGTGCAGGACATTAATCCTATAGTAATAAATGATACAATGATTAATATGTTGTCTCATTTCTGTCTACATGAATAAGTTAAAATATGACAATGTGAGTTGCATATCTCTTTAAATGCCAGAGTCAATGAGATCAGTGCGCACAAACAAACACAACACACATTTAAACTGTATATCTCCACACACAGAAACCTGGTTCTGGCTCATAGCACTGATCAATCAAAGGATGGCGGCACAGATATAAATAGACCCTTGTTTCGTTTCCACTTTTGAACAACTCCAGATTTGGCAAAAGTCTGTGTGTGATTAAAAGAAAAGTGGGTGGACAGCTCTAAGCACCTCCTAGGGAAAGATAAATTAGAAGTGCGGGGCTCAACATAAAATATTTAAATGGACTAGCAGTTAAGATTTTTACTTGTCCTTTATTTGTGTATATATTATATTATTATTTTATTATTACCTTTAAAAATTTTTTTTTATAATGAATATACAGTACTGTGCAAAACTCGTAGACACGTTACTATTTTCACAAAGAATTTTTTTTGATTAATATTTAATGTGCTTTTTTAATTATATTTTTTAATATAATTTATATTGTTTAATAATATAAGCTTTGTAGAGAACTTTACCTTGGTGGCACATTTAAATGGATAGGTCACCAAAAATTTTAAATTCTGTCTCATCCTCAAGTTGTACCAAACCTGTTTGAGTTTATTTTTTCTGCTTCAAAAAAATATTTAGTGTTCAGCAGAATAATGAAAATCATACAGGTTTGGAACTTGAGGGTGAGTAAATGATGACAGAAGTTTCATCTTTGGGGTAAACTATCCCTTTAAATCAGTCAAATTCAAAACAATAACGTTCAATACTTCATCTCAGACGAGAGTCTTTAGTTTCATAAGAGATATAAACAATGCCTTAAATCATGCTTAGGTTTGCAAAATTCCAAAGTCTGCGATATAAAGACTTAGTTTTCAATATTAACTCGAGCTTTATTAAATAAATTCCTCTAATATCCAGTTTTCAGAGCAGCTCATTTTATAGCTCTGTATTCCTGCATATGTGAACAGTTGTCTCATTTGTGTCGAGCTTTATTTTTGCAAAGGAATTTTATGAGAAACATCTAAGACAAAGTTGACACTAAAATGAAACATAGCCTAGAACTCCATTAGATCTTCTGAGCTGTAAAAGAATAACTGCACATAGTGGGAGGCTCCAAGTTACCAGATATTTTGCACTTAGAAGGCCAAAATGTCTACAGAAATACATGTTTAATGGCGCTCATTCGGTGCAAGCTTAACAGATTTCAGAGTCTGTGAATCTGGAGAATCCTTAATCATTTCAGGCAAGAAAGAAATCCAAAACATTCCAGTAGTGTGGGAATGATCCTGGTGTCCAAAAAAACATTCTTGTGTAATAAAAAGTTATTTCCTTGCTTTTGGTCAGTACAATAATCATAATGCACAAGACAGTCATTGGCATGTCTCTCTGCTCTGATGCCTGAGGGATGTGATAGGGAGTGGAATGTGACACCGAATAGATCCGGAGACACAAACGGTGCTGCCCCCAGATCTGCCCCGGACAGGATCAGAGAGCCAAGTAAACAAGCGATAACTCCTACAAATGGCTGTGGTGATAAGAGTGCTTTCAGTCACATGGCCATGTGGGAGATTTGAACTCGTCTCTGTCATGGTGAACAGAGGAAAGGAGATTCCCACTGTGTCAAGTTTAGTTCACCCGGAGTCCTGCGGCAAGAAATTAGATTTTTATGGACACCAGGCTGTGTGTTTTGGAGGTTGTTAGTCCTCCCATCAACCGCCAAAGTCATCACACTCAGAACAAAGACACTGTTAGCGCATCATATCTATTTGAGAACACTTCCAGGGTTTGCATGATGTGATGAATTTGATCCATTAGCACTTTTCTTGCATGATAATTTACATGAACACGACAATAAAACTGAAAACGAACATATTGAGCCTGCCACCGAATGTACTGAACCACCAGAGCAGCAGCCCCATGGCAGAGAAAAATCATCTCCCTTATTTACTGCCACCACCCACCCAAGAATTAATCCGAAATGGGCCGTTGCGTTTCGCATAAGGTTTCCAGATACAGAACAAGCCACTTTATACCGCATATGAGGGACTATAAAAGCCGTTTAATTGACCAGAGCTGTCAGTAAACAGAGCTGCACAATACATTTTGCAAGTGTAAAGGAGTTTTCAAGCCAGGTTTGCAAGACAATTACATGTCCTGAATTTGATTATATGTTCATAACTCCAGGTAGGAGCAGAAAAGGACCTCCCAGAAGGAAAGAACTTCAGGAAGCCGTTTTTTTTTTTTTTGGATGGCTATTTATACTTGGATACTTCATAAAACAAGGCTGATTATTTATCTATCATAAATAAGCCCAACATAAATTCACCGAGCTAGTTGTTTAGCTTACTAAGCAGCATGATATAATAACAATAATAATAATAATGAAAATAATAGACCAAAAATAGATTTGATTAACATGATACCATGTTATTTTAACCGGCCACTTTATTAGGTACACCTGTTGAACTGCTAGTTAAATATCTAATCAGCCAATCACATGGCAACTCAATGCATTTAGGCACGTAGACATGGTCAAAACAATCTGCTGAAGTTCAAACTGAGCATCAGAATGGGCTAGAAAGGTGATTTAAGTTATAGCCCTGGAAAAAAGAATGGCCATGTTCTGTGGTGCATTTTTGAGGTAAGATAACCTGCAAGTTAGTTTTTAATTTATTTAATTTAATTTGCTTAGATTGTAGGCTATTGCTCATTTCGTTTGCGAGCGCTGCGAGCAGCCTGAGCCTGCTTCAGTAGTATTTTAAAAAATGTTGTTTTCACTGTGGTTTAATAAATAAACATTTATTAAACTAACTGTATGTGTGATATGCTTTAAGTGTTTTATATCTATGGATTTTATTGTAGCCAAGTAAAGTATTAGCGTTGATTTGAGAGGCTAAATTGATCAAACATGTTTTACTCGCTGTGGGCTCGGCTGCTTGGTCGTCATTTAAAAAAAAAAATGATCCAAACATTTGTCTAAATTAACTTAATAAATAAATGAAAAGAAACATAACTAACAAAACTGACCTATTTTAATGGCTGCAAATAGGGCAGGCTGTCGCTGTGTAATGAAAAAAAAAAAAAAAAAAAACGGGCTCGGACTCGGGCTGATAATTTTGATGAGCTGTCGGACACGGGTCGGGCTAGGGCCTGAGCGTCTCGGGCCAGGGCCGGACTCGGGCCTAGATTTGAGGCCCGTGCAGGGCTCTAGTTAAAGTGACTTGGTTAACGTGGTTTAACGTGACATGGTTGTTGGTGCCAGATGAGCTGCTGGGATTTTCAGGCACAACCATCTCTAGGGTTTACAGAGTATGGTTAGTGTGGCGAGCAGGACGAGGCCGAGGGACGTGAGAGAACGGCGTGAGGCCGGTGGCGTGATTGATAATGAGCGACACCTGCGCGACGCACTGGTCTCGTATCTCTCACGGCGGAGTGGAGGCATAAAGGAGGAGCGACGACAGTGAAGATCGAGAGAGGAACAGGCCTGAACTTGTGTTTTGTTTCTGTTTTGTGTGGCCAGCAGTTGTCCGTGAGGGGCTACTGGCCTATGCTTTTGTTTTTTTATTTGTTCATTTATTTTATTAAAGTTTATTAAATGTTCGCCGGTTCCTGCCTCCTTCTTCCCATAACATCGGAACCTTGTTACAGCTAGAAAATGAGAAAATCTCCAGTGAGCGGCAGATCTGTGGGCAGAAATGCCATGTTGATGCCAGGGGTCAAAGGAGAATGGCCAGACTTGTTTGAGCTGATAGAAATGCAACAGTAATTTAAATAACCACTCGTTACAACCAAGGTCCGTATTACCAATTTGGCATTAACAACATGAAAGCATGGATCCCTCTGTCTTGTATCAAGGCTGCTGCTGGAGCTATAATGTGTGGGGTGTTTTGTTGGCACACATTGGGCCTCTTTGTAACAATTAAGCATCGTTTAAACACCACAGCCAACCTGAGTATAGTTGTCGACCATGTCTATCCCTTTATAACCACAGTGTACCCATCTTCTGATGGCTCCTTCAGCAGGATAACGTGCCATGTCACAAAGCTCTGTCACAAATCATATCAAACTGGTTTCTTGAACATGACAATGAGTTCAATTTACTCAAAGGGCCTCCACAGTCACCAGATCTTAACCAAATAGAGTATATTTGGTATGTGGTGGAATGAGAAATTCACATCAATGATTTGCAGCCGACAAATGTGCAGCAACTGTGTGATGCAATCATCAGGGTCCATGGCCACTGCAAATGTGGGTAATCTCTGTACAAGAACAGGGATTATTTAAAATACTTTGGTGTTTTTTTTTTCTTCTAGGGAGTCTGGCAGAGGGTACACAGCCTTGACTACTAACACCAAATTGGGCTGCAGGCTGGCTGAAAGGCATTGATTTCTGTTGGGGTTAAGCACTACACATGCAGCTACATCATAATTATAATAATTTTTGCCTGCTGGAACATGGTGTTATCAGCTTCAAAGCACTCTCGGGTTTCTGAGGTTAAGAGATCAGCAGTAAAACAAACAGCATGCTGGGAAAATTACTGATGATGAGGAGAACGTCTCTCTTCGACTCCCACTGATCAATATGATAGAAACGTCAACTAGACTACCAAAGAAAAAATATATTTTTCATACCGCATAATATGTACGGGCATTTCCATCTGTTCAATGGTTCCTCAAAGAAACACAAATCAAACATGACATGAAGAATGAAAGATCTGGAACACATGAGAGGATCCTGATCCTTTCTCCTGGAGAACAGCTGAAAATCGCTTAACATTTGTTTTGCTGTAATTTTAGGTTAGGTTCGGGTTGTTTTTAAACTAAGAGAGGTGTACAAATGTGTTTAATGTACAGGTACTCACCAGGGTTTCCTTTTCTTCCCCGTTTTCCTGGAGGACCTGTGAACAGAGGGTAACAAAGGGTGAAATATGGCGCTGACTGGGCACTCAGATTGACGGCTGGCTCACCCAATCAAATGAGTCACAATGTCTTTGTTTTTTTATGGAAAAAAAGAAAAATACATGAATATAAGAACTACTTGCAAGTGTAAACATGTAAAAAATAAGTAAGTAAGTAATATGATCCTAGTGGATGAGTGCTGATCTTACAGTTGTGCGCAACTATTCTTTGGTGAATAGTAAACGCAAGAACTGTCAATCTGAGTGATCAATCCATATCAAGCGCGCCTCCGCTGTAAAACAGTCCCCGATTTGTTGACCCTTTCCGACGGTGTCAAATGACGTTACAAGACACTGCATCATCAGATCCCGGATATCGTACAGCTTTAGCAAAGCAGCATGTAATGCCTTTCTATAGGATTATCTCAAGATCTATGCATCGTGTTACTACATAGTATTAATTATTATTACACAGCTCTCTGAAATACTTTCTGATACTTATTGGTCAGAGACCTCTAACAAGTGTGTTTATAATACTGAAATTTCAGTCAAATTGTGCAGGCAAAAAAAAATCCATTGTCCAATGTCAATAGTGTGGCGATGTATGAAGTATACAGATCACACAGAAGTCTGGATTTTGCCCGCGAAATTTCGCAGAGCAACGGAAAATCTGACTGCACCTTAAGCTGTATATGTCATGCAAACTGTTGTTCTTAACAACAGGCTGTGCAGATATCACTGATCCCCTCCCCAATGTGAGAGGAACACATCCTTTTCCACAAGCTGGGGTGATAATTTTGGTGGAAACTTCCCCAGGAGTGTCCACCCCCCAGATAAGAGAGGTGGGAAAAGTAGCTTTGCTAGAGACAAGGAAAGAAAATCTTTGCAGTCCCCTTCTACAGCACAATAGCTGCCAAAAATTACTTCACATGGGTCCAGTCAAACAAACACAATTACTTCTCACAAAGTAGATTAACAGAAATATACAAGAGAACAGAAGGAAGGTTGAAGTTGGAAAAAGAAGCTTGAAGTTTCTAAAGTACAACTAGACAAGCTCTAGAGTCTAGACAAATTAAATTCATAATAGACAAATTAAATTCATAATTGAAGATGCCACCACTAGAACACAATGATTAGCTAGATAATTTGCTTTGATTCATTTTGCTTTTGGAATTTGTTTTGATTAATTTGAGATCATTTAATAAAAACCTTTTAATTACAGTAATAAGATGTTGGAGCCCTCATAATGCTCTTTTCAAGAAAGCAACAGCATTAAAGGTAGTGTCTAGCATATTTGTGTCTAGGGAATACAGTTGAGATAAATAAATAAATAAAAGCCACTTGACAAGTTAAGTTTTCTGTCCTATACTGCTGTATTCGCTATTGAAAAAGTAAGTTTGTGCAGTACATATTGTATCACAGCTATGAATCATGAGTTCCTAAATTCAAAAACCAGCATAGTCCATATTTTTTGTCATTTTAGTTCTATTCCACAATTTTATTTAAAATCCACATCTGCTGAAAAAACACATTTGCATTACCTAGTTCTGGCATGAAACTCTAAATGGTGCAGGCTGATCGGTATTTAACTCATTTGGTAGCAATCGTATCTTCATCTACATAGCTGATTGGTTGCTGTTGCATCAGCGGCCAATGAGCTGCGGCTCAACATTAAAAAAATTACGGGTAGTTGATGTTAGCAACCTGCAGCGCGCTTCCAGAAACCCTCCTCCTTCCCTAGCTCCACCTGTATAGATCTGCTAGGGTGGGTTATTTCATGCATGTTATATGTGCAGAAGCAGCAGCATGTCTTGCATGCTCACAACAATGTCTGTACTTGCTCAGCAGCAGCAGCAGCAGCGTAGCAGATGTGTTCTGCAAATACCAAATAGTTTAACATTTACATATCCATTCCAATTCCCATTCCAATCTGTTCGAGAGCTGTCATGACAGAACTAATTTAAGTCAAAAAACTTTAATCATGCTGAAAATTAAAGAATCAGTACACATCAAGATGAAACATACTGGATCAAAATTCACCTGTGTCCATTATCCAGGTGTGTGTGTGTGTGTGTGTGTGTGTGTGTGTGTGTGTGTGTGTGTGTGTGTGTGTGTGTGTGTGTGTGTGTGTGTGTGTGTTATTTCTGGCCTTTTCATAGATGCGATGCGTCTCATTTACATGGGCAGGGTTTTCCTGGAACCTTCTGGTTTCATTTTCTCCACTGGCATGTTATGCATCAAATTGATCAAGTTAGTGTTAAGTGAAGTTCGGCATTTCTCAATTTGCCAAACAACTGGGTGCAATAAACATGTTGTCCCCTAGACCATACTGTACACATTGTTCCTTTACTAAAATTACATTATTCTAATGCACACAAGCTTTTATTTGTAAGAAAAAGACATACTTCCACCCCAAACTCTAAGTAAACTTTTGCAACATGCCCGTGTTAAAAGTTGAGGCATATGAGATTAATTTATAATTTATTCCTTGCATATAACTTGGTTGTATTACTCTATTGAAGTCTGAAAGTTTGCAACCATGTTGCAACCATGCAAACTCATGCTAGTTATTATTTGAGGGGCTCACACAAAAATGGAAATGGTGGTTTGTGTGAAAATTTTCATGAGCTGAATGATTGACAGACATAATGTCTGGTTTAGAATATGTGGATATCATATGGAAGACATTTTGCTCACTCTGCTCTACGATCTGTAGTAATCTATACCAACACCCTTATAATGTCTCGCATAAACATCGGCTCCCCTCCACAGGGCATGAGAGATTTATCACAGGGAAAAGCTGGGTCAGGCACTTTTTAGCTTATGCATCTTTAACTGTTGAAATTACCATGGACAAATATGCTTGCAGGTCGAGTTTACTTCCTATTCTCCTAATTGAAACCACCATAATGCCTATCAACTGCATTAACAAAACAAAGTAAAAATTGAAGCATCTCAAAATAAACAATTATAGCTTACATGGGCAATTATAGCTTACAAATTCCAATTCAATGCTGTTGAGGTAAATCATTTTCAGTATGCTCTTATCTAAAGAAGTGTGATAAAATACTTGAGAGTCAGTAAAAATCCCTATTTGGTGAAAATGGAGAAAGATTTTAGTGTAAAATCTGAGGTTTGCCCCAAAAGCCTGTCAGTTAAGCCCTTCTGATATATGAATAGCTCTTGAACTAGAGATGCTCTACAAACGCTTATGTTCATCCTCAAGCCTTCAGCGTACTTCCGAAAAGCCTCCTCACGCTTCTATCACATAGGCAAGCTTGTGACAGGCCCCTGTATTAGCAACCAAATGGTGCTTTATCTAAACCCAGACTACATCAAGATATATGTTAGGGTTTATCTAGGCAACATCACACTAGCAAGAATGGTACTGTTCTGAATTAAACCAACAGCATGGTAGGCCTATATGCTTTTATATGACCGCTTTTATAAAACATTTCAATAAACAAACAGATAAATCAAGAAACTTGCATTTTATACGCAATATTGCCAGGCACTTTGTCAGTTTTGCTCTGCCAGGGATAAAAGTCCAACCAAAGCCAAAGAAGAATCAACTGTTGTGTTTCCGAATAACACGCAGTAGTGGTGTTTCATTCCTGAATGAGTCAGTGTTGTTGAACAAATCGGTTGAGTGAATAAATCAAATGCTGAGTCTGAAATCGCCCCCTATACCCTTAGTGCACTATCTAAGGGGGTAGCCATTTGTATTGGTCTCCAAAACCATAGTGGACATTATCGGGCAAACTTGAGTGTTTCAGTTGAAATCGATTGAGTGAATGATTCAAAGACGCACCCATAAAGACAATGGCTGCGTCCAAAAGCTTAGGCAGTTGACTTGTTGCCTTGCTGCCCTAACCGGTTAACTGCAATGACTTTGCAGGCAGCATTTGCGCACAAAAAAAATTAATTCATAAAGCACATTTTAAAAACAACCAAGGCTGACTAAATGCTGTACAGAACAGAAAAAAATAAAAATAAAACAACCAATAAAGAAATACAAAACAATAGATAAACAATAATCGTACCTAAATCAAGGAGTATTAAAAGCCAAAGAAAATAAATAAGTCTTTAAAAAAGATTTGAAGGTGGAAACAGAGGGAGCTAATCTAATGTAGAGAGGTAGACTGTTCCAAAGTTTTGGGCCTGCAGTCGCAAGTCGTGATCAAACAGAAAGCCCAGATTTCTAGCGCATTGAGTTTCATATGGGCAAGAGAACCACGGTCAACATCAAGCACACAGTTTTCCTTGGGCCCAAATAGAATTATTTCAGTTTTATTTTCGTTTAAATTAAGAAAATTACTTGAAAGCCAAAGCTTAAGTTCATTTAAACAGACAACAGGAGTTGTAAACCATTTCATCGTTATGTTTTAAAGGAAAATAGATTTGAGTATCATCAGCGTATAGATGAAAGGATACTCCGTATTTATTAAAAATGGAAGCCAGAGGTAGCATGTACAGGGTAAACAATATCGACCCGAGGATTGATCCCTGTGGGACTCCAAATTAAATTGATCCCTGTGGGAAAAAAATGAAAGCTTTAGCGTAGGTTCTGCCAGGAAGACTCAATCGTTACGTCACTTATTACCTTCAAATCTAACCAATCATGTTCTAAAACTTGCAGTATAAAAGATAGGTACATACACATGTTTGAGTTCGCCGATGCTGACGCAAACAATTACCTCCATCTTCCCCACCACCACCAGGATGGTCCCTTCCCCTCCATCCTCCCCACCACCACCAGGATGGTCCCTTCCCCTCCATCCTCCCCACCACCACCAGGATGGTCCCTTCCCATACCTCCAGGGGGGTCGGCTGCGCCCGGATTGCGCACTACGAATGGGGCCTACGCCAAAGAACTTTATAAATATTTGCTAAATATATGCTTTTGCTACATCATTTTATCTCCCAAGTCTTTCTGGTAGAACTGATTTCGGACAGACTTCTGAGGCAGCATAACGGTTTTAAGGATCTACAACAAAATAGATTTTTGGTGATAAATCAACAAATATTTATTTACTGCAGTACAAAAGTGGAAAAAGTTGTCCAAAAACATACAAAAACAAACGAACTGACCACCAACCGCAACTTCCAGACATCATATTTATTATTTAGCTCAAATGTCACGAAATGAACTGCACAGGATTGTGGGATATCATAGGCAGCAACAGATACATCTAAGGCTGCGTTTACAGTTGGCATTAACATGCGACCTGTATCCAGATGTTGTCCACATACACATTGAAAAGACAAGTGTAAACGTGCTTCTGATGGGAATGAGGCAGCATTTTTCAGGTTTTGGATGCAGCCAAATTTGTCTAATTTCTAAATGAATCAGTGTTTTTGAACAAAACATCGACTCAACTTTTGGCCACCTACAGGCGTAATGATTTAAACAAATTTGTTTAATTAAGTGAAATAATAACAAGGAACCTGAATTGCGATTTTTAGTTTTAATATTTGACTGTGGATCTCATCACACACACAAATCAATAGGGTCATTCACATATCCTTCAGATACAACTAGTAATTTTAAAAGCAACAAGTTAATGAAATCCGGAACGTTCATGGAAGACATTTCCTTTGAGAATGCTTTTAGACCAACATAAATGTTTCAGAAAGACCTAACGTTAATTAATTCCTTAACACTTTGATTGCAAAGTATTGTCAGGTGCTTGGATAAGGGCTCCGGCCCTCCATCAGTGTTGTATTAGCAGCCGCCTGAGAGTGTGTAATTAATGGGGTCTTTTATTCTGAATTCCTTGGGCATTAATTGAACAGGTGTTATATGTTAAAACTTTAATTTTTAACACCAGAGAACAGGCTAATTTGGCAGAAAGGGTGTGAAAAGAGGGAGGAAAAGCCGTTAATTGCCCCCTCGTTACTCACCCACCCACCTGAGATCAAATTCAGACCAGACTGAGATGAAGACGGCTGATCCACATCTTAGGATATCAAGGCTCCGCTTCAGACCCTGCCGCCAACACCAAACAAGTCTCAATCGCTATAAAATAATATGTTTGTTCTTTCCTTGAACCATAGATGTGCTTTTAACACTTAAATATTAAACTATTTTTGTATTTACACTAGTAAAACAAACAAACAGCTACAGAAAATGTACATACTTTGAACAGTATGCAAGTCCTACTATATATTGAAACATTTGTGAGAATAGTACAGTACGCTTTTCCAAACATGCTATTCTTCCCCTACTAGGAATAAAGATCACAGCAACTGATTCAAAAGCATATTTCTCAAAAAATAAAGTTAAACAAAGATCAAAGACTGGGATGAAAACCGTGACTAAATTAACCGTTGGGCCTATCTGCAAAGAATTAAAGACTTAAGATTTATTCAACAGCAATGGCAGATGTTCAAAGCATCTACCTAGCAGAAATAATATACCCCTTTCATAAGATCTGTCTATGGAATATCTCTCCATCTATAACTATTATGATGTCTTTAAAAGCTTTATAACATATGAAATAGTGAGCATGATTTGGCTGTCAATAGGAAATATTCAAGATGCGATGTTTTCTTCGGACAACCAACAAATACTCAGGAATCTTTGTCATTTGTTTGCTAACTGTGTCCCCATGATTTATTACTGATATGTGATACTGAATTTAGTCACATTATTTGACAAGCAAAACTATTTAATTTTAAAATAAAAAATATATTTTTATATCTCATTTAATATTTATAACGATATTTTTTGTAATGTTTTTCATTGGAATATCACTCAGTATTCATGCCCCGTTCATCACAACTATTTCATCTTAAAATATCCTGCTATCAATATAATTTTTAATAAAAAGAAAATATTGCATTTGTCAAATTTGACATTTCCCCTTAAAAAAATAATATTTTATTTGACAAGATTTTCAGATCATTAAGTCTTTATCAGTATGTCATTATTCTACAGTATGTGAAATGTTCTCAGTATGTTATGGGGGAAAAAAATACTGACTGTTGCGTGTTGCATTGGTATTTGTTAGGTTTTTATGATGAATTTCTGAACTGATTTTCAATCCTTTAACCCCATATTGAACCCCCATAACCCAGAGATCTGCTGTATCTCTGATGTATGGAAGAATTTTAGTGCAGATATCTGTCTCTTCCAGCTACTGTCTACAGGGCAGCCATCTCTCAAGATGAAAGGCAATAAATCAAGTCTCTGCCTAGACTCTTATTTATGGAGGTTATAAATGGATATCAAATGCTCAGACGTTTTGCATGGAAAAATCAGTATAACAAAACAGCCATGGTCCTGACTTTGATTTAATATGATCCATATAAGCTATTCAGCTGTAGTTACACATGGTTAAAGAGCTGAAACAATGAATCAGTCAAGTGATTATAGTGTGCAGTCTTTCCTGAGTTCCTCTAAGAAATTATAAAAAAACAAACCACAGAACCACAGTTGCTTTTAAACAACTCTGAGCAAATCTAATCAAGCAAAATTAGGTTCAAACTAGATTTTTGATTGTTATGAAGAAAATGTCCGTTGCATTTGCCTATTAAAAACTCACGCCATTGCTTCATGACAGTCCTATGAGGTCTTCTGAGTGTTTTTAGCACAATTGTGGTTGTTATTTTAGTCAAAAGAGCCCAAAAATACCATAGACCTTCAGTGTAAGTCTAAGGTATTTTTTGTCTTGGTTTTGCCGGCTGAAAATTGCATGCTGAATTCTAGAACACAGTCTAGAGTCTTCACCAACTCATGTAAAACACATGAAAACAATACTTCAAATCAATTTGCCTTCCAAAAATGGCATTATTCCTCTTGAAGCAGTGTATTATTGAAAAACTAGATGCAGGTCAACTGAAATTGCCACCTTATCCTTCACAGCTGTCTCTAACGAGTATTTAAACCCAAAAACAAGAGAGATTGATGGGCAGAATATCCAACTACAGAAAAACACACTGCTGTTCTCTCTCTGTCTCGATTGGCTTTGAATAACAACCCGCTGTATTTTCTGCTCGTTGTTTCAAATAACCGACGTGGTTGGAAGGAGTCCGGGCCGTTATAATCTTATCATAATCGTTAGCGTATGGCCCCGAGAGGTGAGCGGCAAACGGCTTTACAACCTGATCTTTTGAGTCACGCTTGGCTAGTAAATTGTAATGACAGACTGGAACACACAACCCGACTTATTCTGTATGAGAAGATGTTTGCATGGCTAAACTCGCACGCAGAATATGAAGTTTAATATAAAATAATGATCAACAGACATGATCATACCACAAAATCTGCTTCATTATTTACAAGTATGGTCTTACTTTACTAATAATAATGTAACCTGAGTGTCAAAATTTGTAGTAATCCGTACGGCATGCACTATAATGTGTCGGTTTCTGGCACAAAGTCTATTTATAATATGTTGCCAAAATACCACAATGGTATCTGTATTACAGAATACATTCTGTTTGGCTTAAATAACTGATTTGCACCGAGGTTGGATTCAAAGTAAGCTTTATGGCATTGGATTAGAATAAACAGCTCATTTGAGCTGATGAGCAACAGGATTTGATTTTGACACCCCGGTGTTTCACTTCAAAGAGCCCCTACAAAGGTTGAGCAGGAAGTTATGAGCGTCTCAGGGTTTACAGTAAATGCTCTTGATTTTGTGATCATAAAGCTCTGATGGGGTGAAAACTTCATTGTGAAACTCACACATAATAATTCAAGAGAGAACTACAACATAAGGGTGAGATCAACAGGTGAACTTATGTACAAATGTAATAATAAGAGTTCTGAGAAAAGCATGACCTAGTTCTTTCAGAAAATCATATTTAATATCTCTTTATTAAAACAATCCATGGCAGCATAGTTATCCTTTGAGATTGTTTAAATCAAAGGCATATTTATTAGGACATTTAGGGCATGTGCGTGTTTGCAGACATGTAGGGCTTGTCTAGGTGTAAACACAGCTGTAGGGTTTACAATAGGGAATACGCTAATTTTGTGTTTATTATGGTCACGTTTACTGGAAGGTCTAATAAGTCTGATAAGTCATTATGCATCTAATTATATTTCATAAGTTCATTAATGACGCTCCAAATCTTTTTTGGCTGAAGCTGAAGGCACCCAAAGGCATCAAAACAAGTTGTCAAATAAAATGAGAGAGATGGAAGAGGAGGAGGAATAGATTGATCTTTTTCTCCCCTATTTACTTAGTGAGACAGAGGATCATAGCCTCAAATAAATTACGAACGGCACCTCTTTGGCAAAGGAGAACACAAACTTTTGTTGAGTTTGATATGAAATGCACCGATGATGAATGAGCTGAGCTTGGCCAAATGTTCTCATAAATTTATACAGACACACATACAGGAGGAAAATCCATTAATTTTATATATGGAGTGATAATATTTACCTCTGGCCTCTCCTGTCACTAATGAGTTCATTAATGAGGGAAACGATGAATGTTAACACACCTTAAAGAGATAGTTCACCCAAAAATGAAAATTCTGGAACACTGGATTCTTCGGAACACAAATTAAGATCTTTTTGATGAAATCCGATGGCTCAGGAGGGGCTCCATTATTTAATTAACACTTTGAAGGGCCAGAAGGGTAGGAAAAGCATCATTAAAATAGTCCATGTGACTACAGTGGTTCAACCTTAATTTTATGAACCGACGAGAATACTTTTTGTGTGCCAAAAAAACAAAATATTGACTTAAGTCATTTCTTCTCTTCTGTATCAGTCTCCGACGCACATTCACGAGAGCATCCTTGTGACCTCGTGTGCGTCTTCCTCGTAGACTGCTTGTAGGTCATATGTCAGAACGCCAGCTGCGTCATCAACACGCGCATGCGTCGTGGTCCTCTCGTGAACTTCATATAATTAAGGTTGGACCACTGTAGTCACATGGACTATTTTAACAATGTTTTTCCTACCTTTGTGGGCCTTCAAAGTGTTAATTAAATAGCTGTCAATGGAGCCCCGCCTGAGTCATCGGATTTCATCAAAAATATTAAATATAATTCGTGTTCTGAAGATGTACGAAGGTCTTACGGGGTTGGGACAACATGAGGGTGAGTAATTAATGACAGAATTTTCATTTTTGGGGAAACTATCCCTTTAACATGTTAACATGCAACTTAAATTTAATTCAAATGATACATTTTTATCAGTTTATACATTCACTGGGAATCAAAACCGTAATTTTAACAGTGCATTCGTAACATTGCAGAATTAAGCAGAAAGTGTACTTCGTTTTTTTATGTGTACGTGAGCGTACGCTCACAGTCGAACGCACAGCCTTGCAAAATGTACTTCATTTGACTCGTATGCGTTCACATGCGTTCAATGCATGCACAGTTTTGAGCAATCTCACGCCACGAGTTACATCCCAAATATCTTTGTATTCTTCCAAGCTACAGTTGTACAAATGAGGGTACTTTCTAACTTCTTCGCACAATCTCTAGCTTGTAGCTTGCATGCATTCCGGTCTGTTCTGTTTTTCTTTGACTACCTTGTGAATCGATGCCCCCAGGGCATGGTTGCCACCTTGTGGATAAACTAATTACTGCAAAAAAAAACTTTAAAGTTGCATTATGAGAGCAGCTTCAAAACTGTCTAATTAGGAAAAATAATAGCATATGGGTTTGGAAAGAATGATAATTAAAATTTGAATTAAATTTAAATGATAACAGAATTTTCCCTTTAAGAATGAGATGCAATTTTTCAAGAGGCCAACAGCAGTCAGCACATAAAGATGCTTATTCTCTGATACCAGTGGCAACTGCATGCTGGTACCCCAGACTCCCACCTGATTTATCTATTCACTATCATAAGGACCCCCTTTTCTTTGACTGCCCTCTAAATCTCCCGTAGCTTTCTGCTTTTTCTTAACAATTCAGACCCCTGGAGCATTACACAGTAAAGACATTGAACATGATATCATATAGCTTTTATCTTACCAATCTTTTCCGGTACTCTATAAAGGCTGCATTCTTTCTGAAAACCAACTTTAATGGCAGAGCCGAGGAAATGCAGGGACAGCGTTTGTATTTACTAATGTGGTTCGAGAGTTCCTTAGAGGCAGCTTGTTATTCTGAAAATAATGCTGTTGTATACAAGAAAGCCTCAAGTGAGGGTAAATGCACACCAGTTGTGAAAACATTCCCTCTGTTCATTATGCTGGCCACTGGCCGACAGACTTTCCTGCAACCCTGCGCTTGAGGCATGAAGAGAAAGAGAGAAGGGATGACAGCAGACCTTACCAGAGTCCTGACCAGGGGTTCTAGCGGGTACTTGCTGATAATTTGAATTTGCTTTGTTTACCAATATAATGGTTATCAGCCAATACTGAATGTAACTATATTTACATTAAGCTAAATAAAAATAAATAAAATTTCCTTTGCCCTTTTCTAATGCTCACTTTTAGTTAATCTTTCAAACTATAATTTAGCATCACTGTTAGATGTAATCTTTAGCGTAAATCATTATTATCATTACCAGCAGAATGTTATATTGCTGCATCCCTTATTATGACTTAATTGTATTTCTGTCATGACAACTCTCTGATTTTTTTGGCATGGTAATGCATATGACAATGTAGATATGTATGGTCTTGTGGAGATAGATCAGCTACGCTGCTGCTGCTGCTGTTATTGTTCCTGCTGCAGAGGGACTTGCTACTGCTACATGAATTACCAGAAGCAGATCCATACAGGTGGAGCTGGGGAAGGTGGAGGGTTTCTGAAAGCGCGCTGCCCAAGTATTTAAAGGTCGAGCTCATTGATTACTTATACATCAAGAACCAATTAGCTGTTCTCTATAGAGAATGATGTGATTTCCAGCAGATTGAGTTAAGAACCTATCAGCCAGCCCCATCTAGAGTTTCATGACAGCATTTTGTATTTAATTAATACACAGATTAGCTGTTAAGCCTTTCCTGAGAATTAGAGTGATGCAGGAATGACATCAATTTGTAGGCCAAAACGCGGAAACGATTTAGCATTTTAGCACTTCCGGTTCCATCGTCCCGAAGTCAATGGGTTTTTTGAATGGTATTTTGGTTAAATGTCTGAAATAAGGTCTGTAGTGAACACTAGCTCGAGACACTTTCATGTTTTATTTTACGAAATAAAATTCCTCAGTATCCACT
Source organism: Siphateles boraxobius (assembly GCF_051911475.1). Classification (NCBI taxonomy): domain Eukaryota; kingdom Metazoa; phylum Chordata; class Actinopteri; order Cypriniformes; family Leuciscidae; genus Siphateles; species Siphateles boraxobius. Next base: position 6,698,775 of record NW_027508711.1, read on the forward strand.
CGTGATTTTTTTAAGCTGTTACGTGTCTTGAAAGAAATCTTGAAAAAACAAGTAAACTCAGTTTGCTTTTACAGCCTTGTTAAGCGTATAATTGTGCTCTTATTAATTGTGCTTACTTATTCTAAGAAAAATGTCTTTAGGTAAAAACTGAAAGAGTTGTCAGAAGCTTAGTGATGGTGACGTTCGTTTGTAGCATACCTATAGTTTTTAATTGTATAGACAAAAAAAAAAACCTCAATATCTTCTTTTGTGAAACACATGAGAGTGAGAAAATGATGACAGAATTTAATTTGTGGATGAACGACTCGTTTAAGGCTAGCTGTGAGGGCTGTGTGGGGGTACATAAGACAAAAAAGACAACTGTAAGGTCTGCATGTATCCTCTTGACCTCTAGAGAAGACAGACGCTGTGCATATGTAGACAGACTGGGGGAGATCTCCAGGTTGGGAGGTTCCAGATGGCTCCAGATGTGGCGACCTGGTGTTTTCACAGGCTGTAAACAGCACTCCCATTGGACGGCCAAAGAGTCTGAGACATTTCTGTCACCCAGCTGAACAGACACAGCTAACGCTGATATGAAAGCTGCCCACAGGAGATCTCAGCAGGGAGGGTGTCATTGTTTAGAAGAGCAGAGACGGTGGAGAATGAGTCGGTGAAGACAGATCTCTGGCCCACAGAGGAAAATGAATGCTGGATATCCTGTTTCTGTGGTCTTCTGCTTTAGCACCCCTGGAGTTCTAGACAATATCGAGACTTCAGACAATACATGTAATGTAAATACTCCTCCTTTTGTGGACTGTTTAAAGTGGACACATGTAGATATTCAGCACAGAAGAAGGTTATAGTATACGGCTTGTTGTGTATTTGATACATGCAGAGAAGTGAACGTGCACACATAAATATCGTATGTGATGTGTGCATATGTTTTGTGTTCTAAAAGACTGTCCTTAAGAGGTCAAAAGAACCCAAGTGCTCATAACTTTGAGAATAATCCCCGCTGACAGCTCAATAATTCTTCCCTTTCCATTAGGAATGAAAGATTGTTATTGTTATACCACTTTAAAGAGAGTTAATATATGACAACGTCTTAAATCTTAAAATGATGATATTAAGCAACACGAGGACAAAAGGCTATAAAGAAGACATAAACATTTGAGCAACACATTAAATAATAGAGAAGTTCGCAGAAGTAGATAATTATTTAACCCTGTATTACTCTTTTTTCTTCTGTAGAATTATTACATTAAGCTAAATTATTACATTATTAATTATTTAAAAACATCATAATTATTTTAAATAAATAATTGAAGGTGTTTTTAGCTTTGAAGTCATCAATAGTTAGTAATATTTAAAAACAAATTAATAATGTATATAAGTTAAACAATCTTAAGCAAAACTCTATATAAATATATCCCTTTTAGAAACTACATTTTAATGTTGCTATGTCTAAATTCACTTGTAGCATTTCAAATTTTTATTTTTTATTTATTCAGATGAAATTGTAATATATGCCATTTATAACGGTATTGTAAATAACATGTTTATTTAAGGATATTGAGATATTTTTACTTGAAAAAAGACAAAATAAAAGGCTGCCTTAAGCCTAAAACCAAGGCACATCATTTATGTTGCTCTGTTTTTAATAAGACCCTGTTTATGATTCATCTCTGTGAGTGGCTGTTTTAAGAACATTTTGTTCAAGCACTTCAGCCATGCGAGAGCAGCTCAAACAGTAAGTGAGCGCACCCTTCTATTACTCAACAGCAAAATAGCCACTCTCTGTAGAAGTGCTCTGATTCTCTTCTCCTGTGCTTGGTCATATACCGCAACATGTTTCCTTTGGCACCATAGAGCACAGTTAAGTTTGGAAGTGCATCATTATAGTATTAGTGAAAAATTTGATCTGTATGAGTTACTGGGTTAAGAAAGGCATGGGGTGGTGGCATCTTTCCTGGCATTTCATATCTGTATACTTAAAAATAATTCTAAGATTGATATTGAACTCCAGATTCAATCTGGACAGAAAAAGAAAATTATTTAAAGAGAAGTTCAGGCCAGAAAAAAAAAAAGTTTTGGGTCAGTAAATTTTTTTTTGAAAGATGTCGTCGCTCACCAAGCTTCCCAATTGTGCATACATTTGATCAAAAATACAGTAAAAACAGTAATATAGTGAAATAGCATTACAATATAAAATAATGCTGCCTGTCTAGTATGTGCAGAGATAAGCAGAGTGATATAAACGGTGAACAGTCCCAGTGCTGCTGATACTGGTGAGACATCAGCACTCCTGCTTTGAGGACATGAAGTAACTGGTGTATATATAATAAATAATATCATTTTTGTACTATAACCTTTTCCCGATTATCATCTACAGTGCTGGTCAGAATTCTTTGCCCCCTTGGTAAATATGATCAATGGTCAGATGAAACAAAAAAAATTACCATTTTTGGCAGCAAACACTTAATATGGGTTCGGTTCATACAGGGATAAAAAGTACCCCATGTGTAAAATGAAATACTCAGCTTTATCTTTAATGCTGTGGGCCTAATTTTCTGCCAGAGGTCCTGGACATCTTGTTCAGATACATGTCATCATGGATTCGATCAAATACCAACAGATAAAACATCAAAACCTGACAACCTCTGCTAGAAATCTTATAACGGGCCGTGTTTGGATCTTCTAACAGGACAGTGATCCAAAAACAAACATCAAAATCAAAACAAAAATGGGTCACTGTGCACAAAACCAAGCATCTGCAATGGCCATCCCAGTCCCTGACCTGAACCCTATAGAAAATGAGTGGGCTGAACTGAAGAGAAGAAGCGCCAACATGGATCTGTGAGTCTGCAGGATCTGGAGAGATTCTGTGGAGGAATGATCTCTGATCTCTAGTCAGTTGTTCTCCAAACTCATCAGGCATTATAGGAGAAAACCCAGAGCTGTTATCTTGGAAAAAGGAGATTGCAAAACACATTTAATAAAAGGGGGCAAATAATTGTTCCCTGTCACGGTGTGGCTTCATGTCTTGTTCCTGTCTGTCCTGTGTTTCCCTTGTCTTGTGTGAACTTTAGTTATTTCCTGTTCTGTGTCATGTTTTGTAGTCCTTTGTAGTTTTTCTAGTTTATAAGTATCCCCAGGTGTTTCTGATTAACCACGCCCTCTTGTTATCTTGTTTAGCTCGTTTACCCCTGTATTTAAGCCCTGTGTTTCAGCCCTGTCTTTGTGAGTTGTTAATGTTGTAATGGTTGCTGTTTCTGTGTTCCTGGTCTGAGTTTCTTTTGTTTGTTTTATCAATAAATGTGCTTGCAATTGGATTCACTGCTCGCTTCATTCTTCCCAGATCGTTACAGAACAACTCACCAAATATGAATCCAGCAGCACGGATCTCGCCTGATCTACACAACCTAGACCGGGAGTTCGCTGGACAGATCGCGGCCTTGGCCCTGGAAAGCCTTGATCTATTCCAGTATACGTGGGGATTTGTTCCTCTTGCTGCCTCCTGCTCCCTGGATGACGAGGCAATTAAAGTCTGTTACCGGCTGGGGGCTAAGGAGGTTAACCCGAGGGAACTCCCCAATCTCTCCGGTCTGGGCTGGAGAGAGGCGCTTTCCAGATGTTTGGAGAGCTTCATCCCGTGTCACGCCAGGCCTTTACCGCTGGTCCCTGTTCCGGTGGTCCCAGTTCCGGTGGTCCCGAATCCGGTGGTCCGGAGACGGAGGAGGAGGAGAAAAATGGCCTCCTCAACGACGTGTCCGGTGGCTCCTAATCCAAAGACCGTCCAGCCAGAGATCGTCCAGCCAGAGCTTCACGTCAGCCACGTCCAGCCAGAGCCAGTCTTCGAGCAAGAGCCAAAGCCAGTCTTCGAGCAAGAGCCAGAGCCAGTCTTCGAGCAAGAGCCAGAGCCAGTCTTCGAGCAAGAGCCAGAGCCAGTCTTCGAGCAAGAGCCAGAGCCAGTCTTCGAGCAAGAGCCTGAGCCCGTCGCCTGTTCGCCAGAACCGGAGCATATCACCTGCCCGCCAGAGACTGAACACGCCGCACTTGAGTCTGTCCTGGAAGACACAGCGCTTATTGTGGTGTCCATGGCTGTTTTGTGTGTGTGGGCAGCACACACATCAGCGACAGCCCATGAACCCAGCCCAGAGTTTCCTTCGCCGCTGGTCCCGTCCAGCCCAGAGTTTCCTTCGCCGCTGGTCCCGTCCAGCCCAGAGTTTCCTTCGCCGCTGGTCCCGTCCAGCCCAGAGTTTCCTTCACCGCTGGTCCCGTCGAGCCCAGAGTTTCCGTTACCACTGGTCCTGCCCAGCACAAAGCCCTCTGCCCTGCTGATAACGCCCAGCCCAGAGCCCGTTGATCCTGCGCCAGAGCCCGCCGATCCAGAGACTGTTCAAGTCACGTCTGCCGATCCAGAGACTGTTCAAGTCACGTCTGCCGATCCAGAGACTGTTCAAGTCACGTCTGCCGATCCAGAGACTGTTCAAGTCACGTCTGCCGATCCAGAGACTGTTCAAGTCACGTCTGCCGATCCAGAGACTGTTCAAGTCACGTCTGCCGATCCAGAGACTGTTCAAGTCACGTCTGCCGATCCAGAGACTGTTCAAGTCACGTCTGCCGATCCAGAGACTGATCAAGTCACGTCTGCCGATCCAGAGACTTTTCATGTCACTTCCTCCGAGCCAGTGTCTACGGACAAGATGGTCGCCTTCGAGTCAGAGTCTGTTCCTGTTCCCGAGCCAGAGTCTGTGTTGTCTGTTCCCAAGCCAGTGAGTGTGTTGTCTGTTCCCGAGCCAGTGAGTGTGTTGTCTGTTCCCGAGCCAGTGAGTGTGTTGTCTGTTCCCGAGCCAGTGTGTGTGTTGTCTGTTCCCGAGCCAGTGTGTTTGTTGTCTGTTCCCGAGCCAGTGTGTTTGTTGTCTGTTCCCGAGCCAGTGTGTGTGTTGTCTGTTCCCCGTGCCAGAGCCAGTGTGTTTGTTGTCTGTTCCCGAGCCAGTGTGTTTGTTGTCTGTTCCCGAGCCAGTGTGTGTGTTGTATGTTCCCGAGCCAGAGCCAGTGTGTGTGTTGTCCGTTCCCGAGCCAGAGCCAGTGTGTGTGTTGTCTGTTCCCAAACCAGTGTGTGTGTTGTCTGTTCCCGAGACAGTGTGTGTGTTTTCTTTTCCCGAGCCAGTGTGTGTGTTGTCTGTTCCCGAGCCAGTGTGTGTGTTGTCTGTTCCCGAGCCAGTGTGTGTGTTGTCTGTTCCCGAGCCAGTGTGTGTGTTTTCTGTTCCCGAGCCAGTGTGTGTGTTGTCTGTTCCCGAGACAGTGTGTGTGTTTTCTTTTCCCGAGCCAGTGTGTTTGTTGTCTTTTCCCGAGCCAGTGTGTTTGTTGTCTGTTCCCGAGCCAGTGTGTGTGTTGTCTGTTCCCGAGCCAGAGCCAGTGTGTGTGTTGTCCGTTCCCGAGCCAGAGCCAGTGTGTGTGTTGTCTGTTCCCAAACCAGTGTGTGTGTTGTCTGTTCCCGAGACAGTGTGTGTGTTTTCTTTTCCCGAGCCAGTGTGTGTGTTGTCTGTTCCCGAGCCAGTGTGTGTGTTGTCTGTTCCCGAGCCAGTGTGTGTTTTGTCTGTTCCCGAGCCAGTGTGTGTGTTTTCTGTTCCCGAGCCAGTGTGTGTGTTGTCTGTTCCCGAGCCAGTGTGTGTGTTGTCTGTTCCCGAGCCAGTGTGTGTGTTGTCTGTTCCCGAGCCAGTGTGTGTGTTCTCTGTTCCCGAGCCAGTGTGTGTGTTGGCTGTTCCCGAGCCAGTGTGTGTGTTGGCTGTTCCCGAGCCGGTGTCTGCTGTTCCCGAGCCGGTGTCTGCTGTTCCCGAGCCGGTGTCTGCTGTTCCCGAGCCGGTGTCTGCTGTTCCCGAGCCGGTGTCTGCTGTTCCCGAGCCGGTGTCTGCTGTTCCCGAGCCGGTGTCTGCTGTTCCTGAGCCGGGATCGCCCAAAGGGCCTTCTCCGCCGTGGCCGCCCGAGGGGCCTTCTCCGCCGTGGCCGCCCGAGGGGTCTTCACCGCCGTGGCCGCCTGAGGGGTCTTCACCGCCGTGGCCGCCCGAGGGGTCTTCACCGCCGTGGTCGCCCGAGCCGGTGTCTGCTGTTCCCGAGCCGGTGTCTGCTGTTCCTGAGCCGGGATCGCCCGAAGGGCCTTCTCCGCCGTGGCCGCCCGAGGGGTCTTCACCGCCGTGGCCGCCCGAGGGGTCTTCACCGCCGTGGCCGCCCGAGGGGTCTTCACCGCCGTGGCCGCCCGAAGGGTCTTCACCGCCCTGGCCGCCCGAAGGGTCTTCACCGCCCTGGCCGCCCGAGGGGTCGTCTCCGCCCTGGCCGTCCGAGGGGTCGTCTCCGCCCTGGCCGTCCGAGGGGTCGTCTCCGCCCTGGTCGCCCGATGGACTGTCACCGCCCTGGCCGCCTGCGCGGACTGCTCCACCCTGGCCGCCGCCTGCGCGTCCTGCTACGCCCACGTCCCATGGCCCATTCCCGCCATTGCAAGGCCCTGGTCCTGTTCCCTGCACGGACCTGGCCCTCCATCCCTGCCCCAAGACCGCCTCCACTTCACCACCCTCCTGAACTTTTTTTTGTTTGTTTTTTACGGGCGTCGGGAGCCGCCCATAGGGGGAGGGCTATGTCACGGTGTGGCTTCATGTCTTGTTCCTGTCTGTCCTGTGTTTCCCTTGTCTTGTGTGAACTTTAGTTATTTCCTGTTCTGTGTCATGTTTTGTAGTCCTTTGTAGTTTTTCTAGTTTATAAGTATCCCCAGGTGTTTCTGATTAACCACGCCCTCTTGTTATCTTGTTTAGCTCGTTTACCCCTGTATTTAAGCCCTGTGTTTCAGCCCTGTCTTTGTGAGTTGTTAATGTTGTAATGGTTGCTGTTTCTGTGTTCCTGGTCTGAGTTTCTTTTGTTTGTTTTATCAATAAATGTGCTTGCAATTGGATTCACTGCTCGCTTCATTCTTCCCAGATCGTTACATTCCCAACGTGTTTTGGAGAAAAACATTTATTTCATAATGTGATTTTCCCCCCACTTTCAATTATTTCACTTCAATGAAAGGTTAGATTTTTGTAATTTTTTAAATTAAAATATCAAAAGGATTAACAATGCAGATTTATTTTTTACAGCTGTCTTTGATCAGATTTACCAAGGGGGCAAATAATTCTGACCAGCACTGTATATTTCACACATCAGATCAATCTAAAAGAGCATGATGTGCCATTTTTGCACATATTGATTTAGCCGAGTTAGACTCATTCCTTGGTCTACATATTTGATCCTGGAACAACATTCCAGTCTGAAAATTTACTCCTAACCCTATCCCTACCCATAAGCTATCCCTAAAATCAAAGTGAATAACACTGATGTTGAAGCACCTATCCCTGGTTGTAAGCTTAAACTTGTGACATAAACTGTAAACTTGTCCCTCAAATCAAATTGGTTAATTGGAATTTTGCTCCACATGAAACATGTTTTACTTTGGTGAAATCAGGTTCGGCTGCCATTTATATGAAAGGGGGCAAATTAGTGTGGGCAGTTATCTTCATCTTTCTAATGTCAGATTAAAGAGCAACATGCAGGTTGGACACCCCTATATAGAATAGTGTATGTTGATGATAGAACAACTAGATTTTCTTAACTGGAGTAATATATATTTTGCCATTAACAATATTTTGAGATAAATTTTGATAAAATAACTTCCGCGTCTGTAAAGCACTAACCGGAAGTGACGATCGGCGAGGGAGTCTGGTCAAGTTCAAGCTCAGATTACAATGGATTCGAATGAAGAAACCGAGTTCTCCGATGTGGACGAAGATGCTTATGATGGCCCACAGGCCTATAATTATGAGCCTCCTAGGCGAGATAGTAGTCAGGGGGAGATCAGGGGGAGGAACAATGGGCAGAGGAGAGAAGTAGAGTTGATGTGTCAAGAAAACCAGTGGCGAATAGGGCAAGTGACTTGGTGAGTTCATGTAAGTTAGCACCGTGGCTAACGCTGGTTCATCTACTGTATGGCTAGTACCTTGGTGTTTTGCAATAAATCTGCTTTAGCAAACATACGTTCGACCTTGTTCTTAATTAAACATCCATTTAGATTGTCTTAATTTAAGCCAGCAACGTTTTGTCTTCTCATATTCTATGCTGACAGAGATTATGCAGTCCATCCAAGCTGGTTAGCACTATCTCCATTGACTAAATACCATGCCATAACAACAAATTAATAATGACAATACCTAAGCTACAATAGCAACAGTCTAATGGCGCTTTTCCACTGCATGGTACGGCTCAGTACGGTTCTGCTCGCTTCGCTTTTCCACTGCGTGGTACGACTCAGCTTTAGCTCGGTTTGCTTTTCAACTGCAGTTAGTGATACCATTTAAAGCGAGCTGTACCGTACCATGCAGGGGAAAAGCGCCACAACAGTCATATCTGTATAAAACTCCAGTACGCGGTTTTGCCTGCAGGAGAGGGGCAGATTAGGAAGCGCCAAAATCCGGTGTAAACTTTGACGGTGGACTTGATTCCATCGAGTGCACCGAGGGAACAGCATCAGTAATCAGCCTCACGTGGCCCTTACTCCGAAATCCCATCCGAGACTCCATCAAATCTCCAGGTCGATAATTCGGAGTGAAATGTGCGCCACAAACGACCGAGTGTGTGGTAACAGACGCGGCAGTGAAGTCTGCTCTCTTCACCTGCACAAAACGCACCCAAGACCGAAAAGCCTTGTTTTTCCTAGAAGGAAAATGATGGACACCATGTCCTGACAGGCTGGAATTCGTGCAACTAGCACAAACACAATAATTTACCATTATGGCTTCTCTAAAACTCGATCTAAAACTTTCTGTCTCTCAATACTGCTCTAACTACACCAACACCCAACAATGAGAAAGCTGACCGCGAGCTCTTTTATTTACCTCGGCCTACGTCATATGACGCGTTGCTATAGCGGGAAAGGCTTATTCCAGACCCTAGTACATTTTCATCAAAATCTCAATATCAAATGAGATTTCATTCATTTCAAATTTCATAATTTCTACTTATGTGTTTTTAAAATACCTCTGCAGACAATTTAAAGTATTAATTCAGAAATAAATTCAACCTGCATGTTGCTATTTAAATAAATGTTTACATTTTTCACTCAGGAGTTCTAAAAAGTATGGCTTTCATTGTACATTGAACTCTTTTATCCAAAAGGAATCAAGGACAACTGTATGTATGACCCCTTTATCTGAAATCATTAGGATGGATGTAAAATCTACAAATCTACTGACATAACGTAGGAAACTGTGAAGAGGCCTTTGTCTTTTTTGAGGCAAAAAGTTGAAATAAAAAGACTGAAGCATATCAGGATTCACACAAGCTGCCAAGACACATCAAAATGCACCATCACGTCTTGTGGAGAAAATGACGACATATAGTAAATAGTGTGATGTTTTCTGTAAAGCAGTAGTAATACACAGGAAATTTGCTCTATACCACAACAATGTTGTCTTTGGAATAGCTAGTACCTCTTTTCTTCTCTGTGTGCACACAAACACTAATACAGCAGTGGAAAAATATGTCTGACCATATGCAAACTAGATCTGGGATGAGTTGTCTACAGATTCCAAGACAGCCATCTGATCTTCCTGTCTCCTTCAGACACCCCGCTAAGAAATGACAGGCTTTATAATTCAACAACAAATACTGAACGCCCCATAAAAGGCTGGAGCGTTTTCTCCATCTTCTGATTTATTTGGATCTCCGACATCCAGCAAAGCATGAATGAAGCCACATAATGAAGTTTTAGAGGTATGTTTATCTTTCTGAACAATGCCATCCATTGTGTCCTCAAAGACATACTTGAGAATACTGTCTGTAATTGTGAAGTATGTTTTCGTCTGTGCGCACATAATTGATTTCATTCCTCCGTGGCTCCAGATGGGGGACAATGGGGTTTGCACCTATCATGTGATCAAATCAAACTGTTGGTCTCTGTAGAAATGAGGGGCTGTAAAGTCGACTCCTTCATCTGACTTAAGGGGGATATTCACACGCATATCAAAAGAAGACGCTCCGTGTGTATTGATGATGAGGGAGGCGGACGAATCCAGCCTGATTTTGTAAATTTTTACCACATAACAGGCCTTGAACTGACTTACGATGGCTGTGGCATCAACATATTTTAGCAAACAGTGTTGCTATGAAGAGGCCCCTGTTAAAGGGAAGTTATTCTGGACTCCAGATGGACCAACAAAAGGTGTAATTCACACACTGAAGCCGAAATTACACACATTTGAGTTATGTTAACAGGATCTTAATGCTCCAGTCTGTGCTATCAATCTTACCATGTGGTTTATTTTTAATTGCATAATTGGAGAACCTAAAATATACACCCTGAGAGCTCAGTGTGGTAGTGTGTGTGTGTGTGTGTGTGTGTGTGTGTGTGTGTGTGTGTGTGTGTGTGTGTGTGTGTGTGTGTGTGTGTGTGTGTGTGTGTGTGTGTGTGTGACATGATTTATCAACCTGTATTGTATACGAGTATCTGCGGTAGGTATGACAGAGCCGTGCAAAGAGAACAAACATCGGAGGACCACGGCGATTGGTATTGTGTATACAGTATGGGCCTCAAGGAGTGCTAGCAACAAATGTTATCATTTCACATTTTGTATTTGCATTGCATGAGAAAAAAGGAAAGATGTGGGGCTGTGATTTTTGTCATTCAACCAATCTCATATTACTCTATTCTTGCCACACAACAATAGTTCATAGTGACCAGAGACTATCGAGTTTCAAAACAGATGAAAAAGCACCACAAAAGTTTCATTAAAAAAAGTCCATAAGTCGTTTAAAGCAATATGATAGCTTTGCGTAAGAAACAAACTGAAATATATTACCCTCTCCTGTACCCCACAAAAGAATTTTTGGCGTCAAAAATGTCTATGCATATTTTTTCAACAGACAGATTTGAATTTTGGTATATTCCTCACAGAAGAAGATGCGAGAGATGAGGGAGGGTTGGATCCAAATGCAGAAGGCTAAACAGAACTAAAAGAACTAAAGTGCACCAACATAGAGCTATAGAAAGACCTGATAAACAACATGGAAAACACAAGGGCTACATAAACAGACAAGATAACAAGGGGTACATCTCAATCAACTCCCTAGCTTACTAGGTCATGAATCATAATATCATGTACTGTACACAAATTCGGGCACTGGTAAACACAGTAAGGAGCCTGGCTCACAAAATATTGGGACACTGATGACTGTTCCAGTGTCATGATAACGTCCTCATTGTACAACAACACTTCTAGTATTTATGAACAACAGCAGGACTCTTTTATATTATTTGTAACGTTATTTAACGTCCATTATGATGCATACTTTGCTTGTTACATATACGTGCAACATTTCAGCCGTAAATCAATTATAAATGTCAGCTAGATTATGTTCATTACCTGTCTAGCAATGTATGCTATTGACATATAATTAAATAATGGTTTGTATTTTAAAAAACATCTATCAAATGTCATTATGTGTTGTGGGTTGTCTCAAGTGATTTACGTTTTGCGCTTTAGAACTTCAGTTTAAGTGAACATAGATGCTCCCTGGTTTTCATGGTGCATTGTAGGACGTTTTAGGGAGCTAATGTTTCAGTGGACTGGAAGGATTTTGTGATTGAGGAAGTCAGCCATATTAAGGGCTGACTTCCTGATCAGTGCTCTGACTTCTGAACTAAGGAGCTGATTGAGACGCACCCCAAGTAACAAGACATACCTGTGAATACAATCAAGTGAAACCAGTTAAACAAAAGGACTACAAGGGACTACAAAACTAGACACAGGAAAAAGGAAACTAGAAATACAAAATAAAAGTCCAAACAAACAAATAACATGCAAAAGAGTGATTAATGTCCATGCAAAGTTTCAAATGTGTTATGGAAAGGATGCACAAATTTTGTGCCAACAATGATGTTAGAGGTCCAATTGACATCTATTGGCTTCCATGCAACCCGCCAAAAATCTGCACATTAAAAAACACCAAAGCATCAGGAAAAATAAATAATAATAGTAGTAATGTTTATGTTCAGTTTTGGTTTTGTTTTGACATATATCATCGGACATATATAATTATATAAATTTTGGGTCAATTTGACTCCAACACGAACGGAGGACCTATTTTATTAATACAGCAGGAGGGCTAAGACGAAAGTGAAGATGCATGGCTAATAGCGACTTGACAAAGGGAGGGTTTTTTTTTGTTTTGTTTTTAGTCTGTCTTATTTATGTCAGTGCTCTAAGTGTAGTTTTCACACCCAAGAAGATATTATTTCAGAAATCCAGAGATGTAAGGTCTGAGATAAGAGCTGGAACTAAGATAGTGAGCATAAAAAAAATTAAAATTGCCTGACTAATGATTTGGTATATTACACAACTGTACAATATCTGTGATTCAACTACAGATATTCTGACAATCAAAACATTTGAAGCATTTAAAGTTAGCTTTCAGGAAAAACAACATACTTCACAAGAATAAAGGACTCCTTTCTGGCAAAACTTAAGAGAACCGAGACCAAAACAACAGAGGCAGGGTGAGGACAAACAACATCCAGAATAAAAGTGAAACAAGCTTCTTTTTCATAGAGTACAAACATTGATTAGTCACAGTTATGAAGTAAACTGTGTTTGTTGAAAGTGTAACATGCTCATTGTTGAAAGGTACCCCACATTGAGCCTGTCAGGCTGACATATAATCCTAACCACAAAACTACTCCTAACTTTAACCATACTGAGCCTGTAAGGCTAATCAGAGGGGAAACTTGCGTATATTGTGGCACAATGAATTGCTTCCAAAATTACTATATCAACATGATAAATTCAGAAAGATATTACAAATTAAACATATAGCCATTGTAAATGATTAATACAACTCATTACTCCTTGTTACTCTAAAATTGACCTGACAAAAAGAACCTTCTGACAAAAAAAAAAAAACACACAAAAACTGTGATTTTCCTTTGCATTAATTGAAAAAATTAAAGATTGCATTAAAAAATTATAATTGCATTAAAGTAAAAAAAATCTGTTCAGAAGTTCTACCCTCATAAGGGCGCAAAGGAAAGTAGCCCCTAAAGAAAGAAAATGTGAAAACAAAATAACACAAGACTACCAATTAGATTTCCCAGAAGTCAAATTATAATCAGATACGCCGTAGCACAAAAATTTTACTTAATACAGTACAGACTTACACTAAAATTTGGGTGCTGGGTGATGGTATGTGCAGACATGTTTATTATAAAATATAAAATAACGAAGTCTATTACTGTTTAAAGCAATATTGTGGGTTTAATACAAGTTAAGATCAACAGATTGTCTTAGCATCAGTAGCATGCTATTGACTACCACAGAAAATCATTTTCAACTAATTTTGTAAAGGCAAAAATGTGTTCCCATAATGGTTGACTTCCATTGTAAGTGCACAACACATTTAGCTTCTTTGTGCAAACTAACATCTAGTTTGGGTGAAATGAAGGAGAATTACTCATCACAGTTTATGATACCTGCAACCCTAGAGAGGATAAGTGGTTTGGAGATTGGATGAATGGATGTTGATGATAAATGTCTTTGTTAATGATGAATTAGAAAAAAATGTATATATCAAATTTAGGGATATACAGTATTTTAGGGATATTCAGCTCCAGTCTGCTGTTCTGTAGAGTTTAGCTCCAGCCATAATCAAACACACCTATATATCAACTAATCAAATTCATTAGGATTATTTGAAAATTGCAGTCAGGTGTGTAAAATAACTAAACTTTGCAGTTGAACAGCCCAGCTATATACTGTTACCTATATAAAAATTATTGTGCATTCTCCAGATGAAGTTGGAGGTGGAAATTAGAGTCTCAGCTAACAGTGAACATTCTTAGAACTTCCCTAAAATACTGGCAAGGTTCTATCAGTTATGAACAAACATTCTTCCAATGACGTTAATAGAATACTGTATTTTTTCATTAGTTCAAGTTATTTGGTCTTTAATAACGTTCCAAAAATGTTTGCACAAAAATATTATCTGTACATCGTTCATGAAAAAAAAAATATTTCGGAAAATATTTGGTAACACTTTTTTTTTACAATGTCCTTGTTACGTGTATCTTGTAGTTACTATAGTAATAACAAAAAATTGTGCATAATTACATGCAACAAACCCTTAACCACATCCTAACCCTAACCCTATAGTAAGAACATGTAGTTAATTATTATTACTTAGTACTTAAATGCGTAATTACACTGTAACATGGACAACTTACAATAAAGTTAAGCCAAAATTTTAGCTGGATGTTCGTCTAACATTTTTAAGTGAATGTTACTACTTGTTTCTGAATATTCAGAGAACAATGAAAAGTAATAATCCCATAATGTTTGCAAAATGGAATGTTCCTTTAAAATTCACATAACCAAGAAAACAGTATTGAAAATTGTGAGTCGTGAACATTACGTGATCTAGCACCTTTATACAGCACATGCCATTGTGAAGGTAGTAAAGTCCATCCCTCACAGCCTCTTTTTTATCCAAGTTAAATTCAATATGGCATCTAACCTAACTAAGATCTATGCATGTTAATCGCCACCATCTTTGAATAGATGTCAAGTGTTGCTTCTCGCTGAGGTCTGGGGTGAATGTTTTGATCTTATCGCTTCCATAAAAGATACAAGTCAAATACTTTCTGTGGTAACCCAGAACATTCCTTTAAAAAAAACCCTATTAACAGTATGTCACAATAGTGTAAGTCCAACTCTGATCATCGAGTCACCTGATTTTGACAATTCTCACGAGGGTGGCCCAGGTTGACTCCCTCAGTTAGAGAGGCCACAGGTTTATGATAAGTGCCTATCTTGTCCTGGCCATTGGCTAACAGCCGTCATCACCCTGGTCCACTGGGCCTTAAAGCATGGAGGAAATCTGCAAGGGGTTTGAACCACAGGTCAACATTGGTGTAACGAGGAACAGAATTTTGTGCTTACGGGGTCGATAATGATGCAGTCAGTTAAGTTGTTTACCAACTCACATGGGGATTTGTGTGGATTAAGACAATCAAACTATTCAAATCCAGTTGAAATGACTGACTAAAAGATTAAAAACAGGTGTTTGATGATCCATTTGATGGGCTACATCTGAAAGGCTCTTTAATATGGAAATATCACAATGAAAACAACATGCATGCATTCCTCCTCTCACAAAATAGCTGTGAAATGCTGAGCCAGTTCAACCACACAGGTCATGTGGGAATTTTCTCTCTGTGATAAAGCTCTCTAGAGCCATGGCTGTATCCCTATGAGTGAAGCTATGTGAATGCCGCTATGATCCATGTGAAACTGCTCAAATCTGTGGCTGATTATGGAGATACTCCAGAGGACCCTTTAAAGGCGTAATGCTAGGAGATGCTTTCATACAGAACAAAATTAAGGTCAAGAGGTCCAAATACTTCAATAAAACATTAGGGAAAGAAACAACAAAAATTTGAATAATTCATCCTATGGACATGAAAATGAATACTCAAATCATGTGGATTGTTGAGGAGATGTGCTTTTACTTTCTAAATGATAAGTAATAATGTTTGTCTGGAGAAAGCTAGACCATTGACTTTCATTGGCAGAGAGATCCAAACCATAACTATAAAGATTTTAGATAAAACATTTGTAAAAATACTACTGTAAAAACTGTAAATTTGTTAATTCTAAGTAACCTTACTATACACTTTATACAGCGAAAGAATTATAAATAGTTTAAAATTGTATTATACTAATTGCATTTAAAAATGTGTAAAATACACTAACAATTGTTTTTTTCAAATTTGTACAAAAGTATTAATTACTATATCGTTTACAGTGTAAATATATAAAATTTGTGAGTGTCTTCAGCCTGTGTTTAGTTCCCGTTTCTATAGTTACCCTTGTTAGTGTCCATGGTTACTAATATCCCACACCTGTTCCTCATTATCCCTTTTGTTACTCAGTGTATTTCTACCCTTGTGTTTCAGTCTGTAGTTTTCAGTCATTGTCTTTACATCTGTTGTAAAGCTGTTGCATCTCCTGTGTTCCCTTTGTCCTCATGTTTGGATTATTGCCATTGGCTCTTGGTTTGGATTATCTTTGTTTATGTGTTAATGGAATAAAGACTGTTTGCTAAAGATCCACACCTCTGCTTATCCCTGCTACACCTGTGACATATGCTTTCACAGTAAATTATTGTTAAAATTATCTTTTTTTAAATTTAAATTTTAAGTAAAATTTAAAATATGAGCCACCTTAAATGTGTAAACCCATAAAATTGACACAATATGAAACACTTTCACCATATTTTTAACAGTGAATTTATGGCAAACACAGTTGCCATTATTTTCTATAAATTTAACAGGACATTTTTCACAGTGCAGGAAACAGAATATCATGAAGATTTCGAGCTGGGCTCGTTTCACCTGGACCAGTAAGCAACCCCTTAGTAAGTAAGCATTTGCGCAAAAGCCTCTGTTTATATTTCTTCTCTGCTCGCAGTGGTAAGGCTTTACAACTCCATGGCACCTCTGCGCAGATGTACTCTAGCACAAATGAACTGTATATATTCCAATCGTAACTGAGTAACCAGCACCAGCTTGTGTAAATAAGTCATCCGAAAACAGCTCTAATATCCCGTTTATCCACATTTAATCCAAGAAAACTTTACAAGTAGGTCAACCACATGAATGCACCGGCTGCAGCCCTACTATCCGACTGTGTGTCAACAGCATATGCACTCGGCCCACTGCAGTCTGACCAAGTAAGTCATGGTAGCTGTCTGTCTGCATCACACTTTCTTTAGCACACAGGTCAGCTTTAGAAACGTGAAATGTTTAAAAACATAATACACATTCCACTGTCTGGACTTCATGGGTCTCTAAACGCAAACACATTCATTTTTGCACACCTGGAGAGACAAGACATGCTTCACCTTGACCGAAGAGAGAGTGAGAAATAAAACACGATAAACACACACACACTAGAGAAACAGAAATGTTTCACTGTATTTTAACCTCTCAAATCGTATTATAAAAATGTATAGACTCTGTCATAACTGTAAGACTTCCAGAACTATAAAAAACAATATCATACTGTATATGTAAGACTTCCAGAACTATATATATATATATATATATATATATATATATATATAGAGTACATGACTGTATCTTACCACACTTAAGTACACTTTAAAAAAGTGCATTTTGTCAAATTAAAAGTTTTACATCAATATTATTTGTACATTTTACATAATTTGTTACATAACTTATTTTGTCATGCTGTAAAGTAAACTTATTTTTGATGAGTTGATTAAAATACTAAAACACAAGTAAAGCATTTAATTATAATTTGAAATGTAGAGTGTTAATCGAAATTAAGTGAATATATTGTTAATGTACTGAATTGCAGCTTCATCCATACACATATCTAATTATGAATATATTTAAATACATGGCACAGAAGTTTCAATAGAAACGTCTTTAAAGGAGTTTACCATAAATGCTTGTCAGTATATTGAGAAATACACTCTAATGTTCAACTAACTGCATTTATATAAAACTATAAATTTCAGTTAACATGCAAATAAGTGTCTGAAGACATTACATTCAGTTTGCACGTAAGCATATTCGTTTAATGTATATTATTTCAATAATAACTACTCTTTTTACAAGTATGCTGAAGTGTAACCAAGCATCTTCAGTGAATGCAAAATGCTGTGCAGAAAATCAAACCTAAAAAATAACAAAACGTCAGGTAGTTCATTAAAGATGCTTTGGACAAAAATTTGAACACATCTAGTTTGGACACAGTGTCAGACAGTAGACTGAAAAAAATTGATAAAAGCAAAAAGAGATGCAATAAAATATGAATAATCTGACATTGCGTAATGAAAGTCAGAAAATGAACATCACATTTTTTTGTGAACCAAGGATGTTGTGGTAGATGTTAACAAGCTGAGAGGGGAGAGTTTTTAAAGCGTCTATTAAACTCTGGGCAGAATAATTGAGAGCAGATTGTGTCAAAAACAGAACTCAGTGTAGCTGAAATCATCAGAGATTCCTTTGAGAATTAAAAACAATTACAAGTATCTAATTTTCTCTGCGAGCCTTATTACTCAATTCAGATTTATTGCTCAGATCTGATTTTTTAGTATAGCTGTACACATTGTTGTTTTAAATGTGGCCAATATCAGATTCCGTGTTGGTCCGTGTACACTGAAGCGCAACCCCAGAGTTTTCCAAACTAAATGGGGTCTGCAGCATTTCCAAAAGTCTCCGTTTTCGAGAGTCGAAAACTCCGGAGTAGTGAGGACGCCAGGCGTAACCGTATAGCTAAAGCTATGCATTTTAAAAAACGAAAACGCACTGGTGTAAGTAGCATTAGTCACATATGAGAAAAAAATCTGATTTAGCCCACATTTACCAGCAGTCTGAACCTGAGCATACAATGTGATTGTGGCTGAAAGTTGTAATGTACTCTTTTGGAATCTGAACAATTAAAGAATCAACAAAGCCTCTGAATAACAATAAAATGACAAGATCATCACAGTATGATATTGTGGACAGCGTGTCCTAAAGATTCATCACTTCATTTGGACTTCATTTTACATAGGTCAAATCTCGTGTGTTGAACTACTATCTGAAGTCCGCCTCTAATTAGTCACAATTCATTTCAGTAAATACACATCAAGCTCTTCCTGTTTGTGTTTGTATGCGTCAGAGCTGAAAGGCCCTGGATACGTCTGTCAGTCATCGGCCCTGATATCCTCTCACCTCTGCTGACACAAAGACCTTCTCCCAGCACCCCATCCGGGCAGGGTCATGACCTCTGTACCTCCTGACCTGAGATCTGAGAAGTTGAATGACAGAGATGCTCCTTGGGAGAGCAAAAAGATAACTGGTGCTCCACTAACAAGCCATAGCGAATCACTCAAAGTAGTACCCACATCTGATGGGTCTTATGAATTATAACTATTTTCTATTTTAAGATATTTTAAATGTAATATTTCCTGTGATGTCAAAGCTAAATTTTCAGCATCATTATTCCAGTCTTGAGTGTCACATGATCCTTCAGAAATCATTCTAATATGCTGCTTTGCTGCTCAGGAAACTTTTCTTATTGAAAACAGTTGCTCTGCAGTTGTGCTGAATAACAATTGTGACTATTTTTTGTGGAAACCGAGATACATTTTATACATGCTTTGATGAATAGAAAGTTTAAAAGAACAGCATTTATTTGAAACAGATTTTTTTGAAACAATGTAAAAGTCTTTACTGACACTTTTGATCAAAAAGATCCTTGCTGAATAAAAGTATTAATTAAAAAAAAAAAAATTCGCCCCAAACTTTTGATTGATGGTGTACATTATAATATTGTGATGCTTAAATTAACTTAGAATATTCTATATTAAATAATTATACTATCTAACATTTATCATTATTGTCCATAATAATTATTAGCATCAGCCAGAATTTTAATATTTAAACTCCCTGGTTTAACTCATAATGCAGACATTTGTGTCATAACAAGTCA
Organism: Siphateles boraxobius; assembly: GCF_051911475.1. Taxonomy (NCBI): domain Eukaryota; kingdom Metazoa; phylum Chordata; class Actinopteri; order Cypriniformes; family Leuciscidae; genus Siphateles; species Siphateles boraxobius. The sequence goes on from NW_027508711.1 coordinate 6,718,337, forward strand.
CAAATATCAACCTTCACTAAATCTCAGAATCAGTCGGTAAGTTTCCTTCCTCATAACTTTCTTAACCAGCTTGTAACCAGTCAGATCAGAGGTGAGACCCAGGTCTGCCATCTTCAGTGACGTTAAGTGTCCAGCAAGTGCAGGTGATTTATACGGCCAGAATTTAGTAGCAAAACGTTCAGCTGCACTGGTCTTCGTCAGGGTCATTCATGGCTGACCTCTGCTCTCTAGTTGTACCTCCACCCAAAAAATCCCACCGCTGGCTTCACTCACCACCCCGCCAGCCGGCCGGCCACACATGAGGCTCTGCAGGCTCAACAATGAGCATTAGCAGAAAGTGCAGCTTCACACACATTCCCCAGTCAGCCAGTCAGTGCTGGGCTCCAGCGGGATATCAAACAAGGGGCGAAAAATCAGCACATTCTGAAGTGGGGAATTCAAGATTAAAAATAGATTTCTTTGGTTTCTCAGAGCCCATTGAATTGGAGATCACAACTAAAATGGTCTGTTCCCCAGATTGCTTATCATAACAGAATGCAGGGCCCGTTTTTCTTTATAGCATATCATTATTACATAAGAACATGGTCAGACTATTAGAAGAAATGACTCTTGTGGTGCCTGTGGTCCGTGATGAATCCTGACAAGGCGACTCACTGGTAGAAAAACGGTTGAAAATAATAAGTCTTTGTGACTAACAGCATATATTTATCTTCGAGTGTTCATCATTTGGGGTTGACTGCAGTGAGGGAGGGAAGCTATGAAGAGTTTGGCCAGGCAATAATAGATGCATTCTTCACTACTATTTTTCATGTTGCATTCTGAAAAGGTCAATGTTTCTAAAAAGCCTGAGGGTTAGTACAAGTCACTCTAAGTAAGAGAAAGAGACCATACAATGAGTCTGATATCAAACAGACAGTGTGGTGAATGGTTTAAACTCAGAGATGGTAATGGATACAAAGAAGTGAGTCATGAACAGACACCACATGGAGTCCACAACTGCTGAAAGCTCAGCAAAATTCTCTAGAACTGTAACTCCTGTGATTGATGAATACTTCATCCCTTTTGGGAAATTCAAGCATCCAGTAGCTCACAAAACACATAACAATTGACCGTTCGCAAAGAACCGCCCCGCTTTAGTTACTGTTGCTGCTATGTCCGACAAGCCATGCCGCTCTCAAGCCACACCATGTTCTTATGCAGTGAAACATACACCGCGGAGCAAAGAGGAAACTGACAACGTGCAGACAGACAGGACAGAGAAGGTTAATTTTGATATGAAATAAGGTCTCAAATTTTTTAAAGAAATTAAAACAATAAATACCGTTTTGTGGCTCTTTAATGTGTTGTGACAGATCGCTGTAGCCCAGGGCCGTGCACAGACATTTTGAGGGGCAGTGGCCTAAACCAAAAAAAGGGGCACTAAGGGGGTGGTTGCTTGTTAACACAAATTATCCAGTTATTACAAAATATACAATTAAAAGAGAAGACAGCACACGCTCAAATACATTTTAGACTTTATCAGGAGAATACTCTAACCAGGGGTGTTATTCATACCACTTTGTCTACAAAGTGTGGCAACAACAGAAAATTTAGTTATTTTTATTAGATCTGATTGAGAGTACAATAATTTGATTAGACAAGTAGCTAATTCTAAGAACGTGGATATGTTGTACAAGTTGTTAGCACTAGTAGAAGACCAAGACCAAAACATTACTGACATAAATACAAAAAAATATATATATTTCGCAGATTCAACCACTGTCTGGCACAGCCTACCTGTTAATGCGAGAGCTTTTGTGAACTGTCGTGTTCACTCTCAGGGTGCTTTTACACTGGGCTCGTTTGCTGCGGTCCGAGGCCGAGCGCGATTGTTCCCAGCGCCCCCCGCAGCGTTGGTCTGGTTTCACACTCAACTTGATTCTATCGAACTCTGGTGCGTTTTCGTGCATCTTACGTCATTGCAAATGTGCACGGCGCATGATAGAAAACACGACGCGGGTCAATATATTGTGTTTTTTATTAATTTGGTGCTATTATGCATAGCTGAGTAAACAACACAGGTTGACTTTGTGTGTGTGTGTGTGTGTGTGTGTGTGTGTGTGTGTGTGTGTGTGTGTGTGTGTGTGTGTGTGTGTGTGTGTGTGTGTGTGTGTGTGTGTGTGTGTGTATCACATAAGCTGTCTTTCCGCTGCTTGCAAATGGACACTTTTGAGGAGAACTGTGCCCAGTTCTGAACTAAACAATCAGTGTGAAAGGGTCATCAGTTTCAAGAGAGCGCCGCGCAGACAAATATACTGTGAGTGATGCTGCAGACGAGTGGTAAAACCTGGAGCGGATTAGCGGAATCAGCGGAATGCTTTGAGCGGAGCGGAGTGGTGGGGAAGAGGGGCACCTCAGTCGATGAGGGCAGAGGAGCAGTGGCTCTAGCCACCGGGCCACCCCCCTGTGCACGGCCCTGCTGTAGCCCCTCAGTTAAAGCTGTTCGTGAACTGATCATCTCTTCCTTTTAGTTAATTTATTGCATCAAATAAACACGAATGAACATCAGAAGGAATGTTGTTTCAACTGGAAAGACGTCAGTGCACACAGTTTTTCAAGTTGAAATCCACTGACGTTAATCTATTAACTCTCCTGACTGCTTTGTCGGACGAAATGGCGCATTCTGCGGATGGCGGATTATGATTGGTAAGATCACCTGTCAATCAAACTCCATGCGAAGGGTGAATTACAAACAGGAAAATCACACAAACACCAAATTCTAATAATAAATAAATCAGCCACAAGAACCAAATAAAAAAACTCAAATTACTATACAGACTAAAATATTGTGCATGGTCCCTAAAAATCCAATAATAAAAATGAATAGCTCAAGAAAATAAATACCAATACAGACCAGACCAGACCACATGATTCTACAAATCATTTACCCTTGTTTATTAAATATTTGGCCTAATTTGGTTATGCCTTCAACGATCAATAACAAGCTAACATACATTAGATTTCATTTTAAGCAAAAACATACATAAAATACAAACGTAGGTTCCAATCCATGCACAAATGACTCTTACAAGACTGTTCTTTTTGAGTGAATCAAAAATATAAGTGAGTGAGTGAATCAAGCATAATTTCTGAACCAAATGCCTTTTATGAGTCGGTTCTTTTAATGACTACTCAAAGATAAGTTACGGTGAGGTCACATTTATCACTGTCCGGCAAATGTTTATGTGTGAAAACCAGTCATTTCAATAAAAGTACAGACAATCTGGAATTTCACGTAAGGGAGAAAGATTTTGCAATGTGTTCAAGTTGATGAATCTGATTTGTCACGTTGAGAAACAGATACCTACTCTGTTTAAATGTGATTTCTTTGTGAGCTGTGCTAGACCTTATTTGACAATAGACCTTTTTTGCCTGCAATATTTATAAAGTGCCACCAAATGGGCATTATAACTGAATTGTACGTTAATAAATTGAATCGAATCAAATCAAAATGGAACACAATCTAATCTTACTGTCCTGAGAGAGTCGAATTGGAAAATCTGTATTGATTCCCAGATTTAGTGAGTTGCTAGGCCAATTGAAAACGATCACTATTTTCTTTCTGTATTATTTCGCTGAGGATGAAAGAGTCTCCCAAATACTCCTCACTTATTCAAATGATCAAGGCTTCTTTAAATAGGTGTGCCGTAATTCATGCTCGTGTTATGACCCATGTTTCGCAGTTGGTTCGGTTGAGAGACCATAGGAAGTCTGTGTTTGCTCTCAACTGCACTGCACTGAGTCACAAAAGGGGAAGAGGAGTCAGAAGTCAGGAAAACAAAGTTCTCCCCTCTTGATGGATGGCAGTGGACCAATAACTGTAAGCATCGCCTCCTCATTCAACGGCTGCACCTCAGGAGATCAATTCATCTAAAAAACAGCTTGTGTATTTTCCTACAGCAATAACACGTGAGCTGTTTTAAGTAATGGCCATGTAAATCCTATCTTCACTGGAATGAGATCTAATGGGAAAAAGTAACCCATATCGCTCATTCGGTCAGGAGGCATGCCAAATAACATCTCTCATCCTCGACATGCCGGGAAGAAGGGAGAGCCTCGCTCACTGGGTTGGACATGTAATAAAGGATTTTTAAAAAAAAATTATTTTGGATTTCTTGATTTCCCACCAGACCGAGTCAATGTTGACAGAGAAAGCAGCCAGGACTGATGCCACGGGGTCCGTGGAGGAAATTACAGAGAAACCCTGGGAGATTAACTCGTGCTCAGTCCCCGGGAGTCCTGGAGAGGAGCTGTGTCACAGCTTTCCAGATGGAAAAACACGCTATATGAAAAATGGACATGACAGTGTATAAATGAAGCTTTCCACATCACTCAGCTCAGCTGACACAGGCTCCCCAGGTCACCTGTTTTCTCACATAATGTGTCTTATCACGTAAACCATGAGGATTGTCGGAGCTGACGTCTGATTATGTTTATGCTGCCTTCTTTCCCATTAAAACAGACTTTTACACCAAATACAACAGGACATAGCTATAAATCTAAAGGATTACATAGTGCTTGGCCCTAGTTTGTGACCTCAGATGTGTTTTTGCACTGTTCTAATCTGTCTTTCTCTCTCTCCTTTCTCCGTTTACATCACAGCAGAGAACACTTCTGTGCATTGGGAAACTGTGTAGAGATGGAGTGCAGGACGTTCTCAGTTTCACAAGACCAAAGTTTAAAGTCTTTATATACAACGTAAAGTCCAAAGCACGCCATCAGCATTTCCTATAAAAGTCATGCACAAAACAAGGCACAACATTATGTTGTAGTCCAGGGGTGCAAAACATACAGCCTGCAGGCGAACATTATAGCCCGCCTGGTCATTCCATGTGGCCTACAGGCCGAGTAGATGAAATCGAATGCAGTTGCAGCATTACGCAAAAATTTAAATGAAAAAATGAAAATGATCCCATAATTTGATCACCCTCAAGCCATCCTAGGTGCATATGACTTTCTTTTTTCTGCCAAACATAATCAGAGTTAGACTAAAAAATATCCTGGCTCTTCAAAGCTTTATAATGGCAGTGAATAGAGCCTGAGATTTTGAAGTTCCAAAAAGCGTATCCATCCATCATAAAAGTAATCCATTCGACTCCAGGGGGTTAATAAAGACCGTTAAAGGTGTTGTCACAATCACGTTAGTTTGGACTTGTTGTGTTTGGTCGGGAAACGCAGCGTTTACACTTGGCATTGACATGCGATCACCGTGATCCGATCAAGCAGATCGGATCATAAGCCAATCAGGACACGGTGCTTTTACACCTGTCTACATTAAGTGGCTTCTGTATCTGGTTAACAGATCGGATCTCGCATTCCCGCTGAAAAAAACAAAAGAAATGAAAAAAAGGATGGCTATGGTGCACCTGAAGTGGTGGGTTTTCTTTTAAAAACAGTTTTCACATTTTACAAATTTCACAAAATGAGGCCGATGAAGAGGCTGCAGCCTGCAAGAACTAATAATGTGGATAGATGTCGTAATGGAAACGGTACAGATAAACGTATGGGTCCGAGAACGTTGCCAGCCGTGGTGGGAAAAATGTGCATTCTTTACAGAATATGAATGGTTCTGCAACTTTCGGGTGCGAAGGCAAACATTTCAGTATATTCGCGACGAACTTAGCACTTGACTGTAACGCAAAACCACACAGCTACGTGCAGCAATTCCTGGAGTGCGGAGGGGAAATAATGTCTTTTTGTGTGAAGTCCACCTGTGAATGCAGACACGATGCGTTTACATTACACTGAGTTCCGATCACAATGCGTCCTCGACTACCTCCGAACATGGAGACGCTGATCGGATAACATTCCGATCAGAAGCGCATTTACACTTGTCTTTTCAATGTGTATGTGGACAACATCTGGATACAGGTCACATGTTAATGCCAAGTGTAAACACAGCTGACTAATTCTGTTCAGCTGTGCACTCATTAATCACCATCATTATCACCTGTATATATGCTCAGTTCTGTTTCAGTTCAGTGTCCGGTGTCATCTATTGAAGATGTGTTATATGTTGTTTGTTTGGATTACCCGTTGGATTTATTAAATATTACCTACTGCCTTTATCTTCATCTTCGTGTATGTTTATACAATCAGCCCTTTGACAATTATAAAAATTAAAAAAATTAAATACACACAATAAATACATGGAATATACTCTAAAAATTTCCTTTAAGAGTTTTTAACTATCTGATGAAGGAAAAAAAATAATATTTGTATCATTTATTCTTCATCTTTGGTAGTCTATAGGGAAAACCAGAAGGCAGAACTGAGAGATCCGGAATCAAGAAGTGGTTTCAGATTGAGCTCTTAATAGGCAACAGCCTCTGGTGGAACGGCAACGGCAGCCGGAAGTAAACGGTTAACTGCCGTAGCTAAAGAACACAAAAATCACTAAGCAACAGTGAAGAGTATGGCACAGGGGATAATTTAATCATTTGACAAAATACAAATAAAGAAAGAAAGTGATTTTTAAACGCAGGAGAGGGTTGCTTTGGGCATTTAATGATACAAACAATTACAATGCCACATACCCTAAACATAACATTAACTTTCTTAATCTTTCACGTAGTAGCGACAACAGCAAATCAGCTGTTCTCCTGTAGTAGACGGTTACAGTAGAACGTCAAGAAGTAGCAGTTAAAGTCGCGCATGCGCAATAGAACGCCAGAATGCCGTTGCCGTTCCCTATTTACAGATATTAATAACTTTCCTCACACTCAACCTTCTCGCCCTTAATGAGCGTAAGCTAGGAAGAATGAACTTCTGTTCTAAAATCCATTATCATGTCTTTTGTCTTTAGCATCACATGTAAGGATATTGCCTATACTTCTGCCTTTCTAATATATTTTCGTTTGCGTTACTGCAGCATTCTTTCATACACACTGAACTTCAAACTCATCAATGCCGTTTTGTTCTTTCTTGAATTGAACTTTTGGACTGCCATCCTGAACTTGAGCACACAAGTACAGGATTATGTGCTCAGTGTGCGATATCTGTGAGTTGTCTTCGATTTATTACTCCACTTCTGGTTCAGTGTTTGATCTATGAGATTAAATGCTTACCGGCCTACTGTCCCTTAACCAAGTAATGGTTATGCGTAATAACTGTGTACTATGAAAAAAAAGTATCTTTCAAAGGAATGGAAGGTGGCTTCAGAATGCATATATTTCAAGAAAAATGGAGAGCAGAATACTTATTCTGGGGAAAAAAAGAAAAGAAATCAATTAATTTAAAATGTATCCAAAAAATGTTTTATGCTCCCAGCAAGTATGTCAATTATATCATTAAAAACAACATATAAACAAAATGCCAATTGTTGTTGTTTTCTTAATTGTAGTGTTTTATTTTGGATTTAATTAGACAAAATAGTTGAATTTTAATATCAGACATTTTATCAGATATAAAATGAAAATAATTATCAGCTTACTGGTATTGGACAAAATTTTTATATTGTAGTATCCCTAACATTTTTTGTTACTCATTCTGGCACTGGCTTCGCTTAATATCCAGTTAATATCCCATGTAAAATCTGGCTAAAGCACAGCCAGGTTAATCTAAACCAAACTGTTTCCAAAATGTGGTGGAGCATTTGTAAACTTCAGGGTCAAACTATTAAGCTTCTTCAGAGCCATCAATCACACAACGGTCGATGTAGTTCATGCATAATCATCTGGATGGTCAGTGTGAGATTCCTTTCCAGTGTGTCTCAGCCACACACAACACACTCTTCTCCACTCTGTTTGGTGTATCATTTGTCGTCTCTTATGAGCCGTTAAATAACCTAAGCACTGTTTAGACGTAGATTATCAACAATGGTCAAGTGTCAAATGCTGTGTTAATACAGGCTTTATGGAGATTTTCCTCAAATAAATGTTTCTAACTAGGATGACCTTCATGTGTATGTATTAGTCAAAATGTGTGCATGTGTGTGTGTGTAAGAGAAAAACTGTAGTATACACACTACCGTTCAAAGGTTTTGAAAAAAGTCTCTTCTGCTAACCAAGGCTGCATTTATTTAAACAAAAATATAGTAAAAACAGTAATACTGTGAAATATTATTACAATTTAAAATAACTTTTTCCTATTTTAATATATGTTAAAATGAAATTTATTTTATGATGGCAAAGCTGAATTTTCAGCATCATTACTCCAGTCTTCAGTGTCACATGATCCTTCAGATATCATTCTAATATGCTGATTTGCTGCTCAAGAAACATTTCTTATTATTATCATGTTGAAAACAGTTGTGCTGCTTAATATATTTTTGAGGAAAAAATGGAAAATGTTTAGGATTCTTCGATGAAAACAAAGTTCAAAAGAACAGCATTTATTCAAAATAGATTTTTTTGTCTTTACTGTCACTTTTGATCATTTTAATGCATTTTTGCTGAATAAAACTATTAATTACTTCAATAAAAATCTTACTGACTCCGCAGTTGGATGAACACTATAAGTAGATGGTTGCTATGTCCATGAATACGTTATGTATATATGCTAATTTTTACACATTATTACTGCATTTCCGATGGGAAAAATCAGCTGTGGATGTGTGAGTGCATCATTTAGCTAGACAGTGTCACTAGACAGCTAAAATCTACAGTGACAATTTCTGATTCATAAAACAAAACACTGAACAGCAAAAACACGTTCATCCTTAAAAAAACATGACGTGGCAATTTACAAAAAAAATGCATTATGCTAAAATGAGTTGTGGAGGAAGTAACGACAGACTGTTGTTGGGGGGGGGGGAGGTGGGGGGGGGGGGGGAACACATTTAGGACATCCCACAACAATGTGCAATGTCAACTACCGATTAATGCCTAAAAAATGATTTTATCATCTGCTGTCAAATCGGCAGCACTAGCTGATGCTAATGGAAGATAGTAAAAGCCTCTGGTGTTTCACGGTGTTGGAATAGACCTCTTCTCAGCATATACTTTCCCACAGTGTGCAGTGGCATCCTTTCAAGAGGAACTTTCACAGCTGGAGCACTGCTCATTTTAGGTATGCCCTTGTTTAGCAGCGCGAGCCGAGAAGCCATCTCCTAAATAAAAGTGTTGACTGACTCACTGACGCTGGGTGACAGGATGTGTGATTAATTAGAATGAGATCAAGGCCATGTTGTACCATCCCTGTCAAATTGTTTTCCTAACAGCAAATGAAATATGATCAGAACGACATGTTTGCGCTGACTATGACAACATTCTCCACGGGACATTTAGTGTGTTGTGAATGTAGAGACACAAACACGTACCGACTGATTTTCTGATTATTAACATTCTGTAATAGGTACATTTTTATCACAACTAGGGAAGCTGTCAATGTTTCTGCCTATAAAAAACAATTAAAGGTTCTGTGCCACAAATGCTACTAAACAATTTTCTACCAGAAGTAACTTGCAATTTTGTTTCAGCTACAGTCAATAGTGTGGCCTTTTATTCTTCAAGGATGCATTACATTAACCAAAAGTGACAGGTTTCACAAAAATATTAAGCATCTCAACTGTTTTCATCATTGATAATCAGAAATGTTTCTTGAGCAGCAAATCATCAAATTAGAATGATTTCTGAAGGATCATGAGACACTGAAGACTGGAGTAATGATGCTGAAAATTAAGCTTTGCTTTTACAGGAATAAATAACATTTAAAAAATATATATTAAAATAGAAAACAGATATTTTAAATTGTAATAATAGTTTTTTAACTGTATTTTTGATTAAATAAATTCAGCATTTGTTAGAATATTATTCGGTCAAGAAAATAAACTATATTTAAGAGTATTAAAAAAGGCACCAAAAGTCTGATCTATGAAATGTTTCAATTGTTAATAAATTGACCAGTATGAATTGTTTAGCATCTGAAAGATAAAAAATAAATTCAAACCAAACTATAGGCTAAATTAAAATAAATATGGGATGGTGTGAAGGAATTTACTGAGAAGCATGTTTTCATTTGAAACAGTTTTGTTTAGAAATGTTAATAATGTATAGGGTCAGAAATCCTTATTTGAAAGCGCAACACAGGCTAACTGGAAAAACATGCCTGTGGCAGCATTATTGCTATACGCAAAATACATACCAATACGTATATCACTGCTGTTTCCAACAGAAATGAACACTAGTGGCAGTAAAACAGCAAGCACTTTTAATCGTTTTCATATTTCACCATTATGATTACAGGGGCAGATTATGGAGACATAAAGACTTGTGGTGTTCGGATCAATTTGACCCGGAGAAGATTTTCTTTTTCCCGAAAATACTAGTTAATGTTATCGCTTTGGACTGAAACTTAGTGACTTTGTTCCCAAACGGTATAACTGAATACAATTTTTTTTGTGAAATTTTTCTTATTTTTTTTGTGGGAGTTTTGTTACCTTGTTACACTTGTGGTGTTCCCGGTCAAAAATGACCGGCCTATAAAAAATAGCTTATAAGTCACTCATTATACCCTATTTTCACCCAATCTTGGATTTAATCTTTTTGTCAACATGTTCTCTTTCAATTAGGACTGGTTTTATATTTTGATTTGCATCTGAATAATCATAGGCTTCATTTATTTGAGAGTAGGCATTTCATTTTTTGAGTAATTTTTTTAAAAAATTTTAATAATTTTGGAAATATTAAATAAAATCTGAAAAAAATTGGTATTGTTGATCACACTAGTCAACTTAAAATTTTCACCAGGAATTTTGTTTTGAAACTTTTGTTTTGTAAAAAATATGGCACATAGTCACACTTGTGGTGTTCCCGGTCAAAAATGACCGGCCTATAAAAAATAGCTTATAAATCACTCATTATACCATATTTTCACCCAATCTTGGATTCAATCTTTTTGTCAACATGTTCTCTTTCAATTAGGACTGGTTTTATATTTTGATTTGCATCTGAATAATCATAGGCATCATTTATTTGAGAGTAGGCATGGTCAAAAATGGTCACAATGGCCGACCATTGAAAGTGAATGGGAGAGACTGAAAATAACAGAACAATTTAGTTTTCAGGAGCATGTTCATTATTTTCATGTACACATATGAGCATGTGTGCTTGCAAACATCGAGCCCTTGGACCTGTGCATGTATCGATACATTTATACACACGCTACCCAGACACACACGTTAAAACACACAAACATTTTTGAGTATTACACACATTTTTTTCCACAGAGAGAAATTTGATCCTACCCTAACCTGCATCTAATATACATTTATTCATCTGACATTACCACACACACACACACACACACACACACACACACACACACACACACACACACACACACACACACACACACACACACACACACACACACACACACACACACACACACACACACACACACACACACACACACACAAGACTGCAGTAACCCGGCTTCAAAAGAATCTTTCTTTCATGTTCTTGTTTCATCACAGCTTACAGACAAAATATTATGACATTTTGTTTTGGAACTGTGAGGTTCTCACACAGAACTAGACAATATTTACAAATATACATCATGTGATAGCACAGGCATATATAAATGCCTCACAGCACCTTGCTTGTCATTCATTTGTGGCAGCACAATGGCAAAGCAGCTCTCTGCACATGATGTTATTCATCAGATTTTTGACTCAGAAACTAGTGAGGAGGAGGAAATGCAGGATGCATCTTGCAGTGAAGATGTTTCTGAAGAGGAAGGCACCACTGAATCGGCTACGGAGCTTGAAACAACTGATGAGGAGCAGTCTTCCAGTGATGAGGGCCCAGCTGAGGTTACCGTTTCATTCTGGTCAAAAGATGGAACTTTGTCCTGGTCTTCATCCCCACCTATGAGGCAAGGCAGGTTTTCTTGTCAACATGTTCATGAAGATGAAGCCAGGGCTAACAAGATATGCCATATCCCGAATTGATGACATACAATCATGCTTCAACTTGTTTGTGACGGAGCCAATCGAAAACATAGTCATATCCATGACTAATTTAGAGGGGAGAAGAGTCTTAAAAGACATTAGTCATGGATATGACTGTTTTCGATTGGCTCCGTCACAAACAAGTTGAAGCATGATTGTATGTCATCAATTCGGGATATGGCATATCTTGTTAGCCCTGGCTTCATCTTCATGACATTTTCAGAAGAAAACATGCCTTGCCTCATAGGTGGGGATGAAGACCAGGACAAAGTTCCATCTTTTGACCAGAATGAAACGGTAACCTCAGCTGGGCCCTCATCACTGGAAGACTGCTCCTCATCAGTTGTTTCAAGCTCCGTAGCCGATTCAGTGGTGCCTTCCTCTTCAGAAACATCTTCACTGCAAGATGCATCCTGCATTTCCTCCTCCTCACTAGTGTGTGTGTGTGTGTGTGTGTGTGGTAATGTCAGATGAATAAATGTATATTAGATGCAGGTTAGGGTAGGATCAAATTTCTCTCTGTGGAAAAGAATGTGTGTAATACTCAAAAAAGTTTGTGTGTTTTAACGTGTGTGTGTCTGGGTAGCGTGTGTATAAATGTATCGATACATGCACAGGTCCAAGAGCTCGATGTTTGCAAGCACACATGCTCATATGTGTACATGAAAATAATGAGCATGCTCCTGAAAACTAAATTGTTCTGTTATTTTCAGTCTCTCCCATTCACTTTCAATAGTCGGCCATTGTGACCATTTTTGACCATGCCTACTCTCAGATAAATGAGGCCCACGATTAATCAGATGCAAACAGAAATATAAAACCAGTCCTAATTGAAAGAGAACAAGTTGACAAAAAGATTGAATCCAAGATTGGGTGAAAATATGGTATAATGAGTGATTTATAAGCTATTTTTTATAGGCCGGTCATTTTTGACCGGGAACACCACAAGTGTGACTATGTGCCATATTTTTTACAAAACAAAAGTTTCAAAACAAAATTCCTGGTGAAAATTTTAAGTTGACTAGTGTGATCAACAATACCAATTTTTTTCAGATTTTATTTAATATTTCCAAAATTATTAAAAAATATTAAAAACATTACTCAAAAAATGAAATGCCTACTCTCAAATAAATGAGGCCTATGATTATTCAGATGCAAATCAAAATATAAAACCAGTCCTAATTGAAAGAGAACATGTTGACAAAAAGATTGAATCCAAGATTGGGTGAAAATATGGTATAATGAGTGATATATCATGGTATATCATTTTTGACCGGGAACAACACAGGTGTTATAGGGTTTTGAACACCACATGAGGGTTAAAAAAGACATAATGTTATGTTATGACCTCAAAACACTTTTTACCATAGTGCATGATTTGTAAACGAATACATTTTGGAGTTTTGATCAATTAAACCGCTCCATATGTTCGGCTTTTCTGATGTACTAAGCTTGCTCGGTAGCTCAGCTGGTACAGCACTGTATACTTGTGAAGCGAACAGCTCGAGTAGGCCTACGAATTCAGTGAAAGAAGAGTCACGATAAAAGAGCTCAAAAACAAGCTAAAATGACATGGTTACAATTTCAACTTTTGTTAAAACTATCGGGTAAGTTTAGGGTTTAGAGTAGATCTATGTTATTTTAAAATGCATTAAGCTTTTAGCGCCACTCACCAAGGATTTCAACTTGTGGTGGTTCGTACAAACACCAACGTATTAAAAAGTTGCCATATTCACGTTCATCTGTTCCGGAAAAAACGAAACATGCTTTTAACGCCATTCACTGGAGATATCACTTTAAAATTGTCGCGGAATGTGGACGACGCAACGAATTCATGCGTTTTGCAAAAATGTTGCCACAGGTACGTTTTTCCAATGAGCCTGCAGGGCTTAAACCTCTCTGCTGACAAATCTCTGCTCATCTGGTGGTAAATATTTTCACAGTTAAAGTTGCGGTCAAAAATGATTTTTGTTTTTGAAGGGTAGAAAGCAATCCTCTTTATGCTTTGATATTTACCCTCAAGTCTAAAACTAAAAACAATTTGCTAAGCTTCAAAGAAGATCCAAACCATGCTAATGGACCCTCCTCCAGCCTTTCCCAAACAATCAATGCCTTGCCCATGATCTTTTATAAGTTTTGAATTATTACAGACAAGGACCCCTGGTGCATCATACCGCTTTGTTTCCTCTCGCACTGATTCGTACCACATGTCTTCCAGAGGAAAGACAGAGATGGAGGATAAGAGTTAGCATCCACAGGACCGCCTGCCCTCCAACTTCTCATCTCGGACATCTCTATTTGCCACGTCAAACGCAGATAAAAGTCTGGCCTCCTAGTGGGTTTAAAGCTGAAAAGATGAATTATGTAGCTTCGGACAATTTGTTCGCAAATGAAACCTCTTCAGTGTAGCTTTGAATGCAGAGCTAATTAAAAAATACCAAGAGTGTAGAATTTAAAAATGGGCTAAAATTAAAAGCACACTACAAAAGGTGTAATCATTTTTCAAATTACTCCTCAGATGACAACACCTCATTTCACCCTTTCCCCCTTCTGTGACCCGTCAAGAAAAGCGAAAGGTCAGACGTTTTACAGACGTCTAACCACATCCATCTGGACTGACGCTGCCATATCCAGTGATATATGAATGGACACCATAGACTTCACCTGAAGAGTATGGACAATTCAGCATCGCAGACACAGCGAGGGGCATTCCTGCCTGTCTGTCTGCATTTCTCTCTTTAGATTGTCTTGTCATCCTTCACACTCTTTCTAACGGTGTCTTCATGTTTGTGAATGAGTGATGCACCACACTGATTCTGAGATGCAATGTGCTAAATGTTCTTTAATCCAATCATACAGTAGAGCTAAGATAACACAATGCAAAACACACTCAAATCATACCTGATTCGCCCTGAGGACAGATACACTGCTGACCTGTAAGAGAATAAATTAAAAACACATGCTCCACTGAGCATCCATGCAGGAATAAGGAGGCAAGTCAAATCTAATTCATACTACGCTTGTTATAGGGTCAATGATGTGATGGTCATTTCAATTGATTCAAAAATATATGACTTGAATACACATTTTTATGAGCATGTTTTTCATTTCTGTATTAAAATTATTTTTTTCTTTAAGTAAAACATAGAGTGATGACTAAAACACAGAGTGATGACTTTTAATTATCTTCTGTTAACCAAAATAAGAAAAGTAAAAGTGTTTTAAAGTTTTCACCCCCCAGCTCATGCATCATGTTTCCTTCTGCAGCATTAGTGAATGTTTTAATCTTTTTTTAATAGTTGTGTTTGAGTCCCTTGATTGTCCTCAGTGTGAAAAGATGGATCTCAAAATCATACAGTCACCGCTGTAAAGAGTTCAAATATGCAAAATATGCTGGAAAACTGCACTTTTGCAGGAATTGGTGGATTTTTCTGAAGACCATTGGACAGTTTAACTGCTCAGGACAAACAAGGTACTCAAGATCAACCATCACAAAACAGAAAAACAGTCGTGGATCATTCAGGTAATGACACAGTCAATTAGAGAATCAATGAGAATCAATATGTAAACTTTTGAACGGGGTCATTTTATAAATTCAGCTATATTTTTGTCCTGTGGACTATATGTAAACATATATGTAAAATGTCTTATTCAGGACACCACTAAAAAAAACTTATTTTGTTAAAATAATTAACATTGTGCAGATTCTGCAAGGTGTAAACTCTTGAGCAAGGATTGTGCATATATATATATATATATATATATATATATATATATATGCATGTATGTATACCTGTATACATATATCTTTGAGATGTTACATATTCCTATATAAAATGTTATGATTACATTTTAAAATAGGTTCCATTTGTTAACATTAGATAACTACATATAGTTAACATAACCTAACAATGAAAAACAATTCTAAATATCAGACTGAAGAAAAAGCCTCATTTACAGAATAAAAAAATAATTGTTTGGCATAATATTTTGAATTATTATTTATTTTCTTTTTTTAACACAACTACTTCACCTTTATTACTTTTTATATGATATATTATATTACATTTTAGTTATTAAATTAAAACTTTTCTTGAAAATGGTATAAAAGTTTATCAAAACCATATGAAACCAACAAAATGTCAAAGCGGTTTAAATAAGGTCTTTCTTCTTTATCGTGGACACTATCCAACCACTCCAGTTTAGTCAGAAAGAAATTTCCTGCTTTTTCATAAAGTATGTGTTTTGGTTGTTTATTTATGGATTGTGCCTTGTGTACACACACCATCAATATCTTAGGGGTATGTTGGCTTCCATAGCTCAGTTAAACGTTTAACCTTCTCAGTGAGGGTTTATGGTGGATATGTGCGGGAAGGGCGCATATGGCGATAGTTATTTGTTTTCTTACTTTCTCTCAATCCTCTGATGGGCAGAAAGCCACTGTGTTAATGTTTATTCTGCCTGCGTTCTCTTAACTAAGAAAACATTTGGGCTTTGGCTGCTGCGGGTGTGGATGTCTATAATGAGGGACAGACGCATGCAGGATAGCGAAGACTGAAGCTCTCCGTCAGGATTTGTTGTGTCTGTTGCTTTCTAATGCGTCCTAAACACAGAGTGAAAATCCATTACAGTAAAGGTCAGTGCATATGCATGCACCATAAATCCTGAGCCACTGCTTTCCAAATCCTAAGCCCATCCCTCCCTCTCAAGAAAGGCCAATCATCTGCAGTAGATCTTGAGGTAACCTCCCGACCGCCTCTTTGGTTTAGGCCGAGCCCTGAGTGCCCAGTCAGATGTCCCTTTGGGGGCTGTGTTTGAAAACCACTGCCGTTTTACCAGTTCCAAAACTACGCTAATCCACAGCTATTAGAGAGCCATTAGACACGGAGGAAATGCTTCCCATAATTGTGCTGTACTTCCCAGCCCGAATCCACCAGCCTCATTCCCCTCTGTAATCACAATGAATGAACGCTAATTAATGAGTGCTAGCAAGAGCGTGCAGCTGCCGAAAAGCCCACTCAGTAATGAAACTGTGATTTATTCCACACCACAACCGTCTCATTTGGATTGTTTGCAACCAAAGACGGAAACTGGACACGTGTTGTGTATAAACAAATGTAAACTCAGTGGACATGGACCTTAAAGTCTTTGTGGAGTAATCATCAGAGGTAATGATTCAAAGAGAGTGCTGCTAAATGCTTTGGTTTAACTGGGCATGCTGGTCTTCTCTCTGTTCCCCAGGCTGTAGGAAGGCTGGGGTCAGAGGGTTCAGTGCCCTGTCTGAGGCAGGACAGGAGCCAAACCTTGACCCACAAAGTGTCCCTGATGCCACTAAAACAATTCAGCTAAACCTAACTTAGGCACTTTAAATCTAGGAATTTTGTAGAAAAGCAATTATAGTTTGCATCAGTTTTTTCCCATAATAATAAATACTACTTTTAAAGTTTATAACTTTAAAAGTTTGTAAATGTTTTTGAAAGAAGTCTCTTATGCATTTATATGATAAAAAAGTGTAATATTGTAAAATATTATTACAATTTAAAATAATAGTGTTCTATTTTAATATACATTAAAATATAATTTATTTCTTTAATGCAAAGCTGAATTTTCCAGTTTTCGGTGTCACATGATCCTTCAGAAATCATTCTAATATGCTGATTTATTATCAATGTTGGAATCAGTTGTGCTGCTTAATTTTTTTTTACAACCTGAGAAACTTTTTTCAGGATTCTTTGATGAATAAATATAAAAATAAATAAATAAATAACAGCATTTATTTAAAATAGAACTATTTTGTAACGACATACAGTACACTACAGTTCAAAAGTTTGGGGTCAGTAATCTTTTTCTTTCTTTCTTTTTTTAAAAGAAATTAATACTTTTACTCAGCAAGGAGGTATTAAATTGATACACAGTGATAGTAAAGACTTATATTGTTAAAAATATATATATTTTGAATAAATGCTGTTCTTTTTAAACTTTTATTCTTCAATGAATCCTGAAAAGTATCACAGGTTCCAAAAAAAAAATTAAACAGCACAACTGTTTCCAACATTGATACTGAGTGTCAAATCATTATATCGGAATGATTGCTGAAGGATCATGAGACACTGAAGACTGGAGTAATGATGCTGAAAATTCAACTTTGCATCACAGAAATAAATACAATTTAATAATATGTCATAATATTACTTTTACATTTTTGATCAAATAAATGCAGACTTTATGATCATAAAAGACTTTTGTTAGTAATGGTAATGTTTGCAAACTTTTGACCGGTAACATGACCAACATGTTAGCATTAACATAGCTAACATGTAGGTAACATTAGTTAACATAACCTTAAATGAAAAAAAATTAAAATTATTCATTTTAGTTCATTGCAACTTTTACTACTACATTATTTAAAAAAAAAAGAGTTAATATTTTTAATATTATTTCATGGAGCTGAGCTAACATGACCAATGATCAGTTTTAATGCATTAATTATATAGGCCTATTTCATACAGACATTCATAATATTTTTATATGATAATAAATGTAATTAAATAAATGACATATTTGAGTTTGGCTTAAAACCATGAAAACGAAAAAAAAATTCTGTCTTTTATCATTTTTCAACCAGAAAAAAGGCATCAGTCTATGTCCCAGCTGCACGGCATCACTATTTATGTGTCAGTATTATCCAGGAAGAAGAAAAAAAAACGATTCACAAAGACTTCAAGACCTAAGTGCCACAAAGCCTCAAAGCGAGAATTACGCAAGAAGTGAATTAAACGTGGCCCTAACAACGTTATGCAAACTGACGTTCTAGAAAGGTTACATCTTCCAAGGCCAATGCACACTCTGCTCCCCAGAGCACAACAGATGGGCAAAAGATCTGATCAGATTCATAAAATGATGATCTGATTTTCACTGTTAAATAGAACAAGCAAAATTAGCACTGAATTCATATTCAATGCTACCAAAATGCATTCAAAAACAGTTCACTAATGCTGCCTAATGGATAACAGGTGTTTCTCATTTAAAACATGTGCACTTTGGGAGGAAATATCATGAATTACATTTACTATCGGGAAATGAGAAACAAATAGCTTCTTAAAATGACCTAATGACATCATCATGTTTGAAGGTATTTTGGGACTTTTAGAGTGATTAAAACTCTCCAATTATTTTTATTTGTGCAGTTAGGGTCATTTGTTTTGCTTGGAGATTTAGAGTGATGAGAATGTGTGTGTGTGTGTGTGTGTGT
Source organism: Siphateles boraxobius (assembly GCF_051911475.1). Lineage (NCBI taxonomy): Eukaryota > Metazoa > Chordata > Actinopteri > Cypriniformes > Leuciscidae > Siphateles > Siphateles boraxobius. The sequence goes on from NW_027508711.1 coordinate 6,737,521, forward strand.
GTGTGTGTGTGTGTGTGTGTGTGTGTGTGTGTGTGTTGGTGTGTGTGTGTGTGAGAGAGAGAGAGAGAGAGAGAGAGAGAGAGAGAGAGATACTTTAATGGGTCGCCCCTAGCAATGCAGTGATGGTGCAGCAGGTGCTGTGCTGCACTCCTGCAGTGAATAAACATCACACAGGGCAGGGCGTTGATCTATTGACCATGCCAGGACTTTATTCCAGAGCTGGCCAGTTGCAGCTGTCCAAAGCAGCAAATGGCCCACATTCCAGACATACTGCGGTTGGTAGGTTTGTCTTTCGTCATGCAGGTGGAGGGCCACATTCCTCCTCAGTCTTCACTTCTCCGGGAAAGGTCAGGGCCATTTACTCCCTTCCGACAATCCCTCTTCTGTGCCAACGCGTAACTATTTTACATTTTTGACAATTGTTATCTATTTCATATAATATTGTAATATCCCATGCATTCATACAATCGGCTACATTTCCGTATTCCGAATCCATACGAAATAGCCACATTATACGATCGGATTGATTTAGTCTTTTCTTCCCTATTGTGACTTATATTCAAGTGAAATGGCTTCTTGAACAAGAAAAATGTAGGGAGGGACTTGATTTTGTCCATTGGGAATTGATTGGATGGCTGTGGTTTGCTATTGGTCGAGCTCATGTGAGTGACAGGTTGTCCCGCCTTCGTGCTAGAAAACATGTCATCACGTCAGACGAGACCAGATGTAAATCCTCTCCGAAACGGATTTGAGGCTGATTTAAATCACTCAAACCACTTCAAGAGGTGGTTGAGACGCATCGCCACAGATATGACCTGCCGCAGAGGAGCAGCCTATCTCTTCAGCAAGCTGACGTGCAAACTGCCACAAAATAATCTAAAAGTTCACCGTCGCATCCTGAAGGCTCAACACACAATCAATTAAAGAACAGATTTATATTTGTTTTACAGAGACACATTTATGTGGTCAAGTGTAAATGGAAGAGATTTAACATAAAAATAGCTATCTGATCAGAAAATACGCATGTAGTGACCAGAAGTAAACAGGCCCATAGACGCTAAATTCAGCTCCAGGATATCGGACATGCACTCACCAAAAAAAAAAAAAAAAATGCACTAAATAACTGTTGATTGGCCTGAAACAGCATAGTCCTTACAAAAAATGGTGACCTATGGATTATGCATAATAACAGGAACATTTGAAGAACGATTTGAAGTCTGACAGTAATTGTCTTGAAATCGATTTTGAAGGCAGTTGATTTGTTACAAAAGTGGTGCTTTAATGGTTGTAGTGGCGGTGCTTTAAAGTGGATGAAATTAGAGACAACTTTCTGTAGAGGGTTTTTAGTGTGCTGACAGTCTCACTTAGGGGTTTTCCAACTTTATTATGCCAAGGACCCTTAAATAAGATGATCCTGTTGCAAAGGATTTCCTTCTTAAATATAAAAGACTTACATGTTCATGTACAAAAGAAAATAAGCGGCTGGACTGTCAGCAGAAATATCAGACTGTCAGCATAGACTGTCCCTCTGTTTCTACACTCATTCGCTTTTAAACACATTCATTACAGATATTAATGTTAAACTAAACACTCAACGGCCCACCCCTGATTCCTATCAAACAAAAATAACTCTAACCTTTTTAAAATATAGAAATAAAAAGAAAGTTGCTCAATCCGCTAACCCTACTGCTAAAATATGATTAGTTGATAAAATGTTGATCTAGGAAGTTAGGAACATGTCGTATTAACTAAATTAATAACTTTTTTACAACAAACACGAACCATCACTGAATTTACTTAAGCCGGATTATGATGCTATTTTCTTCTAGAATCAAAATGTTTTCCTGTTATCACTGTAAAGCTGCTTTGAAACAATCTGTATTGTAAAAGGCGCTATATAAATAAAGGTGACTTGACTTGACTATTTGTGTATCTGATCAATCTGATCTAAATAATATGTTGTGTATTGCAACTGTTCAGATCCGATTTGTGTGTCAGGTTTCACTTTGGTTTTCCGGACTATCAGCATTGGTTTCTATGGCAATGACGTTTATGTTGGTAGGCATAAGCCAAAAACAACAACAGCAGCAACGTGGAGGGATTTGCAATACTGATGTTGTCTTATTTACATAATGACAATATATTAGCCACAGCGTTGGACTAGCCTACGTCTTCTGAGGCAGCAGCAGAAACATAGGAAGCTGGTATGCGTGGCTTTATTCTGTGCTGTCATCTCCGCCGTTCTCAAAACATTTCTCTATTGTATTGTCATTTTCTGCTCAAACGGCTCAACAACACAACTTTGTGTCAGCAGCAACTTTCAGCATGTGTACTATAACAACGTCTGACATTTACATTTTTTACATGGCGTGAGAAAAAGACATAAACCTTGCGAAATCCGATCAGAACAGTCAGACTGAAACGGATTTCCATAAATGCGATTTGAATAGGATTTCAAACCACATGTGACCCTGGATCACAAAACCAGTCTTAAGTAGCACGGGTATATTTGTGGGAATAGCCAACAATACATTGTATGGGTCAAAATTATCAATTTTTCTTTTATGCCAAAAATCATTAGGATATTAAGTAAAGATCATGTTCCTAGAAGATATTTTGTAAATTTCCTACCGTAAATGTATAAAACATTTATTTTTGTGAGTGAATGCAGCACAATCGCGAACATAAATGGACAACTTTAAAGGCGATTTTCTCAATGTTTAGATTTTTTTGCACCCTCAGATTCCAGATTTTCAAATAGTTGTATCTCGACCAAATATTGTCCTATCCTAACAAACCATGCAACAATGGAAAGCTTATTTATTCAGCTTTCATGTGATGTATAAATCTCAATTTTAAAAAAAATGACCCATATGACTGGTTTTGTCATCCAGGGTCCCAATATGACTGTAGCTCAAAACAGAACTTTTGATTTCAGAAAATCATGTGATTTTTTGGGCAGTTCCCACTTGTTAAATATGATCAAATTCCAATCGGATATGCACAAATACCAGATTTGGACTGAAAGTCTGAACGAGGCTATATTGACCCTCCATTCACCCTTACAGTCTTGACAGAGGATCAGCCGAACAGAAGTCAATCAAACTCCAACCAAACCAGCTGTCACTGCCTCTAACTGGCAGCATAATGATGTGAAAGTCTGCTAAACCTCAAAAACTGAGGCTGAAACCTGTGAGTGCTTTCACACAGCTGTCACTGCTTGGACTTAATCACATTCACACAAATGACAGATTGCCTAGATGTTACCAGGTCGTGTTTGACTACTACGCATTCAAAGCTAATTTAAGCGTCCTGTCTGCAGCCATGTTCCATAAGCATGGACTGTCCCTGCATCTATCACAAATACTAGGTTCTTTTCCACATCAGTTTGACATACTCCTCACATCAGAGGCGCTGACACCGGACCGGCCTCTGTCAGCGGGGTGGCGTAACCAGACCATTCATCTAAGCCATCACTCACAGGGTGACAGTTCTTCTCTTCTACACTGTGTCTTTAACCCATCGTGCATTTCTGGGCTCAGCTTACAGCCACTTTTGCTCTTTAACTGGAATCAAATTCTTTACCATGAAACCTAAAGTAGACACGTGCAAAAACTCCAGCAAAACACTTTCCATTGATGTTTTTTTAAATCTATGTTGCAATGACTTACGAAACACTGAGTTCCTGTTTACATGTGTAAAGCAGCAGTATTAGTCTTGCTAATATTGAATTGTCTTCATTTGCTGCATGCGATAAGTGCCACCAGTGTAGTCTGATTCATGAACAAATGACTGGTATGCGTCGGCCCTCTTCATGAATCTTTCACTGAATGAACCCACTGAATCTGTCAGGTCAGTAACTGAATCAACATCTTCAAGTTATCATGACATTCAGTGATGAATCTAATTTGAATACACTACGATTCAAATACTGTGAAATATTAATACAATTTTAAATGCGTTTATTTGTATTTGAATATACAGTAGTGGCCAAAAGTAATGTCCGGCCTAGGAAAATTGACATGCTTACCTTTTTTTTCAAATACTATAAAAAATGTTTTACACATTTTGTTGCATTTGTGAAGTTATGCTTCGAGTAAATATTTGATTTGTGATGACGCAATGAAACATGCCAAATGGAGTGGACAATTTTTGGCAAGGTTGTCATTTAAGAAATTCTGAAGAGATGCAAAAACAAGAGATAACCAACAAAATATTAATAACTGATTATGTTGTAGTCAATTTATGCTTTTTCATGTGAGCTTGTTGTTTTGTTGTTTTCTTGTTTTTTTTTTTTTGCATAGTAAAATAAAACCTTTAGCTCCTTTTTTTGCCAAATAATTTTGTCAGATAAAAACCTAAACCAAGTTTAGTGTTTCGATGGTTGAACCGAAACCTAAAACAAACATCCACTCCGGACATCACTTCTGTCTACATTTGTTTTTAAAATGTAATTTATTCCTGTGGTCAAAGCTGAATCAGCATCATTACTCCAGTCTTCAGTGTCACATGATCCTTCAGAAATCATTCTAATATGCTGCTTTGCTGCTCAAGAAACATTTCTTGTCATTTTCAATGTTGAAAACAGTTGTTATGCTTAATTTGCTTGTTCTGCTAGTTTTCAGGATTCTATTCTTGGATGATAAGAAATTTTTGAAAGAATTAAAAAATATTTTTTAACATTTTAAATGCATTTACTGTCACTTTTGATCAATTTTCATTTTTCAGTTTTAGGGACGTTGCCATCTTTGATATACTTTGGTCACTGCTGATATGGTTACTGGTAAGAGAATATGGGATTGACTCCCATTGCACATTTATTCAAGTTTATTTCACATTTATTACAGAATTCAAGATGCCTCTACAAGTTGCTGTTTGAACGGCATTATTTCAAGACTCACACCTTTAAGTAAATGCGGTTGTCAATCCCAAAAACTGGCAGTGTGAACGTAGCCAAACTGAATAAAAAAAGTAACCAAATCAAATCAAGAGTTTGTGAGTAATTAAATAAATTTGGGAAATCTAACAACACCCAGTCCTTCTGTACTTTCTTAAAGTCAAAACTGACCCTATTTTCTTTCCTAATACATGTTCCTGGTCGTTTTGTGGATGATACATCTGCACATGTTTCTTTAAAAATCAAAAACAATCTTTCATAAACATAGCATAATAACTTGTTCTACCTGAAATCAATTTCCTTTTTAGCTGATGTCAACTAATACAGAGACCACTCCGTTCTAGAATCTGGTATGAACTGGTTGTGGTGTGCAATGCCCACTTTTTTGTGGACTTTAAATGTTTCCTGGTCAAAATTTCCTTTAAATATGGCATTTACTCTAAAACCTATAAATAATTATGTCAAATAACTTAATATGAGGCAGACTCAAAAAGTTACAAATCTCAGATAGTTTGAGCTGAATTACATCTTTAAAACATTCAAGTGATGTCAGTCTATCTTTTATGGGGTTAAGAGCAGGTGTGTATTGTAAAAAGAAACACATTGACAACGGATCAATGAGTGTCAATATCCCTGACCTGATCTTCAAAGGTGGGCCAGATCTGCGAACAGAGAGTGTCCAGCTGTACCTGATGTTAACTGTCCAACAATAAATGCACAGGAAGGATTCGGTTCTACTGGGTTTACTTTTACTACCTGTACTCTCAGTCTCTCCTCATTAACTGAACAGAGTAACGACAATAACATATGTAGGCCAGAAGCCCTGTCAGTCTCCTGAGTTTCCAACCTGTATCTCTGCTGTGCACAGATCTCACACTCTTTCCATTAGTAGCGAAGGAGGGAAGATGCCACTCCAGAAAGTTTAAATCTCCATGCGTGGTAATGAGAAACACAGGTCTGAAGTCTGGACCATATTTCATCAGAAGTGCTGTGCTACTGGTGTAGACCTGCACTGCCCGTGATCTTTGAGGCTCTGGGAAAGCCGGGTGCTAAGTATCTGTTTGGATTAATAGTTAATACAAGCCTTCAAACATTTCACAGAGGTCGGTAATCTTAACGGTCTCTTAAAAACAAGAAGTAATAATAAAAAGACAGCGGAGCAACACTTATGGCGCTTCGCTCGGTTCTCATGCACCAAGCAAACATTGAGGATATGTAAACTCAAAATCTCTTACGTCTGAACCAGGGGTCTTTAACCTTTTCAGACTGTTAAGCCTGAAAAAAGTACTTGCCATTTAAATGTATTTACATACTTTGTTGTGATGCTTACATTGCAAAGGCACTAAAATAATCATTAATAAGTCATCCATTTTAGAATGTCTATGACCCGAGGCGCTGGGATAAATAGCATCCCTACAAAACCATTAAACATTTGGCTGAACTTTAGCTTTGTAACGTTAGGTAATCTTTACTTTTTAACGTATTTATTATTATTATTACTACTAAACATCTCCATTTTCAAAACCTCTCGCAGCTTACTGCGGAATTACATTCCTGCTGATATTCAGTACAATGGAACTCTTTTTGTGTGACATTGTTCAATTTTGACAACTTTTCAATGCCATGAACTTCAGAGTTCCATGATATAAGTGATGCAGATCAGATACGGTTAACTGAACTTTAGCGTCCACAGTAGTGGTATATAACAAGGCTCAGTAAACTCAATGAAGATTCACTGGAATGACTATAATCACATTAGCAGATGGCTAAATTAAATGCTCCTGGTCTTGGATGAACATTAATAGAAATCCAAGCCAAACTGAGTTGGATGCGCTGTATTACTAAGTGGAGGAGACAGGATAATCAAAAGTGAAAGAAGGTTCAGTAGGAACCATTTCCTGGGCAGTGAATTAACTGTAAACAGACAGTTTGTGTGTATAGTTGCAGATGAGTCACTGTCTAGATTGTCTGGTGAGTAATGTGTGATTGTGTGCATGCTGAGAGGAACAGATGTGCTACTGAGTGAATGGCAAGAATTGATGTCAAAATGTGCAAAGCAGAAACACCTGAAAGCTCAATGAAACCGGGGTGCACATAAAGATAAAAACAACACAGTATTTCCATAACCATTCCTCTATGGCCTGTCAATAAGCGGCATGATATCTAAGCCTGCTGAGCAAAGAAAAGCAGTAGACCAAGACTATTTGAAATATTTATTTACAGAATGATACAATGTTTGCATGTTACGCACATTGCAGATAAAGCATTATTCTTTAACCAGCATAAAGCACATTCTTTTTGTAATTTATTTATCACATCTTGCAAAACTGTTAATATTGTTAAATTTTTTATTTGTTAAGATCTGGATAACATAATGTAATAATGTACAAAATAATATAATTTAATTTAATGAATTTCTAATTTAAAAAGTATCATATAATAATAAAATAAAATAAAATGTCTATTCTGAGAGCAGAAAGAACGCAATTTCACCCCAATGATGCATGTTGTTTAGATGACATCACATTTTTTTAGTTTGGTCTCACCTTTAGTTGACTTTGTGTGGTCTGTGTCCAAGCTGACAGGGGAGCCGTCGGTCTAGATAACAGTCGAAGGTCTCACTAACACGAGCTATCCTCGTTTAACACGTTGTAGTAAACATTACTCCCTTCACATTGTTATACTTAATCTGTTGATTTCCATCACTCACTTAAAGTACTCATTCCAAGCCAAAACACAAAACCAGACTCACATTGTTTAGGCAAACCTCTAATCCAGCCCTACACTTCAATGACCTCTCAGGCACGGGATGTTCCTCTGTAAGCCAGACTCAACATTTATAGCGTTCAACAAGAGATGTGCAAGAAATAGAAAAACAAATAGAGGGTATTTATTCCAGCTCATTTAATTTTCCGTAACCTGTTTTGTTGTTCCACTATAGAACAGCATAAACAAACAGAGTAAAACAATGACCAGCACTTACATTTTCTAAGTAGGTAGGGGAAACAGACCCACCTCTGTTCTCTAACACATACTAACATTCTCACCACGGCATGAACGCTAGGGGGACGTCCGGAAGTTTGTTTTTCTCTGTGAAGGATGAGAGGGATATGAAGGTCTGTGATGTGAGTTACCAAAATGTCTACATAGACACAAAAAAGCACATGCACAACACTACCTGAAGAGACACCCTTAACAAGTACATTCTGCATGTGAATCTCAAAACACAATCAAAGAGATCAAACTGAAAGCACAATGTCGGATCCAAATTGTGTCTCTCATATAGAAGCGTGGTGAAAAAAAGAGAATAAAAAATAATAATCAATGCCAAGTTTAATCGAGGTAATACAGACATTTTTTTTTAGCCAGGCTTTCAAATTCCTCCTTGCCTAGGAAATGTGCATTCTAAAACTATACATATATATATATATATATATATATATATATATATATATATATATATATATATATATATATATATATACAGTTTCCACAAAAATTTTAAGCAGCACAACTGTTTTTAACAAAAATAATATATGAAATGTTTCTTGAGCAGCAAACCAGCATATTAGAATGATTTCTGAAGGATCATGTGACACTGAAGACTGGAGTAATGATGCTGAAAATTCAGCTTTGATCACAGGAATAAATTACATTTTAAAAGATGTTAAAATAGAAAACAGTGATTTTAAACGGTAACAATCCACAATATTGCCGTTTTGACTGTATTTTTGATCCAATTAATAAAGCCCCAGTGAGCATAATAAGAGACTTTTTCCATTTTCATTTAAAAAAAAAAAAGTAACCTTAAATGTTTAAACAGTACTGCTTATTGGATTTTTGGTCACACTTTGGATTAGGGTCCAATGCTCACTATTAACTAATTATTAACTACGACCTTTGCCTCAATAAACTCCTTATTAATGCTTATAAATATTTAGTAAGGTAGTTGTTAAGTTTAGGTATTGGGTAGGATTAGAGATGTAGAATATGGTCAAACAGAATAACGCATTAATATGTGCTTTAGAAGTACTAATAAACAGCCAATATTCTAGTAATATGCATGCTAATAAACAACTAGTTAACAGTGAGAATTGGACCCTAAACTAAAGTGTTACCGAATTTCTATTAATTTATCGTGAGATGCCACAATGCAGTTTATTAACACTTAAACACGTTATTTGTCTAATATAAAGTTTGAAATGTACTTTACAACTATGTGTATTCAACAGTTGCAGTCCAAAACAGGATCATATTTATTTGACACAGCTGAAGCTCACTAGCAGCAGACAAAGCCTGACTTAGACTATCAGAGGGATGCCAGACGTTCAGTATACAACCCCCACCACCAAGAGCTAGTGGCCTACACATTCACTCAGACTCAAAAAACACAAACACAAACACTGCCAGAGCCAAAACACACATATAAACAAGCTGTATACGCTTAATAGAAAATACAGGAAAAACTTTCACAACAAGAGTCTGTTTATCCTAGGAGAATTTATCATAAATTTCAACAGGTCAGCACAGTACACTTATAAAATAGAGTTGTTTTTTTTTCCTCCAGTGAAGAAAAGTAAAAATATAAATGACATCTGTTGAATTGCTCTTCACAACAGAGTCTGGTTGAAGGAAGGCAAAGCATCTTATCTCTCAGTCAATCAAAACAGGCTACAATAACACACACAATTAGGAGATTACCATCATCCCAAATCCAACAACTGCACGCAACTCAGACTTAGTCTGCAAAATAGTCTTCACACGGATTTGAATTCTTTCTCTTCAGATAACTGAATGCAGATGCACTAAGGCCTTGCTGATGCTTGTTTATCAGACGTCTCAGACTGAATCAGGCTGCAGCAGTGCACAGAACTGAGAGAGCATGGAGAGTCACATGTAGTGTATGAAGCTGCCTATTTCATGCAAACTCTACAACAGCTTGCTAAACCTTTTTGACTCAAAGGCCCCCCATGGTATTTCTGTTGTAATTATTGGCAAAGCTGCTTGTTTTCAAACATTTTTATTAACAGAAACTGGGATTGTCAATATCCAAAATTAATTAACCTCAATTCTGTTTGTGATTACAGAAATGTCAAGAACTGTTTGTTTTTTTAATAAATTAAGTTGTTATGGGGGGAATGATAACAGGAATATTCAGTCCACATCTTGATTTTGTACTTTTTAGCATTTTAGTCAAGTTAAACTGTTTCCCCGACATTGACGAAAATTTCCGCCTTCCGTGTTTTCACTGTTATACGGTAGGGGGCACTATTATACATCTTCTGAAAGAATACTGAATCTCCTGATCAAAACACTTGCCAAGATGAAGCAGAAACAAGCGATAGCATATGTAGGCAGATGTATGTGTAAAATAACACGATTATCAACATTAAACAGGATTTAAATCAAAACCTAATGTTACTGAATTAAATTTCGACCCAGGACGAGCTATAGGGCTGTGAAAGCCTTAGGGGTGTTGATAGACCTGATCTACTCCATCTGTTTTGATCATCGTTCTGAATCTGATCTGGATGTAGTCTTTGACAGAAACACCTTTTTCTCAGCTTTCTGCTCAAAATGTTGTTATTTTATTAAATTTACCCACATTCAAGTGTTGATAAAAAACGAATGCATTAAGGTAGAATAAATTGATTTATTCGTATTTACACGTATTACGTGTTTCTTTACATAGTGACATCGCTAACTACTGGCTTGGCATGAATAATACAGCATTTTTAGTCGTGCTTGCGGATCAATGTGATCAGGGACCGTTTTGACAACGTTGTCCTCTGTACGAGAAACTTTTCAAAATGACAGGAAAAAGTTTTCCGTTTTTTGCTACATCATTGTCGTGTTTTTACAAATGTAAAAACCCTTATTTTACATTTGTAATCATTTTCCTGTGACCCTTAGATGTTTGCTGAGGCTCCCTGGTTGAAGACCATGAGCTTTGTGCTTGCTAAGGCTAGTAGTATTGCTCATACAGCGTAAAAATGTTTGTAATTTTGATGGTAAATGACTGTAACAAAGCTATGGTCGAAACGGTAAAGTTGCTTGATTGATAACTGGGAATGATGAGGAACCATTACTGTCTTTTCAAGGTTTTACATTAAATTAAGCAACATCTAAACTAAATAGTCCGATTCTTTTTCCTTTTTTTAATCCCTCAAGACCAGTTTCCAGAAAACCCCGAGGTGAAAACGATGAAAAACAAACCTCACAGCTTGACAGTAAAAAACGTTTCAGGAAAATGGCAAGATCTCCCAATGGCACTGAAAAAAGTGCAACCCTGTTCAAAATCCAAGTCTAGGAAACAAGGCTCCACAGCTCCAAGTTTCTGCCGTGGACCATGCAACACAAAAGTACAGTTAGGGGAAAAGTTTAAAATGTGAAAAGACATGGCACGCTGCCACACAGATGGGGGATACAACAGAGGAGAAAATAAATTCTCTGGCTCGCTGGAGGCATTTGGGAGATTTGCAATTAAGATTAGGCCTGACGACGCTAGGACAAGGCCCAGGCTGCTTTAGTACACACAATTATGCAAACAGACAGCATGATGTGCGGCATGTGTGACTAAACCGGCGACAGGACCCCATTGAAAGATCAAGAATAACTAGGAGGAAATGGGATATGTGAATGAGATAATAAAGAATGGTTCAGTGGAGAGACTAGAGTAAATAAAGATAAATTCTCTCTTCTGTCTCTCTGTGCAATACAAATTTTCCAATTTGATTCTGATTCACAAGGTCTGATTTGATTCAGAATCATTACATTTCATTGTCCAGTTTGCTTATATAATGATCTATATGAAAAGAATTATCTCTCTGCTAATGCTGTAAAATATACATGGCAGTGTTTCAAATTTAAAATGAATAATCTTTCCATTTATTTTTAAAGAACCAGCTCAAAAGAGTTATTTATTTTGTGAATAGGACTACACTGCTTTTGATTCACTTAAAGAACCGGATCATAAGAGTCAATTTGTTCATGAATCTGACAACACTTTTTAATCATATTCAAAACAGACTTCACTCTCACAATCACAACTCAGATAAAAACGATTGTATATGATACGGATTGACATGAAGATAAATGAATGATGATAGAATCCAGTAAGCTGTTATGACAACACTGAATTACTGGCTTACTTATATTTCAGGGAGCCTGAGAATTGCCTCTGTTCTGCCAACTGCAAGTGCTTAACGAGCATTTTAACACTTGTTTAACAAATTAGGAGACGAATTAAAACAGCAACAGCCCTGCCAACTCTTCTGTGCATGCAGACCGAAACAAACAAACACCTGAGCCAAGATCTGATGAGTAAAAACTCTTAACCCATGAAATTCAGGCCTGAACCACAAAGAGAACACGGCATTTTTATCATTTCTAAATCGGCATCATCTTTGAGATTAAACAAGAAAAGATAAGGTTGATTACTTTGGATAAAGAGGAAAAACATTGAATGTGCTTTTATGGCAGTTATCAAATAGTTACAAAAGCACCCGGGTTTTATTTGACTGTAATTGGAGATTTTTTAAAATCATGGATTGAGCAAGGAGGTATAAATGTTCTCCAAATGTATAAAATCTTGTGAGGTGTGAGATGACGGGGAGAAAAAGCGAGAGTCTTCCATATGATCAACAAATCACCTATTTTTTCTGAAAATCAGACCTAACATGCCATAATTGCTTCCATATCTCCTCTCTATTTTCAGTGGGTACATGGCCTCACATTTCATTCAAATGAAACTGGGAAATATTGCAGCCAAACTGGGAGGGAGTTTTTACAGTGATGTTGAGAGTATGGCAAAATGCCCTCCCACAAACTACAGACAGATGCTTTTAATAAGCCGAGAACCCATACCGCTATTGCCTTTATTTTCTTTTTATTTAGCTAGATCCTGATGGAGATACATTCTGACTACCTATTTCGCAAAACCAAGCAGCTACAGACTTCATGTAAATTAAAAGTAATAAGAAAAGTTTGTGCCACATATGTGCTCGTAGGCTGCACTTAAAGAATAGTTCATCATTTACCCACCCTCGTGTCGTTTCAAACCTGTACGACTTACTTTCTTCTGTGAAACATTAAATAATTTATTTTGAAGAATGTGGTAATCAAACTATTTGGTTACTATTGATTTCCATTATATGGACAAAAAAAGAGAGATTTTTCAAAATAGCTTCTTTTATGTTCCACAGAAGGAAGGAAGATTTCAGAACTACATGAGTTTGGGTAAATCATGACCGAATTTTCATTTGTGGGCGAACTGTCCTTTCAAAATAGTTTCTGCATTATTATTTTGGAGTCAGCTTGACAAAGCAATGCAATATGTGTGCTGGAGATTCAATTGCTAAAGTTTGCCAGTTGGTTCTGGCGAGAAATATTTATTAATGTTCCAGAGAATCTCCTCGTTTTCTCAGCAAAGTAACCTTCTTACACGGTGTGAAGAAACACATAAGCACCCAGGGTGCACCAAAAGGGCTAGATTTTCACGTTACCTCGCTTCATGCCTACTTAAAGCAACGTGAAGGTATGGCATATGACTACACTTACGCACAGAGGGGAAAGCTTAACGTAGATCAGACATGAAAAAGTTCAAAACCAAAACAGAGGCCAACAGATAATCTGTACCCCTCCATCTCACCCACAGCGAAACCCTTACAGCCCTAGACAGCTTTTGGTGGAAGCATTAAAGCTTACAGCCATCTCAATGGGTAGGCCAATAAAACAAGGGCGGATTACATTCTTAAGAGGCACGTTTATCCAAGCACGTCGCACTGTTTCCAGAACAACCTCTCAACCGGGGAGAGGAGACTAGGTGTCCGGATCCATGACGGGTAAGGACCTACATTGCCCTCAGGTTCAGAGTATACGGTCACGCAGTTATGTGAAACATTCAGATCGTTCCTGCTGTAGCTTTTCACAGTCATGCTCGGATTTTGGCTTTAAAATAATGTGTTTGTCTGTAGCAACAATAACAGTGGTTTTTCAGAGCACTGGCCAGTATAGCTTCAGGCTTAATTGTCAAAAGAAAAAGAAAAAACGTAGATGTACTGTATTATTGAACTCAGTTATGAATGTGGTATCTATAGAGACAATGAATGCAAACATCTGCATTCTGGTGATTTGGCTGTGTCACAATATGTAGAGTATAGGGCGGTAGGGTAGGGGAGTATAGGTAACAGTAATGATAATTATGACAAGGTCACAAACGTTCACAGGAAATATGAAGAAAATTCATATTGAATACTTTGAATGAATGCTTTCACCTGTTGACCACATTTTTTAAAAGTATCTAGAAGTATCTAGACATTATAATTTATTGTTAAAATGTTTTAACATTGCTAAAGACCATACTGATGTATTCTCTTACTGTACGTTCACACCGCCGCCGACTTGAGCTTCCAAAGCTACCGGAAGTCATTCATTTTCAATGGAAGCTGGCTTCTCTCAGCTGCAAGGAGCGTCAAATCCATCGGCGACGCGTTTTGGGTGTTTTGAGCGTCTTGAGCGTCATTCAGAAAGTTGAAAGTAGCTCAATTTTATGGTAATGAGCTGTGACGCGGTTCAGCGGCAAGCAGCGGCAAAAGCCAGCAACCAATCGGAATATAGACGATGTAAACTTTAGTTCCTACCAAAACATTAGTTCAGATAAAATGGAGGAAAAGCTAATAATCGCCGTTGCTGGGTTTCCTATCATTTATGAAATGACGTTGTTTGCTTATAGGGACCACCAGTTACAAAAGAACGAGGCATGGGATAAAATAGCTGGGATAGATTACATTTTTGTTCTTAAAGTTGAACTTATTTTAACTCGAATGACGCGTTTTTTAAAACACGGTGACACAAAGCTCGAGCACACAGTCTAGCGCGTGTTTACATAGTTAAATAGAAAAGCAGTAGAGTGGAATGCAAAAACACCAATCTCATGTGACATTTCATGTTGTGACACTTCTCTTCTCCCTGCTACATCAGAGCGACCAAAGCGTCAACAAGCTTCCCCGTACTGTTTGACTAGCGTCCTTGGCAGGGCGGCCAGAGCTTCTTTGTCGCTCAGGTCGGTGGCGGTGTGAACGTACAGTTACAGTTTTTGAATTACTGGTAGCAGCACTGACCAGCTGACAACTTAAAAAAGGGTGAGGAAACCTGTGGCCTTAAAATAATTAAGTAAATAAACTTCATGCGTAACTGAAAAAAATAAGTTATAGATTTATCGAGTTCGCAAAAACTTACGCATGAATTTTATTTACTTAATAATTTTAAGGCAATTGGTCTCCTTAACTTAAAAAAGTAAGTCAACTGATCACTTTTTACACTAGCTAGAATTAATTCAACTGTCTTTGGGAAGTGTCTGAGCGGCTAGTTGTTTGTATCTCATTCATCTTGAGCTCTGAGTGACCAGTGTCGTCATTTCAGGTTGAGAGGAAAGTCTGAGTGGATTTAGCTTTGACAAGGCCTGAGTCAATTAATTGCTTTGTTGAGCTCATTATGGTCCACAGGTAGTCCTTTTGTGTCTATAGTTCAAGTGTTTTTTCTGATGTTTGCCATGAAAGGAAGCCCATTAAAGGCAAAGGAAGGAACAGCAAATTGCACAGATGGATGACTCAGGTTTACCATTCAGCTCAAGAAAACATTTCGATTCACCAAAAGCACCTTTAGTTTTTAATTGGAGACAGGAAGTGCAACATAAGTGAGAAAGACAAAAGGTCTATTCACTGTAGAAAACCTATAAGAAACAAGACTTACTTCCTGGCCACTTCAATTGTATTCTTTATGCATATTTGGTCCCCAACCATGAATAATAACAAATAGCATTCAACTAAAGAGAATTATATTATATCACAGTAAATAACATGATTGAATGTCCATGTTATACTAACAGTGGGCCTATAATTTATAGACATCCTTAATAACATTAACGTTAAACAAGTGCCATCAACTATAGTTTGTGAGCCAATAAAAGCTCCCATGAGCATATTAAAAACAGGCTGAATTTTATTTAATAGAATTGACTTCACTATTTTGGTGTAAACTGGTAATTATAAGATTTTCATAATCAAATCAAAACTATTAAACATCAGTATTTTTATATTAATATCATTACATAATGTGATTTAAAACGTCACTGTGAAGGACAAACTATATTTATTATAATAAACAGATATTTTACATTTACGCTAAAGAAAAAGTTAGTGGTGTTTGTCTGTACAAAGCTGAATACCTCAATGTGCAGGTGAACTGGATTGTTTCAGAACATTGCTATGGATTGGCTAAGGTGATCTGAGTGGGCACACATTGATACATAGTTGATAGTGATGGCCCACATTAAAAAGAGCCCACTATGATTCTGGTTCCTAGTTGCAGCTCCTTTAGTGTAAGTATATGGACTTTTTTATGTTACATCATTCTCCAGGTGTAAATCATACACCTGATAATGATTGCTTTGAAAAGTAATAGAACATCTCTTGGGTTTAACACTAGCGATGGTTGCCTTACCAAGCCCCGCTTACAAGAACAACACAGAAGTATCAAGTGTCTGATGAGTAATGTTATTGGGATCTACATGTATCAGAGGCCAGCTAGTAAGAGCTGTGAGAGTAAACCTCACTCCTCTGGCTTCAAGAGGCGCACTAGCAACTGACACTAGATGCTGTGGGCCTCCCATGCCGGTTCGAATCACGCTCAGAGCAGTGCGAGTAGAGCCGGAGTGGTTACATACACAAAACTTAACATGGAGAGATTGTTCCTCCAAAGATATCTTAAAACATCTGTCTGCTATAGGCAATGTTATAGGTAGCGCATTACAAGTAACGACAGTTACGTAATCGGTTAATTTTCAAGCAACTAATTATGTAATGCATTGCTTTTAAATTTACAATAAATTACTGAGCAACATTTTCAAAAAAGAAACCAAAGTTACTATGTTTTTCCATTTATAAACTGACACCTCTCCTGTCCTCATGTAGAGTGAAATTGAGAGTAAGTGCAGAGGAGTTGTGTGAACATGATGGTTACTGTAGTTTACTCATCACATGAGCAAAAACAGATTCAGTATTCCTCAATATGAATCAAAACACTGAAATGCAAACTAAGAATATTATGCAAACTTGCAATAATTAAATAATATCAATGTCACCTTTATTTATGTAGTACTATTAAAACAACCCACATTCTTCAGTTGACCAATGTGCTTTACATCATGACCGAAAAGTAGAAATAAATACTACAATAATAATAGAATAAAACACAATAAAATTATTTAAAAAAAGTCCATTACAAGGACGAATAGGCCATGGCAAACAAATATGTCTTAAGTTGTACTTTAAAAACATTTACAGAGTCAGCATCCCTAACATGTAATGGTAAGCTATTCCAAAGTCTTGGCGCTACTACTGCAAAAGCATGATCCCCTTTCTGGCTTAACTTGGTCCTTGGAATTTTCAGCAACTTTTGAGTTGATGATCTCAAAGTTCTACCTCACTGATACTCCATTAACAGAGCTGATAAATAAGTCGGTGTAAGGTCATGAAGTGATTTATACACCAATAAAAGAAGTTTAAAATCAATCCTATATTGTACAGGGAGCCAATGTAGAGAGATCAAAGATGGAGTGATGTGTTCACGTTTTTTAATATTAAATAATAATCTCGCTGCCGCGTTTTGAACCTTTTGCAGCCGTAGAATGGATGCTTGACTAGTACCCTTATATAAAGAGTTACAATAATCAAGTCTTGACGATATAAGAGCATGAATTGCAATTTCAAGGCTCTTATACATCAGACATGATTGCATCTAAGCCAAGTTTCTCAAATGAAAGAAAAGTGTCTTTACCACATGATTTATCTGTGTATTCAACCTCAGGGAGCTATCAATATAAACACCCAAGTTTTAACACGTTCTTTAACATATATTGAAAGTGGGCTGAAATTGAATTCATTGAATTAGAAGCCAGCCATGATCTATGATCAGACAGGCAGGACTTTAGAGGCTCCAGGCGACTTCCGTTTATTAATGGTAAATATATTTGCAAGTCATCTGCATAGCAATTAAATGCAATGGTGTACCTCCTAAAAATATATCCTAACGGGAGCATTTAAAGCGAAAAAAGTGTTGGGGCCAGGATAGAGCCATGTGGCACACCACATATAAGTGATGTAGATCTGTAAATATGTACTGTTGACCTTCGATGATCAAATTCAACCATACGAATAAGCATGTTAGTTTAACAAGACTTCAGTTAAACATCACATTTGTGTTTCTTTTTTTGTTTTTATTGTTGAAGAAAGAGTTTTGGAACTTTCTTCTCCTGAATTTGTTTAAAAGTGTGTGTGTGTGTGTGTGTGTGTGGGGGGGGGGGGGGGGGGGGGGTCTGTTATTAAAAAACAAACAAGCAAGCCCAGCCCAGGTGAGAAAAGGTAACGCATAATTAGTTACTTTTTTAGGGAGTAATGCAATACAACACACTGCTTGTAAAAGTAACTTTCCCCAACACCGTACATAGAAACTAAAACAAATCTGTTACAGACAATTGAAGATATGAGATAAGGTTCTTTTTAAAGTTATCAGTGTTCACTGATCTTACAAGATGACTTTTGATTGTCTTTCCTGTTCTTCCTTCTATTCTTAAGGCTTTTGTGTTCTTTGATATTTCAATATCAGGGATAAACTGAATTTCTAAAATGCTCTTTGCTCATGGCAAAGTTTTAAGCAAGGAAAGAGAACAGAGTGCATGATAAGGTTATATGAATAGATATGAAACCAGTCCTTGGGAAAAGAATACAAAGAAAAAAAATAAAAAGAGCTTTGTTGAGTCGAAGTTAAGTCGAGCTTAAATAAAACTTTAGTGTCCATTGGGACAGGGCTAAAAGTTAAATTACACCCACATTTTAGCAACAGCATCAGAGGGTATATGGGAGTGCCTCTTTTGGTAGGCAACGCTACCATGAAATCTTCATAGGCTAGTGAATTTCTCCATGCATAATTCCACAATCGCCTGGGAGCGTACGTCTCTTTAAAAGTGCTGGTGTAAACCTGTCATTTTCTTTCAGGCAACAGTCAAATCTCCAAAGACTAAAACATGAAAACAGAGCAACACATTCATGCAAGGTTAAATATCCTCTGTCTGTCCCCTACTTTGCACCGATAGCTGCTAATGAATTTTAATGTCTCATAGCTGAGCATACACAATAAATCTGTGGCATCCACTGGCCTCTGTGGACAGAGGAGCGCCACTATTATCTTTATAACTTCCACATGTGAGTTATTTAATTCAGCATGAAGTATATAAGCTGTGGTTCTGCCTGTGGTCACACCGAAAAGTCAGAACACTGTCACTTATCCACGCTGTACATTTTTTTTTCATCACTACAACATCCATCTATTTAACCTATCACAATGTCTGTTACTCCGTCTCAATTAAATGAGTTTTCAGAGTTTGAACTTGATTTTCTTGATCAGTAATTCAATTCATACTGCAGGTTATAACTTTGGCACCATTTAACTTTACAGCAGCAATTCAACCTACGTTTGAATTTTTAACAGTGATTGCAATAGTTAGATGAAACAGTGACTAATTCCATCATTCCAAGAGCTTGATTGAAACAATTCTTTCATAATACCCACCAAATACAGAAATATATACAAAAGGTTTTGGTGGGATAAAGTACAACTGAAGACAGATGTATAAGACAAGTCCCTACTGAGCTGAACACTCTTATCAACATGCTAGCAGGAAGTCACCTGCTGAATCAATTATTGGACCAATTAAAGGCATTGTTCAGATTTTGAGATAGAGTAGTTTTAGAGAGAGAAAGATAAACAAAACTTAAAAGTATCTCTGGCACATGCAGAAGAACAAACCTGGAGGACACGAGCACTCTTGCGCTGCTTCTCGAGCTGTGCGGATTTTCGACACCCCCTCTTTGAGTCTCTGAGAAAACAGATGTATATAATATACATAAAATAACACTGTATGGGGGTGAAATACATAGAAAAACAGAAAAAGTACACTGTAAAAATTCTGTTCATGATTCATCCTTTTTTTTTATCAAATCAACTTAAGATGAGATAAGATAATTTATGTGGTTCAGATAACATAATATTTTGAGTTTCTGTTGATTAAACCAATGTCCTTCATTGTATTAACTCATTTTTTTTATTTCAATGAACTTAATATAAAGGCAACCAGGTTACTAACTTACTTTTTTAAGTTAAACCAACAATATTTGTTTACAGTGTACAGGCTATTGATAATTTTCTGCCAGGACATGTTTAGTTATATTCACTGATTTTATTTAAACTTAGAACAAAGCAACGCGTAATTCAAAATATGGGGAAAACACCTGAAAAAAATCAATACGCAAGTTGAATACGCAAGCATGAACAGGTATTCTCTAATTCATTTTATTTTGAAGCACGTGAGACGCCTGAAAAATGTTTTGTACATACATGACACAATATAAAACAATTTGAAAGCCTGATAAATTGCCTCATTTTCATTCAATGTTCATAAAAGTAGGCTTTTTCAAAAAACCTCACCTCTTGCACAAGTTTCTCTATGGCATCCCAAAGAGTCGCATGCGCATCCAGTGTCGCGTGCACAGGTTGAATTACAGACAGTCTCTCCATCTCCAGAAGCTCAATTTTACGCTCAAGATGAGAAGTTTTGACGTTCATAAACAGACAAACTGCCACCGAAGACGCCGACAGCATAAAACATAAGAGGATTGTTATGCAATGAAATATCTGTGATGTGTGATGTCCATTGCCGCTTGATGTCTTTGGCACATCTTTTGAATTCCCAGTTGAAACCATTTTTGGCATTATGGTTATCTGACAAAATAGTATCCTTGTTCTTGAATCCTTTTTTGAAACACGAGTAGCTCTTTAGGCTATTTCAGTAAAGTGGTGATTGTGGCTTCAGCGTAACTGCGGCTGACAGGAGACGCGACGGTGTGACGCACGCTAAAAGAGAGCGTGTAGGCTACTACTGAAAGTCTGCTGCGCGAGACGAGCTGATGGTCGCGCGCTTCTCTCCGTCTCGAGCGCAGGTTAAGTTGTTTCCCTCTGAAGTGTCTCTTTCTAGTCAGCCCCTTTCTCGCCGCTCAACTACCGTGAACAAATCAATGTAAACGACAGTTGTGCGAATTGTGTGTGCGCGCAAGTGTCTTCTCCCCTCCCCGAACCGACCCAAGGGTCAAAAGTCAAAACAAAAGATTGACGGTTTTGAGAGTAGGCTTTCTGTTCTTTTACTATGCAACTATATGATTCAACAGAGTTTCCAAACGTTTCAGTAACCCCAAGAGAGAGATTAGGCAACAAGTCAGGTTGCGCGTTGAAGAAGTATAAGAACTACAAATATTTATCACTTTATTATTACCACACATCACAAATATAAACAAACACAAATAAACAAAAACTATACTGTTTAAAAACAAGTCACCATGGAATTAAAATCGACTGGCCTATTTTATTTTTTTATGGAATGTTACATCATTTTCTTTTTTTATTAATGAGCAAGTATATCAAAAACCGTTAGTCTTTACGTCGTCCTTAAATAAGTATTTCCGACAACAATTTTCTTTATATTTACATCGTCATCCTCCAACATACGGTACATTTATAACCAAATATTTGACGTAGATTTTTCAGATAGGCTATCCATCTTACTTTTTTCTGTTATTTATTTGTTTGTGATGTTATGAAAGCTCAAGTAGCCACCAAACCAATCTTCTTCCTCAAGTAACTTGTAAGTTTATGCTTCAACCACTAGAGGTCCAAAAGATGTTACCTCAATATGGACAAAATACAATTTGGCTTGTGCAAAACGTAGAAGGAAACTGCCGATAAGGATGTAATGTACTTATAATGCACAGTCCAAAACTCAGTCTATGGAACGCAAGAGTCAAAGAAAAACAACAAGAACCTTTTTTGTGCATTCAATACATGACCCTGTAAATTTCAAATTAGTAGTGGTTTATTGCACAAAGTATTGTTTTTATCCGTCTGTAATAAAGAACACATATTAGAGTTGCAGCCAAGATAATTTGCTTTACATATTGCGAAATCTCAAGATTTTCCCCACATGATGTCCATATGTTGTCCAACATTAACAAAAAGACCGCAGAACTAGAAGAGCTTATGGTGCCATCTGCAGGAGAGACATTATATTACCGGTCCGTTTTCATGTTGCCTAGTGATGGATGAATTTTAATAATAAAAATATCTAATGCACTCCAATACACTGTAATTGCTCTGAAGGTCAGTCCCCTATTATCAACAAGAATGACAAAATAAATAGACAACAATGGTATGCATTCAAATCATTCAAGTTTAATTTGTCAAAAGTACAGAGGAATTTGGCCCCTATATTCAAACTGACAATAAATACAGACAGAGGTAATGAAGCAGGCAGTCTTAAAGCAGACTGATACAGTCAGCAGCAGTCTCCCTGGGAGCAGTAATGTTCATGCGATGTTGCCTTCGGGTCAATTTCTCTCTTTTCTTAACGGATTGAAAAAGGGATGTCCGATGGCCTGCTCCAGGGTGATTCGTTTGGATGAATCGTACTCCATCATCTTCTGCAGCAGGTCAAACAGCAGCTCATGCTCCGGGGATTTAGAGGACATGTATTGCTGCGTACGGAGCAAAGATTCAACAGTATTATTTTCATATAGGGAACCCAAACAGCAGTATGTCTAAGTTACATACTGGCATCAATGCATCTTCAAAAGTAGTAGTCAACAGAAAACAACCATCAATTCAGAGAAAAACATGTAGCCTTTTCATTCCAAAAACCTCTAACATTTTGTACTTGTGTTTATATATAGAACAAAACGATCAAAAACAACTCTATATTATATATATATATATATATATATATATATATATATATATATATATATATATATATATATACAAACTGGTTTACAGTATTAAAAAAGGGAGTCATTATTAGCATAGCAGTAGGGCTGCCCCGACTAAAGATTTTTCTAGTCGACTAGTAGTCCTTCATTTTAGCCATTAGTCGACTAATACACTGAGTTTCAGTTCCTGTTTGTTTTCTTTATTTTACAAAAGCACAAGTTTTGTTATTGTGAGTTTACACAAAAAAAGTAGACCCAGTTCCGAATGATAATCTTATCTGTATGAACAAAATCAACTGAGTATTTTAAGTTGTTTCCGCTGTTATCAGGAAAAAACTTGGATATGCGCCTAATAAAAGCACATTCATCTAGGTTAACGTTTGAGTTATGTAAAGTTGCTACTACTTGCATGTTTCAAATGATAACCCATATTTGAGGTCGATGGATGATACGTGACTGTTTGGATTTCCTGCCCGATATACTGTAATTACCACAAGGACCCTCAGTTAAATTTCCACTGAAACAGGAAGCTAATGCGGGACATATTGAATGGCTCCTTTTAATAGCCAATAGGTTTAGTTTACCTCATAGACTGCAAGTCGTACTTGACAGCACCATGGAATCGAATTCTAGCGCTGATGATATGTTGGATTCAATAGTAGAGGTGTGAATAAATTCTGGCCATTTCTTTCTTAACCAATGTAGTTGGAAAACGGAACCCATATTGCTCCGTGACGTGTAAACGGTTGCTTTGGCAGTGTGGTATTTATAGTATAGGAGGCAGGACGCTTTAGATTCTAGAGAGCATTTGATTGGACAGAAGATGTGAGTAGAAGCTGAAGTCTGCAGTGACGTCATAAAAATCTGTGATCCATTTTAGCGAAGTGAGAGACTAAGTTTTGAACGCTTATATCTCCTAAATGCACATTGTTTCATTGTTTTGGAACACACCAGCTTATTCATAATCTTAAGGCTAACATATTCATACTAAAAGCTAAAAAACTAACATTTTGATTTCAGGGGGCCTTTAACCATCTGTCCCTCATGGCCTGAATGACTTCACCACTTCCTGTGGAATTTGTTTCTTCTACGACTAACCGACTACTATAATTGATAGACTAAGCCTCATCTAGTCGACTATTATGGGGCAGCCCTAGCATAATATAATAAAGATTTTGGGATTTGAGAATTTAATAGTTTAGTAGGTCAGTTTACAATGATCTTTACCTTTAGAGGTTTACAGTGTTTCCTCACGTATCTCCCTGCTGAGCTGTGCTCATCCCAGTCCAGTTTGTCATGATGCACATAACGCCGCTTCCTGAAAATGAAGCGCAGTCATGCATGAGTCAAAGAGAGATAGCATAAATCATAAATGATAAACTTGCAATAAGAATTAAGTAACGCAAGGTAGTCTCATGTTACAATACTGCACCTGGTTTTCTGGAGTAGGTGTGTAGGTATGGGGCCTAGAACCTTCTCCATCATGGCCAGATGCTCCTTACTGTCATGAGTCTGAAAAGAGCAAGTTTCTATAAGTACGCTGCATTTAAAATCATCCTACGAGGCATTTGGTAACGTTTGTATGCAAAATATCATACCTGAAATAATGTCAATCCCAGATAGAACTCAATCAGGATACAGCCCAAACTCCACACGTCACATGCCTGGTTCCAGCCCAGTTCTGCCAGCAGAGATCAACATTGTGCAATTTACAAAATCATGCCCACATTTGAATGAATTAACCAACAACATAAAGGCCTGGTTTCACAGACAGGGTTTAGGATTAAGCCAGGATTAGGCCTTAGTTCAATTACGACATTTAAGTAGGTTTTATAAACATGCCTTAGAAAAAAACACTACTGGTGTGCATCTTGACATTTTAAGATATGTCAGTGCACGTTGCTTTCAGTTAAAACAGCTCAAAAATGCATTTTAGCCTGGGACTAGGCTTAAAAGCCTTGTCTGTAAAACTGGTGGATAGAATAGTACAAATAGTTCACCCAAAATAACTTCCGGAGCTCTGTAGTGTCGTGTTGACACCAGAGAGGTGTGATGCTCATGGTCATAGGTTGCATTGCCAAAGTCCACCACTTTCACATCCAACCTCTTCAAGGTCCTTTCATCTCGCTTCTGTAACATAACGAACATTACAGTCAGCATCCTCTCCTCACGATAAATCAAAACTTATCTTCTAACAGACATAACACTACTATTCAAAAGTTCAGGGTTGGTAAGAATTTGTAATTTTTTTGAAGTAGTATCTAACGCCTAACGTATCTAAAACACAAAAAAAAGATTTTTTTTTTCTTACAAAAATAAAGTAAAACAATAATTTGATTTATGCTTTAATACATTTACATTACATATAATTTGTATTTTTAATTTATTCCTGTAATAGCAAAGCTGAATTTACAGCATCAATACAGTCTTCAGGTTCACATGATTCTGATATGCTAATAGATACTCATTTCTTACTATTATCAATGTTGGAAACAGTTGTGCTGCTTAAAATTCTTGAGAAAACGTGATACATTTTTTTTTTCAAGATTATTTAATATATATAACCTTCAAAATAGGGCTGTGCCGGTAAACTTGACAACCGCACCACAGCGGTCGTAAAGCGTATGGAAGCCAAATAATGGCAAATGTTTTTGAAACAAAAAGCCTGTTGAATTGTACTACTTGAAAAAAATATGCATTGCATTAAAGGGTTAGTTCACCCAAAAATGAAAATTATGTCATTAATGACTCACCCTCATATCGTTCCAAGCCCGTAAGACCTCCGTTCATCTTCGGAACACAGTTTAAGATATTTTAGATTCAGTCCGAGAGCTTTTTGTCCCTCCATTGAAAATCTATGTGCGGTATACTGTCCTTGTCCAGAAAGGCAATAAAGACATCATCAAAGTAGTCCATGTGACCTCAGTGGGTTAGTTAGAATTTTTTGAAGCATCGAAACTACATTTTGTTCCAAAAATAACAAAAATGATGACTTTATTCTGCATTGTATTCTCTTCCGGTTCTGTTGTCAATCCGCGTTCACGAGGCCAGTGACGCTGCTGACGTAAGACGCTGCTGACTTGTTATCTGGTGCGTCCATGTATTCGGGTTCAAATAAATATGTCTGGTTAAAAAAAATTCAAGTCTTCCCCTGTGTCGAAATCCTTAGACATGTTTGCAAAGATTGTTTTGTTTACAGCGTGCGTCTCCCTCAGACTGTAAACGAAGCTCGGGCGCAGCAGATAACCCGTCAGCTCGTCTTACGTCAGCGGACTCATGAAAGCGGATTGACAACAGAACCGGAAGAGAATACAATGCTGAATAAAGTCGTCGTTTTTGTTATTTTTGGAACAAAATGTATTTTCGATGCTTCAAAAAATTCTAACTAACCCACTGATGTCACATGGACTACTTTGATGATGTCTTTATTGCCTTTCTTGACAAGGACAGTATACCGTACATAGATTTTCAATGGAGGGACAAAAAGCTCTCGGACTGAATCTAAAATAACTTAAACTGTGTTCCGAAGATGAACGGAGGTCTTACGGGCTTGGAACGACATGAGGGTGAGTCATTAATGACATAATTTTCATTTTTGGGTGAACTAACCCTTTAACCCTGCTTGTATTTTAATGCATTGTATTTTTACGGAGTAAAAATTGTAAGATTACGGAGCATAATCTCCATATGCTGTTAGTCGACCTCACCAGCAGGGGGTGCAAGCGCGTGTTGAGAACACCAGATCAACAGTTAAGCAAGCCATTCATTCATAAAAACTCATTTACAACAATGTAAGTGTATCTGTGATTATTATGTTTTATGTGAAATTCAGTGTCTTCACGATTACTTTTCCTGTGTAGCCTACATGCACCTCTACCATGAACGAGATTACAATGTTCGTCAACAACACGCGCTTGCACCCCCTGCTGGCGAGGTCGACTAACAGCAGATGGAGAGTAATCTACTGATGCTCAGTAATCTGCTGCTTTTTCTGCAGTTCCTGGATGTCAACGTTGAATTTACTGTCCAATTTGAACTACTGAATTTGTGGAAGCGAATTTGCAAAGCGAAATAAAATGGACGCAAACCGCCTGTTGAATATTATAGGTTGTATTTTTAATCAGTTTGAAAACTTTTTGGAAGTGAAATATGAAAGGTGAATATGAATTATTGAAATTTTACCAATGTAAATGTGTTTGAAATGTTTTGAATTGAAATATTCACAGCTTAAATATTCAACCATGCTAAATTTCAGCCCATAAAAATGCAAGCCCTAAAAATACAATGCATAAAAATACAAGCAGGGTTAATGCAATTCATATTTTTTTTCCAAGTAGTACAATTAAACAGGCTTTTTGTTTCAAAAACATTTGGCATTATTTTACTTCCATAAAAGCGCCACCGCGGTGGCTGACTTTATTTTTTTTGTATGTGAATGCTGTTTTACATGAATATTATGACAGGTGTGAAGCACAAAGCTCTGTTCACAAAAGCAATAATAGGTTAGCAATTAAATGTTACATCGCAGTCATGGAAAAGTTTGGTCCGGTATTTGGTAATGCGCATAGAGATTATTTATAATCCGCGCTTCACACACGTGGGTGATTTAGTTTCGCTTTCTCTGGCAGTGCAAAATCAAACATAGCTTAAATGCCAAGTCCTTGTGGAAGATAAAATGAAAAAGATAAAAAGATATTAGAAAAGAGATGGTCTCTTTCCTACTCGTGTCCCACATCCCGGATCCCTTTTAAAGCACAGAGCGGTAGGCTATATCACGTCTTTGTGTGGAAATAATTAAATATTTAACTTTATTATACAGGTCCTTCTCAAAAAATTAGCATATTGTGATAGTTCATTATTTTCCATAATGTAATGATAAAAAATTAAACTTTCATATATTTTAGATTCATTGCACACCAACTGAAATATTTCAGGTCTTTTATTGTTTTAATACTGATGATTTTGGCATACAGCTCATGAAAACCCAAAATTCCTATCTCAAAAAATTAGTATATCATGAAAAGGGTCTCTAAACGAGCTATTAACCTAATCATCTGAATCAACTAATTAACTCTAAACACCTGCAAAAGATTCCTGAGGCTTTTAAAAACTCCCAGCCTGTTTCATTACTCAAAATCGCAATCATGGGTAAGACTGGCGACCTGACTGCTGTCCAGAAGGCCATCATTGACACCCTCAAGCAAGAGAGTAAGACACAGAAAGAAATTTCTGAACAAATAGGCTGTACCCAGAGTGCTGTATCAAGGCACCTCAGTGGGAAGTCTGTGGGAAGGAAAAAGTGTGGCAAAAAACGCTGCACAACGAGAAGAGGTGACCGGACCCTGAGGAAGATTGTGGAGAAGGACCGATTCCAGACCTTGGGGGACCTGCGGAAGCAGTGGACTGAGTCTGGAGTAGAAACATCCAGAGCCACCGTGCACAGGCGTGTGCAGGAAATGGGCTACAGGTGCCGCATTCCCCAGGTCAAGCCACTTTTGAACCAGAAACAGCGGCAGAAGCGCCTGACCTGGGCTACAGAGAAGCAGCACTGGACTGTTGCTCAGTGGTCCAAAGTACTTTTTTCGGATGAAAGCAAATTTTGCATGTCATTCGGAAATCAAGGTGCCAGAGTCTGGAGGAAGACTGGGGAGAAGGAAATGCCAAAATGCCTGAAGTCCAGTGTCAAGTACCCACAGTCAGTGATGGTCTAGGGTGCCATGTCAGCTGCTGGTGTTGGTCCACTGTGTTTTATCAAGGGCAGGGTCAATGCAGCTAGCTATCAGGAGATTTTGGAGCACTTCATGCTTCCATCTGCTGAAAAGCTTTATGGAGATGAAGATTTCATTTTTCAGCACGACCTGGCACCTGCTCACAGTGCCAAAACCACTGGTAAATGGTTTACTGACCATGTGCTCAATTGGCCTGCCAACTCTCCTGACCTGAACCCCATAGAGAATCTGTGGGATATTGTGAAGAGAAAGTTGAGAGACGCAAGACCCAACACTCTGGATGAGCTTAAGGTCGCTATCGAAGCATCCTGGGCCTCCATAACACCTCAGCAGTGCCACAGGCTGATTGCCTCCATGCCACGCCGCATTGAAGCAGTCATTTCTGCAAAAGGATTCCCGACCAAGTATTGAGTGCATAACTGAACATAATTATTTGAAGGTTGACTTTTTTTGTATTAAAAACACTTCTATCATTGGTCGGCTGAAATATGCTAATTTTTTGAGATAGGAAATTTGGGTTTTTATGAGCTGTATGCCAAAATCATCAGTATTAAAACAATAAAAGACCTGAAATATTTCAGTTGGTGTGCAATGAATCTAAAATATATGAAAGTTTAATTTTTATCATTACATTATGGAAAATAATGAACTTTATCACAATATGCTAATTTTTTGAGAAGGACCTGTATTATTTAAGTTAATATTATTTACTGATATTTATTTCAATGCTTTAGATGTTTCATTGACGGAAGTGCTCAAATAAA
The DNA here is from genome assembly GCF_051911475.1 of Siphateles boraxobius. Lineage (NCBI taxonomy): Eukaryota > Metazoa > Chordata > Actinopteri > Cypriniformes > Leuciscidae > Siphateles > Siphateles boraxobius. The sequence continues at coordinate 6,766,781 of NW_027508711.1, forward strand.
CGCACGTTTATAATGAAATGGATGTTTGTGCCTCGTTTATTATTAGCCTATTATTTTATTTCAAAATGTATTTAATTGAGGTGTGTGTACATATATATATATATATATATATATATATATATATATATATATGTATGGGTGGTTGGGGTGTGTTATATATATATACACCCCCCAACCACCTCGTCACCGCCGGTGGTTGGCCCATTACCACCGCGGTGGTAAAAAAACTGCCACGTCACAGCCCTGCTTCAAAAGAACAGCATTTATTTGAAATAAAAAATCTTTTGTAACATTATAAATGCATTAACTGACACTATTCAGCAATTTAATAGATCCTTGCTGAATGAAGGTATTAATTTCTTTCAAAAACATATACAATCTTACTGACCCCAAACTGTACTGACATTTCATAATGTACTTTTACTCACCATCTTGAAGTTATATTTAATGTCATAGTTGGAGTCCACAAAGAGAATGTTTTCAGGCTTAAGGTCAGTGTGTGTCAACTTATTTTGATGCAGAACTGATGGAAACAAGGGGAATAATAAAGTGATTTATCACTATTACGAAATAGATTTAGTGGTTTATCAATCCTATGAAATGGTGCTTAACAAGGATCTGTATCAGTGATGCATACATGTACACTCACAGTGCACGGCTCTAAAGATCTGATCTGCCATGAGTCTGATCTGGTTCAGTGAGAAGGGCATGAATCCATTCTCCTTCAGGAAGTCATACGTGCTCAGTCCCAGCAGCTCAAACACTATGCAGACGTGGCCGTGGTGATCGAACCAGTCTAGCATCCGGACACAAGCACTGCAAAAACACAGACGTTCGTTATTTCATTGGAAAAAGACAAAAGTTTCCAGATGAAGCAAAGTATTTCTACCTTGAAGTCAAATACTCACAATCTTTTTTCACCATCAAGCGAATTTATCCGCTCAAGCACATCAACTTCTGACATGGCTGCCTCACGGTAGCGCTCAATATTTTTGATGATCTTCAACGCAACTCGTGCACTACCTCTGCAATCGAAAGCACGCCAGGTATGCTTACATGCATTACTCCAATCTGATTTCAAATTCTGAAAGTTCTCTTTATATGAAGCCTATACTTTGCATTTGTGTTTACATGTGCATTTCGAACAAACATCCACGCATGTACAGATCTCCGGCCAATACATTCAGAGCTGGAGAAAGCATAATTAACGTTTTTGTCTCGAAGGGATGTGCGATATGGACAAAAATTACTATCACAAATTTTGACCAACATTGCGATTTTGATTTTAAAACTTGGCTATATATCCTTACAGGCATACATGTCTGAATCATTTTTTGGAAACCGGCTTTACTTACGATATTTGCTGCAGACATATCTTTACATAAATTAAACTGCATATGTTGTGCAGTTTGCAAATGCCTGTATTATCATATTACTATGCCATTGTTTTTCTATGTAAAGCGCTAGATGAACGTCTTTAATGCGCTGGTGTCTTTCGCAGAATCAAGGTAAAAGTAGTTTGTGGCGATTGATAATAGATATTAATATATATATATGTATAATGTACTGACAGTAACAAGGAAGCACTGTTGAGGCTCGCGCAGTCTTGAAGAGAAATAGAAACAAATGAATCACACACAAAGAAACTAATTTACACTAAGTTTTTATATTTATAGCATATGACACAGTTAAGCAACATAACACAACCAAGAGTGCTGTTTTCCTGAATACCATCACAATTGAAAATGGGACACTGATTTCATTTAACGGTTCAATTAGAAAGTAGTTAATATTAACATCACATACATTTTAGACCCGATATTGACTGATTTGTTATTTCAGCAGCAAAAATAGTTCCAAACAAAGATCCCAGCAGAACCATAGCAGAAACTGTGCATGCTGGCATCATGATTTTATTACTATTTCGATTAATCGAACAGCCCCAGTCAGAAGAGCTTTTTTTAAGCAAATATTTAGTTAATGTTCAGTCTCCTCCACTGGCTGGTTTTTAAAACGTAAATAAACAAGTTTTACTTTTTAAAATTGTGCATATGTAAACAGATATTATTATAAACTGTATATATATATAGACTCTGGTAAATGTGTGCATTCAAGGTATTCTTTTATATATTTTAATATTTACATACTTGACATTATTTTGGTGCATGTAAACTTGGTTTGGTGCAATGTAAAAGATGTATGACAAAGAAGTCACAGAATCTGGCTTACTTTGAGTGATCGAGGCACTGCACCACTTTTCCAAAGGCTCCTTCGCCCAGAGTCCCTACAATCTCATCTATAAACAGGGTAAAGAAGTAATCATAAGTAAGGCTTTGTGACTGGAGGATGCTACATACAAAAGCATAGATTTTACGGATAGTTCACCCAAAAATTTTAATTCTGTCATTAATTAGCCTGTTGTCATTCCAAACCCGTAAGACTTTCATTCATCTTCGGAACACAAATTAAGTCAATTCAGAAAATGTAGACTAAACCGCTCAATTCATATGGATTCGTTTTATGATCTCTTTATGAACTTTTTGAGGTGTCATAGTTGTAGTTGCGTAGCTGTCAACAGAGGAACAAAAAGCTCTCAGATTTCTTCAAAAAGATCTTCATTTGTGTTCCGAAGATTAAAGAAAGTCTTACAAGTTTGGAACAACATTAAGGTGAGTAATTAATGACAGAATATTCATTTTTGGGTGAACTAACCCTTTAACAAGCTCATTAAATCATATTCATTGAGTATAAAAGTCTGTGCCAAATTAAAGTTTCACACATGAAAGTTAAATTCTAAGTGGTTAATATTAGAAGTCTTCAAAGGTCCCCTTATAACCCCCAAGTGTAGGCTGAATTGTCCCACTAATAGACACAGAACAGACAGTTATATAGAGAAAGGTTTGTGTTCTATACATCTTGCTCTTAGCATGTCTCCATTGTGATAGACCAGGTGACCCTCCTCATCATCCTCAATACTCTTGGTTCTTTTCCTGCGATGACTTCTCTGGGGTACATCATCACCACCATCAAACACCAGTCAGAATCAGGCCGTACGCATCATTCATTCATTCAGCGAGGGGGGGGGGGTTGATGAAGGAGAGGGAGTGATTCGGACCCCCACGCCAGGCCACGGCGGCAGCAGCAAATTCAAATTCATCGCCAAGCAACGGCACAGGGCCACCATAGTGTGTGTTACAGAAGAAAGACATGGCAACACATTTTCAGACAAGAAACAACTTTCTTTGAAGTGCAGCTAATTCTGTTCATGACCCTCAACCAATCAACAAAAAGCCATTTCTGCAACCATTGAGTGTAGATCAAGTGAAAATCAACTGATTCCTTGACCACCTTACTGCAAGTATACAGCGGATGGTTACTATGGTAAATCTGGATTTTAGAAACATTAACAAATGCATCAACTAAGTAAAAACAATGACAAATGGTTTACCGAGTTTGAGGAAGGACTGGGGTGGCGTGAACGTTGGTGCTCTCTGCTGCTGCGTCGACTGCGCCCGCTGCGTGCGGATGACTGGCTGTAATGCTTGCCGTCTTTCTCCCTCTCCGTCTCGCTGACCGGGTCTACATGACCCTTATAATCGCCATGCTCCGGACTGGCCTCTCTGGCCCTGCGCTCTCGGCACTCCAGCCTCTTGGAGCTAATGTGACACCTAAAAAAAAAAACATCAGTGAGGAAGACGACACAGCTTCTACATCTAATGACAATGAGATTCTGACAGCTAAATTTATAAGTGCTTTTCACTTTGCTGCAATTTATCAATCCTTTCAGCAGGGGATAAGGAATGCTGAATGGTGATCTGCAGGGTGCTGAAAGCATCAAGTGTCTTCTCGAAAGAGTGGAGTTCAAGAACAAGCTATACTTAGAAAGAGCCACAGAAACTAACTCTGAGAGAGCAGTTATGAGTGAAAGCGATGCTTTAACCTGTCAATGTTGAAGCAGTAAATCTGTTAGGAGGATGCCTGAGTGTTGTGTTTGATTTAAACAACTTGTGATCCAAGTCACAGCTGCCAGCCTATAGTAGAGTAGCAGAACGTTCTGTGACAACTTGAAGCTTTCCTGACCAGTGAAATTTTAGGGGGTTAGTTCACCCAAAAATTAAAATTGTGATTAATTGCTCACCCTCATGTCGTTCCAGACCCGTAAATCTTCGGAGCACAAATAAAGATCTTTTAGATGAATATCCTTTTGATGCTTTATTCGATGAACATCGAATGTAGGCTTTTTTTCACATAGAACCATTCATCGACTCACACATCAGTTGTGGTAAACGGAAGCTCAAGCATAATCTTGATATGTAGCGACGGTAAAGTAGCGACAATTATTTTCTTCCGTATTTTGATGTATATCTGAGTGAAAGGGCTTACCAAAAAACAAACAAATATGTAACGCAGGCACTTGGTTCAATGCATTGGTTGTTGACTGGATTTTACCACAGATGAACGCAAACTTGCAGAGGCATGGTTTAAGCGGACTAAATGATTAGAGAAGTCCAGGATACGTCACCAGAGGAGTCATTTTCACCAGAAGATCCAGTTATGACATTTTGAAGAAATTAACAAACACATTCGTTCACAGTAAGATAGCCTATATAACATGCATTTAATGCCATCTTTAAAGTGTTGGACGACATAACACTTAGAGAACGTTACAGAATGCGCCACTGGTGTGGTGCTAGTTATCATTCCTGTAGTTAACAAGCCTTTACAAGCTCTCAGTTTGCACTTCAAATTGCCTGGGTGGGTCAAAAGAAAGCTAATGAAATGGCTTTTAACGTCCCACCGTATAAAAAACATCCACAAACAAAACAACATATTTCTGGGAAGGGGTAGGCGATCTGACGATTTTATATCGTGAACGATCTTTAAGACATCCACGATCTACTTTTCAAGCAAACCGTAGAGATTGTGATCTTTTATGTCCTCTTAATAATGTTAAAATACTGCAATGACTGCCTACTAGATGGCTGTCCTGACTGGCCAAATTTTATCATGTGTCTCTCACGTGTCTTTAACGCGTGTTGATGCAATCGAAAAACAATTCAACAGCAGTTGGGCTATGCGATGAATCAAATTTAAGTTCAGGTTTTGATTTTGTCTTCCAACGATTGTGAAAACGTGACAATCAAGATAAAATTATCATTGTGCCGCATGCAGTTTCTTCCCTTTAAAGCGGTGTGCTTTCGCCTCTCCTTAAAAACTTAACGTCTAAATCAGTAAAATCGTGTAACGTGACAGTCGTAAAATGAATTCTACTGCAGGATATTCTTTATTTTAAAAAGAGTTATTAAAAGTGCATTAAATTGTGAAAGAGACTGATCCCACGCGCTTCGAGAAGGAGCAGAACACGGATGAGCAAAGTATAAGAGGTAAAAATGGTCGACTAAATGGTCAAATATACACAAAAATATGTCAAAATACATTTACATTATTTACAGTATTTATATGAAGACAGTCAGTTATGTCTTCAGTGAATAAACAGTTGGGAAAGAAATCAGATGCGTGTCATTATATTCGATACATGGATTCGGTCTTAAAGCAAATACCTTCTGCTGTTTGTGTCATTAATGTTAAACAAAAGACAAAGACTCACTGCTCTTGACTGAATAACTTTAGTTTTAAGATTTATGATTTAAGAATCATGAATCTTTAATTAATACAGTGAAGACTGTGCAATGTTTTAAAGTTTAAAAGAGGTTTTACTTACCATTTTGACAACTGACTGTTTAATGCAATACTGTGTTTTAAATTGTGCAAATAGATAAGTGCATAGGCTTGTTCCAGGCTGGATCTTCTCGATTATACATCTCAAAATTGGGAAGATCGCGATTCAGATGGTGATATGAAATTTTGGGAAGATCACCCTACCATATTTCTGGGTTATTGTAGTTGTTTTGACTTACAGATTTACAGACTATGGACAGACATTGAAAACTTCATAATCTCACAGCATACATTTTGTAAAAAGTCCCACTTGCAGTCCTAAGGACAGAAGGATTTGCAGCATCAGGATTTTCTGAATTGCGAGCACAGATGAGGAGCCTCTGACAGGCCTGATTACAGCACTTGTCACCCTGACAGTTTGTCTTTGAATCCAAGAACATGCTAACGTTACATCTTGTAAGGCACTGCAGACATGCAGGATGAGTCAACAATAAATCTATCAAATGAAGTCCATTCTAACTGAAAGAAAATGAAAATACACAGTGCAAGTTCATGCATATATTTACAGTGAATGAGTCAGTCTTACCTCTCGTATGTTTTATAGTGATGTGTTCGCCCGGGCTGCCGGTCTCGTTCCCTGCTGGGCGAGCTGCGTTTCGGTCTCTTGTGCACCTCCACTCTCTCCTCCCAGCTGTACTCCGCGATCCAGCCATCCGGAGACCGCATCCGCTTAGATCGCCGCATCTTACCACACCAGAATAGAAAAAAAGGGCCAAGTCATAAAAAATTATGACAGGGAAACAGTATCCCAGGACATTCCCTACACCCCGCTGGGTTGTAAAATTCAAGACAGCCGAGATGATGCCAGCTCTCCGCTCCAGATCGAGTTATTGAATTTCATGTTGCCGCGTTGTTGCAGTTGTTTTGACTTGTTAAAAATTGAGCTGAGCAGTTTACCATGCAGTAAATAGGTACCAAATAGGTTTACTCTAAATTAAGGTTCAACACTTATCCCGGCACATTGAACGCAATGTCCCGCAGTAAATGCAGAAATACATTTGATTATGATGTCTATAAAATCAAACGGTTGTTTGTTTACAGTCGCAGTCTAACTTTCATTTTTTGGTTGCCTGGTGACAAAGAGCTAATCTCACTCGCGCATTAGCCGCCAGCGCCCTTCTTTCTGCCTCTAAACAAACCTACGCACGATACAATACCAGGCAACTGTGCACTAACTGGATTATGTTATTATTAAAGTTAGTTGCCAGAACGCACAAAAATAGAATTATTCATAAAAAACAACGCTTCAAGTCTGAGTGTTTTTCTTGGGTGGCTAGCCAGTTAGCATCCATGCAGAGGCAAAGCATTTACACTAGTCACCACCGCAGCCTCGATGTAATTAATACACTTGTAAAAGACAGTCTTATATTACAGATTTGAACTTATAATGCACTCACCTTCCACCGGTTATTTTCAAATCGTGAAATTAGACACTTTGCTTTCCAGACTGAACTCCGCAGCCGTTTATGATTTGACTTCCGCTTTACAGTAAAGGACCGCATCCGGTGGCGAGGATTTCTGGGTAAACACCATGGTAAACACTCAACAAAGCACAAGTCTTCTTGAGTGAGTATGACATTAGAATTGAAAGATTTCCCCCCGGGTTCAGAGCCTAGTTCCATACTAAAATGCATGTTTGATTTGTCTTAACTGAAAGCAACTTGCTCTGACATATTTAAAAATATGTCACTGGCTGCCATTGTTTCGTCTCAAGATGGACAAAAGTAGTGTTTTTTCTAAGGCACGTTTATAAAACCTACTTAAATACCCTAATTGATCTAAGTCCTAATCCTGGCTTAATCTAAGCCCTGTCTTTGAAACCAGGGGCCTATACCATGAAGCCGGTTTAGGTGGCTAGCCAGCTATGTTTCAGTTTAGTTTGCGTCAACCCTGGGTTTTAGGGACCATGAAAGTGGTTTGGCTTTTAGCAGTGTTCATCGCCATAGTAACTTACGCTCCACGGCTAACCTGGTCCGGGGCAGGTTATGTTCCAGGTAAGAGGTTGCAAACTGAACTTGGACCAATCAGCTGTGAGCAAAGTCACACATGTCTGATGCGATAAAGTCACTCCACCTGTTTCTACTCCAAATTAAAGGTCACTACATAGCAAATGATTTTTAAAGACAAAATTGTCTGTTTTTTAGTGATGCATATTTAGAATAATAAATTTGTATGATTTAGATATTATTTATGTAATTATTATACCCTAAATCACACATGTACAATTTTAGTTAATTATTATTAAGCAGTTTAAATGAATAAATATATAAAGGTAATATAAATTCGCTTTAGCATCAATAGATGAAGCTATAAAATAACTACATGTGAGCTTAAATGTTCAATTCTCTCTATACCTTTATGAACTGTATAAAATAACTTCACAACTTTTACTTGCACTGATATACAGTAGCGAGACTTTTTCTTTTAGTTGTCCTCTTTCATAGATAGCTATTTTCTTCTTGCTGTGTAAATTTGTTTAAATTCTTAATATTTTAATACTTTTATTTAATAAGTGAATTGCGTTGCTTCTCTCGCGAGAAATTAATCTCAGTTTCACTATTTCTCAACATGTGATTGGCTGTTCGCTACTGATGTCACACTTAAACTCCTAAACTCAGGATCAGAGCCTGAGTTGTAATGAGATCAACACCAATTAAAGCAATCCAGGTTGAGCTAGGAGAAATGCCCTCAGACCTGAGAAGAGATAAATTAATGCTTATATACTGGAGTCGATTATGTGGATGTGGATATGAAAATCATGCAAAGAGCATTATTCAGGAATGTTGGGAGTATAGTTCGTTTAAAGGCAAAGGCTTTGGATGGGTAACAAAAACAAAATCAGAGGAATATAAATTAAGTAATATCTGGTTTAAATCCCCTACACCTATTAGTAATATCCCTATTTGGTTATTTCCAAAAACTAAGATAGACTTAAATATATTGGAACTAAAAAACGAATGGGAAGAAAGTGGGAAAGGCCATCTGGCAAGTCAGTATATAAGGAGCAAATATTACAGTTACTTAGATATGTATACAGACGGATCTAAAGATGAAGAGGACAAGGTAGGAATAGGAATATATATACCAACAATGAATGTAAGTATTGGGAAAAGATTACCTAATCAGGCTTCGGTATATACAGCAGAGATGATGGCGATTATTGTAGGACTGCAGTGGCTTGAGGAAGTAAAACCAGACAGAGTGGTGTGTTGTGTTGATTCTGTAGCAGCCCTTTATAGTATTCAAAACATGAAATCTGATAGAGAAGATTTAATGCTCGAAATACAACAAAGTTTATTTAGATTACAGAGACTACTGATAGACGTGAGATTCTGCTGGGTACCTGCCCATGTAGGTATAAAAGGGAATGAGGGAGCAGATAAAATAGCCAAAAAATCAACCAGGACGAACGATGTCATAAATATACCCATTGGAAAAGGAGAAGCTAAGGCGATAATCAAAAAAGAAATAATGAAGAAATGGCAGGATAGGTGGGATATGGATAAAGGTGGAAGGAAATATTATAGCTTGCAAAAATCTATTAATACTCAGGGGGTGAATAGAAGTAACAGAAGAGAGGAGAGCGTTTTAACCAGGCTGAGATTTGACCATACAGGGTTAAATAAAACATTGTTTTTAATGGGCAAAAGTATATCAGATAAATGTTTGGAATGTAGATCCAAGGAACATGTATTAATACATTGTAAGAAATATAGGGATGAGAGGATGAGGTTAAACCAAAAGATAAATAAGGCAGGAAGGAAGTGGAACCTCGAAGGTTTATTAGGCACAACAGGTGATGGGGTAAAGGATACACAGAAAGCAGTTATACAATATTTAAAAAACATAGGAATATATAAGAGGATCTAGTTTTTTTTTTTTTTTTTGATATAAAGTAGTCCCAACGGATAGTTCATGCTGCATACTCTGATACAGTAGGTGGCGGTATGCACCTTTAAAGTCCTGGATGCAATCTGCCATAAAACGGAAAAGAAGAAGAAGAAGAAGAAGAAAGCCTGAGTTGACAGAGAAAGGCCGTTTCTCAAAACCAAGAATGCAAAGAACGGACTTGTGTTCTTGGGGAGAACGCTCTTGCTAGTTGTTCTTGGAAGAATGAACTTACAAGGTGACGAGCACACAGAACGCTGCTGACAGTTTGAGGCGATGTGTTCTTGTTGGTATTGCGCAATACCCCCGCACAGCGCCGTCTTCAGTACCCAAACATAACAAGAATTATTGATGATAACAGCCAGGTTTTTAGCATGACAGTTGGCTCGCTAGCTACACCTGCGTGCGCGCATGGAGATTCTTCACTACCGAAAATGTTTGAGCATATCTTCGATTCGCCATAAATTTTCGTAAAAATGGCAATATTTGCGCATCAAATGCTCTCAGAAGTGAATTTAGTGATGAAATAGCATACGAAATTGTAGAAAAACGACTTACTGTTGTTCTGTATGTATGTATGTAATGCTGGGATATTTCTGCCGTCAAGTTCACACAAGTTACCAACCGATGCATCCTCGGTAAAATGGGCGTGTCAAGAACACTTCCGGGATTTTTAACCGTTCTTGCCAAAATGCAAACTTGTGTATTGAGACAGTACTTGGGCAGCGACTGATGACGTTTCACAAGTCCACAAGAACACAAGTACAGACAAGAACGCATATTGAGAAACGGCCAAAGTCAATAGGGGCTGGCTGCAGACTACGGGGCGAGTGGAGCTCCATTCAAAAGCGGAAATACGTCACCTCCACTGCGACCTTACTGTCTATGACTGCGACCGAGCGCATATATATATATATATATATATATATATATATATATATATATATATTTATTTATTTAACCGAGCGCATATATACGTGACCTCACCTAATCTTCACACACAATATCAAAGCAGTATTCCAAACTTTTACGGTTTATGACTTTTAAATATAATATTATAGTAAAAATAATTTCAGAATTTTCTATTTAAAGCTAAATAACATGTACAAATCAACCAATGTAAAATAATGAAGAATAATTTCCACAAATTAAGTTTTAATTGTTTTTATGTAAAAAAACAAAAACAAATAATATGCACAAATAAAACACAATAACTGTATGGTCCATACTGTAAAAAAAATACAAATATGAAAAAAATAATTATTTAGAATTTTGTATTTAAAGCAAAATAACGTGCAAACCAACCACAGTAAAATAATGAAGAATAATTTCCAGTTAATTGAATTGTTTAAAAATATATATATATTGACAGCACACTTGAATTACAAAAAAGTGACCAAAATTGTTACATCAAAGACAACACTGCGCGCACACACACTTCACTGTTCAAGACCTCCATCATCCAAAAAGCAATCCCAGCTACAGTAGCAAGGGTTGTCATCTGAGGAGTAAAACCCCAAAAGCAGTCCCCGTTGTCCATTTCCCTGGTAGCCAGCCCCACAGTCTTTGTAAAGCTGGCTGCATTGTAGGCGGCTGCATATAGAGATGGTGTACGGCTTTCTGTACATTTGACAGTCTCTCTCTGAAAGTCTTTTCCAATTCACTGCACCTGTTCAATTTCAAAACACAATGAAAGTCACAATTCAGACAATAAATGCACAAATCTTTAACTGCCAAAAGTTTCATGTTAGGGAAATGGATTAGGGTGAAACCGTTTTAACTGAAAATGCATAACGTTAAATTCTCTTCAGATTTACACTTCTCAATACAATCAAATCCCCACTAAACAATTAAACAATAAATACAAACATACCTGCCACACACCAACACTAAAATGTTATCTATATGTGGTCTCGGGCCATTAAATAATGCTCAAAATGGAGATTTGCGTTCGTGCATCTCTTAACTAAAAAAATGGCAAACATTTAAATTAACAAGCAATCAATATAGTACTCACATCTGCACACTCTACAAACATTATATTTAAAAAAAATCATTAGATTTAATACCTGAATAGAAGGGGAGAAAATCGCTGATGTTTCCCCACAGCGACGTATGGAATGTAAAAACCCCGCGAATTTACTCCGCCCCGCCCCCGCGAAGTGGAGGTGACGTACTTCCTGTTTGAGAGTGGAGCTCCAATCGCCCACAGTCTGCAGCCAGACCCTTCTCGAGAAAGTTGATGATCAGTATCATGGTACCAACAAAGCCTGGTTGGATTGGTTTGGTTTTGTCAACTCAAAACTAATCCTGTAACCCTGAGTTTGTTCAACTACCATCATGGTACAGGCCCCCGGCCTTTCTTTATTATTATCCGACAAGTTGTCTCAATAAATAAATCAATGTTTAAAGATGATTATGAAATTGTATCGCGCGTTGGACGAGGATTCGGTTAGAACTACAAACATGAGTGAAAAGTGTTAACAAACTACAGACATGTAACTTAGGACGCTCGAGTCCGGCGGTTGTGTAGAGAGGTTTGGATAAAGGGTTAAGTGATTAATTATCAGTATCTAACCTGACGAAAATTAAGCTATTCAATGTTGGCTACGTTATATTGCATCTGCAGCAGCATTGTGAACTTTTGTAAAGATATGTTTATAGACATTCACTTTTAAATGCATCATTAGGCCTACATTCAAATTGCAAACAGAGAGTGAGAGTCCCCGCATGAAAGACCCACGACTTGCAGATGAACGTGCTCCTACATTTCTATCCGAAACGGTAAGAAATTATATTAGATTGAATGGAGAATTTTAACTGTGACGAGATGATTGACAGGGCAGTTCACGGTGATGGACGCGACGACGACAGAGCTGTCCGTCAAAGATGACGAATAGTATGTCCCAAAGCTTGCCTACTCTTTTGCTACACACTCAAAAGTATTTACATACTTTTGGGCGTATTATAAGTAGGCGAATTGGGTGGCAGCAAAGGTTTTCCAATTTCGGGATTCTGGATTTCAGGATTCTGTGGACCTCTAGGGGTCCATGAAGGAACTGCTGTGGGTCTGATGAGAAGATAAATAGGCAAAAAAATAAGAGATTCTTCTTCAAAGATTGTAATGAAATTTCCAAATATAAAACAAATGATCTTGTATTTGACACATAATGTTATTTAATGTATATAATTGAAGTGTTAAATTTACCTTTGAGTAGGCCTTGTCGTTCCAACCCCATAAGTCTTTCGTTCATCTTCTGAACACAAATGAAGATCTTTTTAAAGAAATCTGATAGAGTCTACACAACTACCTCTTTGATGCTTTAAAAACTTCATAAAGAGATTGTAAAACTAATCCATATGAATTGAACGGTTTTGTCGGTTTTAGTCGGTTTGAACGGTTTAGCTGTCAACAGAGGGACAAAAAGCTCTCAGATTTCATTAAAAAGATCTTAATTTGTGTTCTGAATATGAACAAAAGTCTTACGGGTTTGAAACGACATGAGGGTGAGTAACTGATGACATTAATAATTTTTGGGTGAACTATCCCTTTAATTGTTAAGTTCCACCTTTCCTGTTCACAGTCACCTTGACTGAACAATAAAAAAAGAACAAAAAAGATACTTTCCACTATCATAAACATTTATCTTCCTCAAATATCTAGTTGACATATGACTGCAGTATGTACTTATTTACAGTATTTACAGCACCGCCTGACTTTTTACCTCAAGTTGCTCCAGATGAATCGTCTCTGATTGTTGGCAGGGTAAGATGCCTTATTTTAAATCTTATATCACAATTTAATGAATGGTTATGTACTCTTCTAGTAATTTCATTTGAAATATCAACATTTGTGCCTCCGGAAAATATTGATCTGTGACATTGTGTTATGTTGAATTATGTATCAAAGGTTTTTGTGTCTATTTGTTAATGAGGGATTTATGGACCCAAATAATTGTTTTTAGACTAATTGAGTAAAATCATTCAAATCAAATTCATAGTGTTGTTGCTAGTATGACATATCCTCAATTAAGATGTTGGCAATTAAATATGCATTCATATAAGCTAAGCTATAGATAAATCATAGAAAATCACTTACTGGATTTCTATTTTCTGGATGTCTGTTTTCAGTTTTTTATTATTCAGTTATTTATTCTTTTATTATTCAGTCATTTATTTAGTATTTTAATGACACTTTATTTCGTATTTCATCTATTTCGTATGTATAATATATATGTATATATATATATATATATACAGGTCCTTCTCAAAAAATTAGCATATTGTGATAAAGTCCATTATTTTCCATAATGTAATGATAAAAATTAAACTTTCATATATTTTAGATTCATTGCACACCAACTGAAATATTTCAGGTCTTTTATTGTATTAATATGGATGATTTTGGCATACAGCTCATGAAAACCCCAAATTCCTATCTCAAAAAATTAGCATATCATGAAAAGGTTCTCTAAACGAGCTATTAACCTAATCATCTGAATCAACTAATTAACTCTAAACACCTGCAAAAGATTCCTGAGGCTTTTAAAAACTCCCAGCCTGTTTCATTACTCAAAACCGCAATCATAGGTAAGACTGCCGACCTGACTGCTGTCCAGAAGGCCATCACTGACACCCTCAAGCAAGAGGGTAAGACACAGAAAGAAATTTCTGAACAAATAGGCTGTTCCCAGAGTGCTGTATCAAGGCATCTCAGTGGGAAGTCTGTGGGAAGGAAAAAGTGTGGCAAAAAACGCTGCACAACGAGAAGAGGTGACCGGACCCTGAGGAAGATTGTGGAGAAGGACCGATTCCAGACCTTGGGGGACCTGCGGAAGCAGTGGACTGAGTCTGGAGTAGAAACATCCAGAGCCACCGTGCACAGGCGTGTGCAGGAAATGGGCTACAGGTGCCGCATTCCCCAGGTCAAGCCACTTTTGAACCAGAAACAGCGGCAAAAGTGCCTGACCTGGGCTACAGAGAAGCAGCACTGGACTGTTGCTCAGTGGTCCAAAGTACTTTTTTCGGATGAAAGCAAATTTTGCATGTCATTCGGAAATCAAGGTGCCAGAGTCTGGAGGAAGACTGGGGAGAAGGAAATGCCAAAATGCCTGAAGTCCAGTGTCAAGTACCCACAGTCAGTGATGGTCTGGGGTGCCATGTCAGCTGCTGGTGTTGGTCCACTGTGTTTTATCAAGGGCAGGGTCAATGCAGCTAGCTATCAGGAGATTTTGGAGCACTTCATGCTTCCATCTGCTGAAAAGCTTTATGGAGATGAAGATTTCATTTTTCAGCACGACCTGGCACCTGCTCACAGTGCCAAAACCACTGGTAAATGGTTTACTGACCATGGTATTACTGTGCTCAATTGGCCTGCCAACTCTCCTGAGCTGAACCCCATAGAGAATCTGTGGGATATTGTGAAGAGAAAGTTAATAGACGCAAGACCCAACACTCTGGATGAGCTTAAGGCCGCTATCGAAGCATCCTGGGCCTCCATAACACCTCAGCAGTGCCACAGGCTGATTGCCTCCATGCCACACCGTATTGAAGCAGTCATTTCTGCAAAAGGATTCCCGACCAAGTTTTGAGTGCATAACTGAACATAATTATTTGAAGGTTGACTTTTTTTATTATTATTAAAAACACTTATTTTATTGGTCGGATGAAATATGCTAATTTTTTGAGATAGGAATTTTGGGTTTTCATGAGCTGTATGCCAAAATCATCAGTATTAAAACAATAAAAGACCTGAAATATTTCAGTTGATGTGAAATGAATCTAAAATATATGAGAGTTTAATTTTTATCATTACATTATGGAAAATAATAAACTTTATCACAATATGCTAATTTTTTGAGAAGGACCTGTATATATATATAGTTTTTAGAAATATATGTATATATATATAGGCTATATATATATATATATATATATATATATATATATATATAGGCTATATATATATATATAGGCTATATATATATATATATATATATATATATATATATATATATATATTAGGGCTGTCAAAATAACGCGTTAATTTCGATTAATTAATCTGAGAAGAAATAACGCGTTAAAAAAAATAACGCAGATTAATCCATTCCGTTTTGACCTTTGCGGAGACGTTCTAGCGTTCGTGTAAAAAGAAGGAGGGAGACAAGAACGCGCTGCTTGGATCATTGTTTGGAACATTTACTTTTAACAAACGGAGTTCGTCAAACTCTAAAGTAGGCCTACAACATCAAAAAGCATCCAGGAGTCAGTGTGTGCGTGAGTCGGCGAGTGTGTCTGAGAGAAAGCGCGCTTGTGTGTGTGTGTGTTGTAACTTTTCACGCGCTCTCACGTCACACAACCATTTTCTCACGCACAGAAAAATCGCGCACCAAAGAGAGGACACGGAAACAGACAAGACAGAGCACGTTACTTATGATATTAAAAAAATCTCAGCTCTCAGATTCTGTTAATTTTATTACGAAAATCAAACAATACCGTTCTGGCGCTTGTAAATGTGAAATGACAGATCCCTATAGCGGCACGTGAACCGATCATCTCTAGCTAATAGTAAATAAACACGAATGACCAATGTTGAAAGATACAGTAGGGCAGCCTAAAACTTACCGAAATGTATATTCCTCGATCAATCAGTGTTTTTCAACCGCGAAAAGAGGTCAATAAAACAGCTGGAGAACAATTATGTCACATAACATTTAGCCCTAAGTTACCTCAGGAAATCCATTTCATGACCATATAGCATGTTATAGTTGGCTATAAAAAAGAGCTATAGAGAGTATTTTTCAAAATTTATGTAGCCTACTAGTATATTACGTATGGATTATATTTTTACTTATATCAAAGTTGTTATTTGTAATAAACAAGCATTATATTTAATTTGAGCTATTTTTAACCTTAAATACTACCAGCTGATACGGCTCTCTGTATTTTTACAGCATTGGGTGAGATTTTTTTTTCTTGAGAAAAATGAATGCCTATCTTGTGTACCTAATATTTATCCAAATGAGTCAATATTGCATCAAATCACAATAATTAAATTAAATTGAAATCGTGAAATTTGTGTCAAGCAATAATAATAAAAACGTAGCTTACCAGAAATTGTACCATGTAAACATTGTAAGATTGTGTATGCGATTAATTTAAATTAATTAATTACAGAGTATGTAATTAATTAGATTAAAAATTTTAATCGATTGACAGCCCTAATATATACATACATACATACAGTCATGGTCAGA
The DNA here is from genome assembly GCF_051911475.1 of Siphateles boraxobius. Lineage (NCBI taxonomy): Eukaryota > Metazoa > Chordata > Actinopteri > Cypriniformes > Leuciscidae > Siphateles > Siphateles boraxobius. Next base: position 6,783,664 of record NW_027508711.1, read on the forward strand.
ATTAATGGCACCCTTGGTAAATATGATCAAAACTGGCTTTAAAAAATAAATCTGTATCGTTTATCCTTTTGATCTTTCATTCAAAAAATTTGCAAAATTCTAACCTTTCATTGAAGTGAAATAATTGAAAGTGGGGGGGAAATCACATTATGAAATAAGTGATTTTCTCCAAAACACGTTGGCCACAAATATTGGCAACCTTTTATTAAATACTTTTTGCAATCTCCTTTAGACAAGATAACAGCTCTGAGTTTTCTCCTTTAATGCCTGATGAGTTTGGAGAACAACTGACAAGAGATCAGAGATCATTCCTCCATACAGAATCTCTCAGATTCACAGATCCATGTTGGTGCTTCTTCTCTTCAGTTCACTCCACTCATCAGGTCAGGGAACTGGGACGGTCATGGCAGAAGCTTCATTTTGTGCTCCGTAACACATTTTTTTGTATATTTTGATGTTTATTTTGACTAATCTCTGCAATTCTCCATCTGTGATCATTGAAGAGTTGTTGGCCACTCAAACTCTCTTCCTCACTGTGCATTAAGGCAATATAGACACAGGTCCTCTTCCTGGCAGATTCATAACATCTTTAGTTGATTGGAACTGCTTAATTATTGCTCTGATGGTCAAAATGGGAATTTTCAATTATTTAGCTATTTTCTTACAGCCACTTTCTATTTTGTGATGGTCAACAATCTTTTGATGCACATCAGAACTATATTCTTTGGTTTTACTCATTGTGATGAATGATTAAGGGGATTTGGCATTTATGTTTCCTCATATTTAAACTCCTGTGAAACAAAAAGTCATGGCTGGACAATATCATGTTCCTAGTCACCCTGTTGTTCTAAAAAATGTAAATATTAATGGGAATATACTTCAGACATATTTTACTCGTAAAAAAATTATAGTGGTTCCAATAATTGTAGCCAACTTGTTTTGGCTACAATTATTATCCCCCCCCCCCCCCCCCCCCCCACTTTCAATTATTTTACTTCAATGAAAGGTTAGAATTTAGCAAATTTTTTGAATGAAAGATCAAAAGGATAAACGATGCAGATTTATTTTTTACAGCCAGTTTTGATCATATTTATCAAAATATTAGTCTGACCATGACTGTATATATATATACAGGTCCTTCTCAAAAAATTAGCATATTGTGATAAAGTTCATTATTTTCCATAATGTAATGATAAAAATTAAACTTTCATATATTTTAGATTCATTGCACACAAACTGAAATATTTCAGGTCTTTTATTGTTTTAATACTGATGATTTTGGCATACAGCTCATGAAAACCCAAAATTCCTGTCTCAAAAAATTAGCATATTTCATCCGACCAATAAAAGAAGTGTTTTTAATACAAAAAAAAAGTCAACCTTCAAATAATTATGTTCAGTTATGCACTCAATAGTCAATACTTGGTCGGGAATCCTTTTGCAGAAATGACTGCTTCAATGCGGCGTGGCATGGAGGCAATCAGCCTGTGGCACTGCTGAGGTGTTATGGAGGCCCAGGATGCTTCGATAGCGGCCTTAAGCTCATCCAGAGTGTTGGGTCTTGCGTCTCTCAACTTTCTCTTCACAATATCCCACAGATTCTCTATGGGGTTCAGGTCAGGAGAGTTGGCAGACCAATTGAGCACAGTAATACCATGGTCAGTAAACCATTTACCAGTGGTTTTGGCACTGTGAGCAGGTGGCAGGTCGTGCTGAAAAATGAAATCTTCATCTCCATAAAGCTTTTCAGCAGATGGAAGCATGAAGTGCTCCAAAATCTCCTGATAGCTAGCTGCATTGACCCTGCCCTTGATAAAACACAGTGGACCAACACCAGCAGCTGACATGGCACCCCAGACCATCACTGACTGTAGGTACTTGACACTGGACTTCAGGCATTTTGGCATTTCCTTCTCCCCAGTCTTCCTCCAGACTCTGGCACCTTGATTTCCGAACGACATGCAAAACTGAGCAACAGTCCAGTGCTGCTTCTCTGTAGCCCAGGTCAGGCGCTTCTGCCACTGTTTCTGGTTCAAAAGTGGCTTGAACTGGGGAATGCGGCACCTGTAGCCCATTTCCTGCACACGCCTGTGCACGGTGGCTTTGGATGTTTCTACTCCTGACTCAGTCCACTGCTTCCGCAGGTCCCCCAAGGTCTGGAATCGGTCCTTCTCCACAATCTTCCTCAGGGTCCGGTCACCTCTTCTCGTTGGGCAGCGTTTTTTTGCCACACTTTTTCCTTCCCACAGACTTCCCACTGAGGTGCCTTGATACAGCACTCTGGGAACAGCCTATTTGTTCATAAATTTCTTTCTGTGTCTTACCCTCTTGCTTGAGGGTGTCAATGAAGGCCTTCTGGACAGCAGTCAGGTCGGCAGTCTTACCTATGATTGCGGTTTTGAGTAATGAAACAGGCTGGGAGTTTTTAAAAGCCTCAAGAATCTTTTGCAGGTGTTTAGAGTTAATTAGTTGATTCAGATGATTAGGTTAATAGCTCGTTTAGAGACCCTTTTCATGATATGCTAATTTTTTGAGATAGGAAATTTGGGTTTTTATGAGCTGTATGCCAAAATCATCAGTATTAAAACAATAAAAGACCTGAAATATTTCAGTTGGTGTGCAATGAATCTAAAATATATGAAAGTTTAATTTTTATCATTACATTATGGAAAATAATGAACTTTATCACAATATGCTAATTTTTTGAGAAGGACCTGTGTATATATATATATACATATATATATATATATATATATATATATATATATATATAAATCATCCTTTACATGCTAAACTCATATATTACAATTTCAAAGTAAATGCACATTGTTATGTCATTTCATTATTAAGACTGTATAAAGCAGTTTTTTTTGTAATAAAGTAAATATAATAGGATGTGTAGATGCAGAACATAAATAGATGCATTTGTTATAATAACTTGATTTACCTGATTTAGCACATGCAGTTTCAGGTTGCATTTTGTTCTCTTGTGTCAGATGAAGTGTTTGACAGATTTACGGTTGTATCTTATCAGTGATTATTAAAGCAAAAGCTTCTATGTAGATTAAAAACGAGGGCTGTTCCATTCTCACAATTTAAGTTTCTTACTGCCTTCCATTTCAATTCCATGTAAAAAGATGAACCTGTCATGAGATGAATTGTGTGCGTGCATGCGAATGAGTCCTAGTGTGTAACTTGTGTGTCTGACAAGTTTCATTTTCAGAAGAGCCTTTGCTCAGCACAAAACCGTGTATCGTGCATATTGACAAAAAAGGAGTGAAAAGCTCTTAGTGATAATTGGAACTGCCCGGCCACTGTGCAGCAGGGGTCAGAGTGGAGAAACCAGAGGGCCCAATTCAAAATGCGTGTGCCAGAATACTTTCACACATTCCAATAGATTTGCAGCAGTCAGAAAGTCATTTCAAAGAAGACTCATTCATGGTACTGAATAGAGTGCTGCAGGAATGAGTCCGAAAACCTAGAATTAAGTTAGCATTTTTGCCCTTCTCGTTCCATTTTCCCAAAGTTAGTGGGGTTTTTGAATGGGGTTTTAGTTAAATGCCTAAGATATACTCTGTGGTTAACAAAAGCTCAATATATTTTCATGGTTTATTCTACAGCACAAAATACATCAGTAATACCCCCTTGTGATTTTTTAAAATCGTTTTGGCTAAATGGACTACAGAGGTTGTCAGGGACATTAAACGGCATCACTGCAAACATCTACTCACTAGTCTGCTTTTACAGCCTTGTGCTCATCGCGCTCTTGCAAACTATTCCAACTCAAACTTGTAGATTTTAAATAAAGACTGAAAGAGTTGTTGGAAGCTTAATGGTGGTGATGTTGAAGACTCACAACCGTGGTGTAGTTCGTTTATAGCCTACGTTTAGCTTTTTTCTCCTGGTGATTGTATTTAGGCTTCAAAATTCTGTTGTTTTTTAGCAAGTTATTCTTGATGAACAAAACATTTAAGAATCACAAACGTTTGTTGGTAGCAGAGCTTATTTACTGCAATAATCCAAAAGCCAATGGAAAAATCCTATTGTGTTTTTTTTCAAGTGAACCAGGGTGATGCTATCTCCCGGATTGGCCTACAAAAATATGCCATCACTCTATAGGGGACCAAAGGTTGTAACAACACCAAGAGCACTGGCCTTAACAGTGGTCCATATTTCAAACAATGCCCACTGAATAGTATCTGCAGAACATGTACACTTGGCAAACTTACCAAATAGCTAAATTTTGAAGAAATCATTAGTGAAAATGTACAAAGGTACATCCCTGGATTGTGTATTCTCTGTGCCTGAGAATTCATGACAAGTCAGTGGCCACTTCAGTACAGCTCCGACTCCTATACTTGATGGGATGTGTAAAGTCTACTGAAAAGATCCATTGCTCTTGCCAAATGAAGTGAACCTCTTTCATCAGGATCAATATATGCCTGAGATCCTGCCAGGCCGGGAATCATAAATCTGGCTTGCAGTGAGAAGGAAAGCGAGCGAGCGAGAAGGAGAGAGAGAGGGCAGATGGGGAAGGGAGGATGTGAGAGACGACGGCTCCTCTTAGTCTAATGGAGGACGGTTCAAAAGTTTAACGTGCCGGCCACCCGCTCACGTCTTTATAACCTCTTTGAGTCATTGTGTGCGGGTGAGGGCTGATCACGTCGATGGCCATTAAACCAAATGCGGGGCTGGTCTGGGGGTGGGTGGGGGGTGGTGGATGCATTAGGGAAATTGGCCCTGGCTGCCTGAGACGGCATACTGTACTGAAGTAATTATAGTTGCTGGAGGGATGCTGATGCCAGATAGTATGTGTGTGTGTGTTTGTATGCAAGTGTGTCCAGAATAGTCTGCCGCAGAGGGTCCATGCCCCGCCCTTCCATCTCCCCCAGCAAAGCGGCTGCCAACGGGATAGGGCTGGGGCTTTATTGATGAGATGGATGAGAAGGGAGATAGGGGTAGAGAGACAGATGGGGCTTGTGTCCAGGCCATGGCAGTGCTGGGGAGCCTGCGCTCAGGGATGCCGGCAGCGTGGCCAGCCTCCACCGATCAGGAGCCGCTAGAGCCCCAGAGCTGATGATGATGATGATCCGCACCCATAGAGGATCTGAGCTCGGCTGAGGCATCTCAAGAGACACCCACCTGCAGGATGGGACTCACCTGCTTCAAGTCCTGGAAGTACAACAGTGCTGCACAGAAAGGTGAGCGAGTGCTTCACTACTTCCAGTCTTTCTGGCTCACCATATGTGATGACCTGAGTGTGTGAACTTGATGTAGATATAGCATGCACTAATATAAGACATGACCTGCTGACCTGGATTCAACATTACACTAGTATGTCTAGTATGATTAATATACATTAATCAAAATTAAGATGTACTACTCACCCTTCACAGTATGTTTAAAACTAGCAGCTCAAACTCATAGAGATTTTATTGGAGATTCTGGGTCAGGCAATTATTTCAAGTGCTGGAAGGGAAGCAGAACATGAAGGACGGACCCCATGCCGCGTTGACCGAAATTTCACTTACGAATACATTAAAGCCAAGAAGCGACAGGTATATAGCCAGTTTGTCTTTATGTGTTGGAGGGGCACTAAAATAATTAAAATAATGAGCTTGAAAAGACTCAGATAAGACAAGCAAGCAGAGTGACTAAGAATGTTTGGGACGGACTCCGAATCGATGTAATTTGCAGAGAAACTAAGGAGACAAAGGATAGATAACCCCCCTTTAAATACTGGGTTTAAAACATTTGGATGAGGAACAGCTCTGCTACTATGTTTACCTGTTGCATGATATACTAGGTACAAGTAATCGTATTTACTGAATGCAAACTATTAGATTTGTTTGTTTATTACGTTTTTAACGCCATGTTAGCATCAGGGCTATTTAAATGGCAAACAGAAGGTCAATATCACAATCTATAACATTTTTATTATTATATAAAACATTTCAATTTGACATAAGATAGAACATTTAAAATACATTCGGTTTATACATTCTAAAATATTTAAAGGAACTTGACACTAGATACATAAAAGAGGAACTTTGCCAATCATTAGAAACCCATGTGTAAGTCTTGAGTGCAAACTATTAGGCAAGTCATGACCATGAGTGAAAAATGTCCGTCAAATTCATGAAAACTCGGAGAAAGACTATGCTGTTGTTTTCTGTCGTATAACCACTTAAGGAAGCACTTACCATTCTTCCAATTATTGAGTTGTCAAAATAGAGTACCAAACGCTCCTGCCACTCTTTATTACAACATTCCTGTCTATTAAACATTTCATGTCAGTGAACCAACTACTACTTATATTTCTCTCCAAGTACTTACTTTGAGCCTGTTTAAGTAATATTTGCACAAAAAGAAAATTCGTTCATATTTACTCTCAATCTCTTACTTCTTTCCTTACGTGGAACACAATGGAAGCTGTCAATCAGAATGTTAATGCAGCTCTTTTCCATATGCTCACTGTGAAAGGGAAAGGACACTCAACTCGAAAAAGCACTATATAATCCGACTTTGCACTATATTCCATGTTTTCTAAAGACATGCCGTTGCTTTGCATGAGAAACAGACCAAACTTTAAGTTATTAATCACTGAATATTCTCCCCACCATTTGACATTCAAGAGCTGTAAAATCACAGTCTCCAGAACAGGTTTAGAGGACGAGGAATATAGCACACTACTTTTATGGTACTTTTAAGGTGCTTTCTTTGTCATTTCTGGTTCTTGAAAAAGTTCTTCACTTTCATCATCTGGAAGAGAAAAATGGGAACATCTCCCTTTGTGAAAAAAGAGAGTGTAATATAAGACATGATATGAGTGAACCAACCCTTTAACTGTGGCGGTCACTGCTCTGAATCTGTGAAATGCTCTTTTATGGCATTTCAATGCTCTCCTTTTAATATCATTATTGCTCAGGCCAGATTCGACGAGCTCTGGGTATTGATAAACCACTTAGCTGGATTTTTACAGCTCTGTCTTGTTACGGAAAGTGTCCCCTTTGGAATTAATTACTGCGCTCTACCGGCAAATGTGAGTGGGATCTGGGGCATACTTTAATTGTGACTGAGACCCATCCTGTGATTAATATTGTCTTTGAGAAATACATGAAGTAGAAAAAAATGGCAAGAGTTTTTAATTAAATTATGAAAATCAATGCACTCCTTTCCCCCGTTGAACTCTTGCGGTGCTTAAAGATAAGAAATGGTCATCTGATTCATCTTGGGCTGTCTTCCAGTTAGCTCACAGATGGAAGCTTGAAGGACACAGTGACCATTAAGGACAGAGAGAGATTTTTACACAGTAAAGAGCAATACACACCACTTAGAATTAGCCTTACTTCACTCAGAAATCACGTTTTTTATTGTAATCATTAAAAGCACTTTAAAGGTATAGTTCACCCAAAAATAAAAATGTTGTCATTAATTACTCACCCTCATGTCTTTCCAAACCCGTAAGACCTTCTTTCATCTTTGGAACATAAATGAGCTTCAGCAAGAACCAATGAGGTTCATTCTCATGTTACGCTGCATGTTTGAGCTTCAGCAAGAACCAATGAGGTTCAGTCTTGTTTTACACAGTGCGTTTGAGCTTCTGCAAGAACCAATGAGATTTGTTCTCAGGCGTCAAAGCAGGTTCGGTTGAGCTTCAGTATATGTTCGCTGATCAATGTTGTGAATAAAAGCCTAAATGAAATTTGTTCATCCTATAAAGTGATTGAGTCTCTTCAGAAAACTTGGATTAAACGACTTCATTCATATGGATTAGTTTTACAATCCCTTTATGAACTTTTTGAAGCATCAAAGTGGTAGTTGTGTAGCTGTCAACAGAGGGACAGGAAGCTCTCAGATTTCATTAAAAAGATCTTCATTTGTGTTCTGAAGATAAATGAAAGTCTTATGGGTTTGAAACGACATGAGGGTGAGTAATTACTGACAGAAGTTTCAATTTTGGATGAACTATCCCTTTAACATACAACATAAATTCACTTCTTAAAAACAAACCTCGTAAATTCAAATCCCAATTTCCCAGCACCCATAGAGCAGCCACAGGATGGAAAAAAAAACAGCGGTAGTTAATAAGTGTGTGGATTTATCATGTCGTGGTTTGTTGCTGTCAAAACCAAGAGGAACATTCTTAGATCTGGAGGCACATGTCCCTTCACATGCAGTTGAACAATCAAAACCAACTCGTATTGTATTTCCAAGAAGGAAAACTAATATATGTAGCAAGACTTTGGTCGTGCACACTGTAAAGTTTCTGACACTGATAACCATTGTAATGTTTTGGGGCCACTATTATTTAACAAATTAATATTACAGTGGCCAAAGACTCATTGTGTTCTGCAATTTTAACTAAACCATTGACAGAGCCATTCTGTGTTGTCCTGTTTCTTTAGTGTTGCCATGAGCATTTTGGGCTTGGCACATACATTGATCAATATTATGGAGTTATTTTCCAAGGATTTTATTTTTATTTTGGTTTACTATGGGCTTGTTCTTGTTTTCTGTTTGTGTTTTTCTAGCAATTTCTATAGCATTTTCTTTCACAGCCACATATTTGATGTTTATTATTAATCTTTTTAAACTTTATTTTTATACATTAACAAATTACATCAACGAATTAAACATTCCTTGACAACAACGGTGGCCCAAATAAAAGAGATACAGAAATAGAAAAAGTGAAAAAGAAATACATAATACATTGTACAATAGTAAAATGAAAGAAAAAATAAATGTATATATAAATTTTTTTTAATGCAACAGGGAATAAGTGAAAGTTTCACACCATTCCGTTCACCCTCAATGCCTCAATATATATATATATACTAATAGGTGTCCACCTTTGTATGAAAATGTCCAGTTTCAGTTGGAGTTGAGCAGTCATATGTTCCATTTTGTTAATAGATATAAGTTTTTCTCTCCATTGACTAATTTTTGGTGGGTGTGGCTTCATCCAATTAATTGTAATGGTTTTCATGCACATAATTGGAGTACATGCAGAATATATCTCTGGTTTTGACTACAAAAATCTTGGGGTATTCCCTCAAACAAAAAATACAAGGGAGTAAAAGGCAGGTCTACATGCTAAATTGTAATAATCTCATCCTTAAACCCTTGCCAAAATGTAACTAATTTTGGACATTCCCAAAATATGTGTGTGTGGTATCCTACCTTCCCACACTCCCTCCAACATTTCTCTACTTCTGGATTATCTGATGTATGTTTAAATACGTCATTAACAACTTGTTCAGTCGGTTCCGTTCACACGGAATAGAATTTTTGTAAATGTGGTTGTCACTCCCGTGCATTAATGAACTTTGCGTGTACAGAACAAGATTAAGCACTAAAAGATGGATTGACAACCAAATTTCAAAAACGTCTTTGTGAAATGAACAACTTTGTTCATTACATATTAGGAATGATATTTTATGCATGCATGTGTCCATCAGGCTATAGGTCAAGATTATGTTTCTAAATTTGTTTGGAATTCTAAATTAAGTGACTTTTGAGTATTTGGATGATGTGGGATAAACAAACTAACTTTGTCTATGTATTTTCCCTCCGTCTCTCAATTAGGAGGAAACGGGGACGTATTGGTTAGTCCTGGCTCATATTTCTTCCTGTCAAACAGCTGTGGTCAGGGGGAGGAGTGGCTGAAGAGCCTAAATAAGGGCATTTGGATACCTTTTACAGGTACACACACACACACACACACACACTAGTTTAGGACCTGAATTTCTGACTAATTTTGTTTCTACACTCTGTGGTCTCTGGAAAATCCAGGCCAGTGCGATTCATTGTCATGATAAAATACCTGAATACGATGAAACAGAAGATCCAATCAGTCTTCAGGGCTCCAGCCATAGACATAACAACCCACTCACACAACACACACATATTCCAGTCATTTCCAAGTCATGGGCCATGCATTACACACTCTGACTAGTCTCAATCACAGACTGCGCTTTGTCTACCATCACAAATCTCACAAAATGCTGAAAAACACATGCCGCTAGAGCTGATGTCATTCGAAACAACAAATATTGAGAATTTTCCTCATGATTTTGGCTGAAAAAACATCACAAACAAGGTTGGCAAGTGTTTTTCAGCCAGTGTCATTAATTCAAGCAACATCTCAAGAATTTTTCTCAGTGGTTCATCCATCAGTCTTTTCCTCCTCTATTACTTCCAGCATTACTTGGAGTGAGAGCATGAGGGGTTGTGGGTGGCAGCTGTGTCCATCTTGGCAGTGTGCCTGGGAATAATAATGTTACAATACACCTTGTTTTTCTCATGAGAGCCATCAACCCCCATCACACCCATACAATTCCATACAATGAAGTAGTTTTGGGAGTGCAAGACACTAAAACAAATATACATATATGTTACAAATATATATTTTCATAAAGGAAAAAATGTATGCATTAAGGTAGGATACAAAATATGGATCAATCCCGATCTTCATTCAAATAATCGGGAAACTCAATATTTTACTCTATTCCAGTAAAATATGATATTTACTCTATAGTGCACTTCTGCTGCTAAATCTAAATCCCTATGGCAAAGGAAGTCATGTTTTACAGTCCAAATTGAATGTGATAAGATAAAAATGTTACAGACAGCGTGCAATAACACAATGCGACCAGTACAATGAATGACTCTTATGAATTTAGTGAATCAAAAACAGATAGCGCAACCAGTGAGGTTTGATTCGTGAACAAATGACTCTCACAAACAGGTACTTTTTAGTAAATCAAAAACCCATACCACAGTGTAATCCCATTTATCAACATATGACCCTTTTAATAAATCAAACAAAAAGACTCGAACACATTATAACTTATGCGTCAAATCAATTGTCAGTTTTAATTTTACTTCAGCTGGTATCCACAGACAAGTTTTTTGTGCTGATTAAATCTGTTTAATGAATTATATTGAAATATACCCAAATTAATCAAAAATTAGTACAATGTAATTGTAATTCACCCTTTACTGGGATTTTGATTGACAGGCAATTTCACGAGAGGTGTCAGTCTATAAATGGAAAGTAACTCGTGCTACTTAGTTGAGAAAATAACTCTGATATTTTGTTGTAAATTTAAAAGTAATGCGTTACTTCTGATTACGCAACTTGTGTTACTTGCAATTCGTTACCCCTAACACTGATGGTCAGAGTGGTAATAATGCAATTAAGGGGTTTACATGACTGTTATTGCGATTAAAATAGGCGTACGCCACAGTTTATTTGTGATTGTTTACTATGATTAGAAGCTTAATCACATAAGTTTAATCAAAAGCATTGTGTTTACTTGGGGTATTATGAGGGTGCATGTAAACATTGTGTGCATTGTGTGAGGAAACGTCTGATACTATCCCTGTTAAAACATGGAAATCTGAGCTGAGGGCGAAACTTGAACTGCAGAGTCCATGTTGATGCTTATTTCCCAGGAGAGATTAACATTCCCAATGAATTCCCTACATTACCTCTCCAACATAACTCAACACAGCTCTGGGGCTCCTAAAAGGTGAGATTCCCTTCCAGATAACACACAGCCACATTAACATGCACTGCACACTCACTGGGCCAATGTCTAAGGATCCATTTTAGACTGGGAATCTCATCAGGGGCAAAGTTACCGGGCACAAATGTATAAAAAGGGTTGGAGGGGTGTGTTCAGCTGTGTCCAATGGAAATTTCTTGGAAGCAGGCCATGAGAGGTACACAGGGACAGAAAAGAAAGAAAGAAAGAAAGAAAGAAAGGGAGATATAACAAAGTAACCAGCAGAAAGTTCTAGCTCATTTATTTTTAGTCAATTTGTGTTTTGTGGTGTTAATGATTCATGGTGAGGGGGCAGAAAAAGGAAAAACAGACTCCAGTAAACCTCTAGTGGAGTAGCTTAATAAAGACAAGACGTTTGGAAAAAAGCAGACAGAAAACTGGCAAAGAAAGAGTAAGGGAAAGATAGTACCAACAATCAACAGCAGTGAATGACACGGCAAGAGAGAGAAAGTGTAACCATGTTTGTAATTCCTCCCTTGTAATTAAGAAGGCAGACTTAATTTAAAAGTAAACCAAGGAGGTGCTGACACACGTCACTGGAAACTTTGGACAATTAAGTACAGACAAACATAACCTCCCCTTCAGAGGCGAACACAGACATGTCTGTTGATGTCACTGTCAACAGTGGCACATGACTGAGACATCCACTTCCAGAGGCGGCGTCAAAGGGAATATCTTCTTTATACCAGACTTCTACCCATTTTAATGAAAAGCACCAGGTGGTACATCGGTGAGCTCCCGCAGGAAGCAACCGTCACGGTAGAGGAGATCGAGCACTAAATGGACAACAGTGTTTCCATAACTATCTCTTAGGACGTATACTGAACTGGGACAAATTAAACCGGTGGTCTCTATTTTACCTGGACTAAGGACACCAAATTGTTTTTGACAAACATTTTGTTGTGATAAAAATCTTTGTTAAGCTTCTGTCCTTCAAATTTGGAATTTTCAGAATTGAAACTGAAGGAAAACTTTTTACAGAAATGTGCTGAGAATTAGAAGTGTGCACTTGAACAATGCCTCCTCTTTCAGAATGAGGACTGTCATCTGATTTGGAATGCTGATATATCCGATAAGCATGCATATCTGAGCTGGAGGGTCACGGCTGCACATCAGAGAGAGAGAGAGAGAGGAAAGAGAGAGAGACTCTCTTGAGTGCACTAAGCCATACCTGCAGACAGGAGAGAGAGAGAGAGAAAGAGAGAGAGACTCTCTTGAGTGCACTAAGCCATACCTGCAGACAGGAGAGAGAGAGAGAGAGAGAGAGAGAGAGAGAGAGAGAGAGAGAGAGTGAGAGTGAGAGTGAGAGTGAGAGAGAGAGAGAGAGAGAGAGAGAGAGAGAGAGAGAGAGAGAGAGAGAGAGAGAGAGAGAGCGAGAGCGAGAGCGAGAGGAGGAGGAAGAGCAAAGGGAAAGGAACATCCAGTCCCAGACTAAACAAGTTTATAAAACATGAGCAAAAGGGATTTGGGTTCATTGAGGACAATCGTTCGATGCCAGTTTCAGGATTGCTACTGAGGTCAGGATAGTGGAAGTGTGTCCCCCCAAAAAAAAAAAAAAAAAGACAGACGGATAAAAAAAAAAGATGCCTGAAAACAAGCAGACAATCCAGCGGACTGGAAGCTATCTGTCTCACTCTGCTTACAGGAAGATAAAAAGGGTGCTGAGCTTCAGAAGACGTGAGTATTAAATATTAGGCAGGGAGAGGGCACACCATCACACACAGAGGTAGATTTTGGTGCAGTGCAGCAGCAGCGTGCATAAATCCTAAAGGCACTTTTTAGCAGAACATTATTATTGTTTGATGCAATTTGTTCTTTTTCTGCGGACTCAACATGATCTTTGTTTTCACTTTTGAGGTTAACTGCATTTATAGTGAGTCCTCTCACTATTTCAGCACATATCCATTGACAAAATTAGGTGAAAAGCTAAAGGGGTCTGTCACTGATAATTCTATACTCTGTATTTTATCATCACAGGTGTGTTTGGTCAAAGGTTGGAGGAGACCGTCCTGTATGAGAGGAGATATGGGGATCACATGGCTCCTCTGGTGGTAGAGCAGTGTGTCGATTTTATCCGAGAGCATGGGCTCACAGAGGTGGGACTCTTCAGGCAGCCCGGCCAGGCTACGCTGGTTAAAGAGCTGCAGGAAGCTTTTGATGCTGGGGAGAAACCATCTTTTGACAGGTAAGAGATTGACATTAATCGGTATAGGTACAGCAGAGATAATGTTTAAATCAGCATAAAATCAGCTAAATCAGCATCAACATCTTGAATTAGTAAGTCTTGAATTTTGAACGTTTTATAGGCCTTACAGAGACATATCTGTATGAAATGTCATCTATAGACATTTGGGTACTCCAATGTATGGGCAATGGTGCCAAGTGCAAAAAACACTATTTCCCAAAATACAATTATCTGAATAATTTATTTTAATTGTAATTCAGTGAATTGCACTGCCTACAATTATAATTTAACTTCATGTTGGACATGGTCAATTTAATTTAACTTATGGATTAAAATGGCGCTGATTCAAGTCTAAATTTTGCCCACCGCTGCTACATACTAAACTCAAAAAAAAGAAGAAAAAACATCCTTTTACTTTCAACAGGTTTTAGGTTTAGGGGTAGGGTTTGGATTAGGATTAGGGGATAGAGAAATCATTATGTCTATGGATAGTCTCCACAAGTCCCCGAAACCTAACGTGTGTCTGTGTGAGAGAGAATATTAGTAAGTAAATTAATTTGTACAAATACTTATATAAGTGAATTTACTCTTGTAGTGAATACATGTTTGCTCTCTCAGCAGCACAGATGTCCACACAGTGGCATCTTTGCTGAAGCTATACCTCAGGGAGCTGCCTGAACCTCTGGTGCCATTTTCCCGCTATGAAGAGTTTCTTATTTGTGGCAAAAGAATCCCCTCAGATAGAGAAAAGGTATAGTCAACTATATAACTCACTTCAAAGAAGAGCATGGTGCTATTTGATCAATTTAAACAAGAAAATACGATTACATTCTGGACATTTAAGGGCAGACAATAATTTTGTTTCTTATAATCTCATCCTGAACTTCAGGGTTTGCAAGATTTGAAGAGTCTCCTTTATGAGCTGCCTGTAGCAAACTTCAACCTCCTGAAATACATCTGCCAGTAAGATAATTTTGTTTCATCCAAAGATCTAAGGATTTGGTTTTCAATATCTAGATATTGGCATTTGGAGCTTCAACCTAATTTGCCATGAAGCGTCAAGTCTTTAGTCATGGCTCACGTCACATAACACTGCTATGACACATCTTTGTACCAGATTCTTAAATGATGTCCAATCATGCTCCAATGTCAACAAGATGAGTATCCAGAATTTGGCAACTGTTTTCGGGCCAAATATTCTCCGGCCTAAAGCAGAGGACCCAGAAAGTATCATTGGAGGTGAGCAATATTTAGATGTCGATAAAAAGGGTCTGAGGCAAAGGGTTAATGACTTTTCTGAGATTTAGATACATCTTAAAGGTGCATTGTGTAATATTTAGGAGGATCTGTTGACAGAAATGCAATATCATAAACTTAACTATGTTTTCAGTGGTGTATAAAGACTATACATAATGAACTGTTATGTTTTTATTACTTTAGAATAAGCCATTTCTATCTACATACACCGCAGGTCCCCTTAAATTGAAATTGCCATTTTGCACCGACATGTTTCTACAGTAGCTCTAAACGGACAAACGCGTTTTGTCACTATGTTGTTCTTCGTGCAAAGCAAGCTAAAGTCAGAGAATAAAATACGGACAATGATATTCGCAATAACATATAGTTTTACTGAATAATTAAGTAAACATTATTTCTTAATTTATACTTCTAAAGAAACCTCATTGCTTAACTGGCTACTCTCTGCTGTCTCAGACTACATCTTTTCCTGTCGGCCACCGTAACTTTTGTTGGTTGCAATTCACAACCTCACCACTAGATGTAGACTAGAACACTAGAAAATCACACACTGAACCTTTAAGTTAGTGTATGTGTTCATTTGCTTGTGATGTCAAATACTTGTGACGCTGTTTGCCACATGGCTGTGGACCACACACTTAAACATCCCTCTCTCCTACACTAGGGGCAGCAGTTGTGCAACATCTAATGTCTGAACTGATCCGTGAGCACAGCTTGCTCTTCTCCAGAGAGAACTGCAACCCTCCTGAAACATCTTTGCAAGCCGTCCACCGAAAACAAAGACACAGTAACCTTGTGGAATGGGTGCATGAACCACCTTCCCACCTGAGGGAGCCTCTGCTTGGCAATGATCACGTGACCCTTCCAGATCAGACTGTAGCCTGTCCACGTATAAACTCTTTACCAATAACCACAGAGAGGAGAGGGTCTTTTCAAAGCCCTTGTGAGAAAAACATAAGCCATCATCCATCAGACACAGAGAGACAGCTTCAAGATGACTCTTCACCAACCAGCTCTACTCTGGTTTATGACAACCACAGTCAACACAGCTCAGCACAAGAATAT
The DNA here is from genome assembly GCF_051911475.1 of Siphateles boraxobius. Taxonomy (NCBI): domain Eukaryota; kingdom Metazoa; phylum Chordata; class Actinopteri; order Cypriniformes; family Leuciscidae; genus Siphateles; species Siphateles boraxobius. Next base: position 6,799,744 of record NW_027508711.1, read on the forward strand.
CTCCATAAAAGACATGTACCAACACCCTCCAGCTCACCACCTGCCCGCCCTTCTATGACCAAAGTGCTGGAAGCTGGGGTTGAAATTTGTGTGCAGTCAAGGAGCTGGCCTGACATAGAAGAACCCAGCTGGAGTCCAGAGGGGGCGCTAGGGGAGAGTGGAGGCAGCAGTGAAGTCCAGGATAGTACCTTATCTGTCTATGACAACATAGTTACTGAGGAGCGGTATACAGAAGACAAGGAGGCCAAAGGTTCTGCCAGCATGGCTGAGAGCAGCAGCTCTTGGTCCTCCTGTGAGATTGTGCCTTTGGAAGGGGGCAGTGGAAGTGGTGGAGCTGCAAGCCCATGCCATGGTTCTCCAGTACAGTTCCCCTCATTCAGAATGGACTCTGGTGAAGAAGACCTTCGCCCTAACTCCCCTGCCTCATCATCTGCTCCCACAGATGCCCCTTTAAGCACTGGCAGCAGTGAAGTCTTTTTGCCAAGTGCTCCCCAAGAGCCCTTAGGTTTTCCAGCCTCCCATGCCATGCAGTGCCTCGTTGCAGGGCTTCGTCAACAGATGACCAGGCAAAAGGCAGAGTATGAAGCAAAAATGAACAGGTAAGATATCATCAATTGCCTTTGTACCACAATTGTTTTGTAAGGGAAAATTGCAAATCTCTGGCACTGTCATTACATTAACGCAGAGGCAGAAACCCTGCTCTACTCTACTATAAAGAACTACTGCCCTGAGGAGTTTAGCTGAAATCCTTACCGGAACCAGCAAAATTAAGGTGTTTTTGATGACTTAAAATTACATGCAGGTGTGTTGGAACAGGGTTGGGGTCTGAACAGTGCAGGAAGGTAGCTCTCCAAGAGCAAGGTTGGATTTGAATGGTTCAGGAAAGTAGCTCTCCAGACCCTTCCATTTTAGGTCTCTGAGTCTTTACTAACAAGCTGATGAGTTGAATCAGGTGCATTTGATTAGGAAGATTATGAAAATGTGCCGTGTTGGTGTGCCTCCAGGAACACGGTTGAGAAACACTAGATTAATGAATCTTGTCCTATGTATTCAGTACTCTTCCTGATCCCCATTATGTTTATTGAAAAAAAAAACTCTATATATAAATATATATAAACCATGTAAATGATTACCCTTCATGGTTGCATTTGTATGTCTCTTTCTTGTTTTTGATAGTGGTGTATTGTCGTTGTGTTTGTATGGTTTCTTAAATGGTCTAATGTTTTTTTGCTTTTGTTTTGGACATTCCATTCTGTACTTCAGCCATGAACACAGTAAGTTTACCCCGTTCTCTTCTCTGTCTTAAGGCTAGAGCAGAGGAACAAGGTACTTCAGGGGGAAGTTGCAGGGCTCCGCTCAACTCTGGAGCAGCAGCGACGCTGGGTCAGTGTGGCCGAGATCAAGATGCGAAATGTAGAGCGAGCCCGTGCAGATGCTGACAGACGGAACGCCACTCTGCAGCAGGAGATGGAGCAGTTCTTTGAAACATTTGGAGAGCTTAAAGCAGAGGCCCAGAAAACCAGTCGCATTGTTCAAAGTTTTTGAATTCACATGCTGTTTGTGATTCACATGCTGTGCAACAAATCTAAGCTTAGCAGCATATGAAAGGTTTCAATGTTTTAGGGAAGTGTTTTCCAACTGTGGTCCTGGAGTACACATTTTGGAGATCTTCCTCTGATACCCCCATTTCAGAAAGAAGTCTTGCAAACCAGCTGCTGAGTTTAATCAGAGAGACATATGTAATGTTGGAAGTACTCCAAGATCAGGGCTGGGAAACACCAGTTTCAGAGTAATAACATTGTTAAAACAGTGTCGGTTTCAGGGCTGTATAAATGAGGGTGCATTCCTGAGGGAAACCATTGCCCCACTTTTAAGTACTGTTCTGTTGCCTGAATGACTGTGGACCAGCATGTTCAAAATAATATTAAAGACAATTTTTGCCATTTAAGTGTTAAAAGACAATGGAATGAACCCAAAAGTAGGATAGAGTTTCATGATGTAGACATCATGGTCTGAGCATGGATGCCATATTTGAGAAAAGAGATTCTAATGAAAACTTGTCCCTAGGGATGCTCTACGATAAGTTAGCTCAGAATTAAAAAGTCTCTGCCCTGGCTTGGGGTCACTGTACATTATGTAATTGAGTACTGTGTAGCTAACACAGGACACTCGTACCTTGTACAAAAACAAACTCTTCATACACTGAATGTATTTGTACCATATGAAATAAAATGAAAAAATAAAAAAATAAAGACATCAATCATTACTTCAGTTTGAGATTTTTATTTGGACAGTCGTAACACATGGTTCTTTTTTCTTTTCGTAGAGAAAAGACGACTCACTTTTATTGTAGACAGAATCCCATTTAAGTTTTGCATATGCTTCAGACAGGTTTGTGATTTGGGTAACTCCCATCATAGCCCACTGAGAGGGCACCCATATGTAGCACAACAATACAAAACACATGAAAACTAAACAGACATTACTAGCACAGAGCAGTTAGATATTATTTCCTTTTACAGGATTTGATTGAGAAGATTGATGATGACAATCATGAGAACTGTTTTCTAAGGAAGATAGTCTGAGAAGTAAATATCCAAGTCAATAATTCTTCAAGTCATTACAGATTCCACCTCTAGTGATAGATTGTCAGTGACTAAACACCGTTTTTCAAAGAGACACACCCTCTCCCACAAGGGAAACAGACACCTAAAAGAAGAGCCCTTGAGAATGTGTGAGCCAGCTTTGATCATTGTCTTGGAGGTCTAAATGACACAGAGGTCCATCACCAGTATTCTTTAGAGGAATCAATGAGTCCATAACAGCGAAACTAATGTGCATGAGGCTCCGAAATGAAAATGGAACACAATGCACTATTGCGTTGTTGCAATACATTATCACTTTAGGGTGAAGTAAGGTGAAGCACCAAATTAGATCTTACAAGCTCAAGGAGGTTGTGGTATGGTAGCAAACATTCCAGACTGCTGAAAAAGAAACAAAACTTGATTGCAGGCACATTACTGTCAATCATTTTGTGATCTCCAGGTCAAGCTGTAGTGATGGTGTTAGTGAGATGCCTAAGGCATGATTGTTATGGTGAAGCTAAGTTCATCCTCCCGGCCTGTCCATCAGGGAAAGATCTACATTCATGTTTCAGTCCATCAGAAGAGCTTGGAGGACCAAAAATTCAACAATACACTCAAAATGTCCTTCTGAGGCTCTCAATTTAGTCTTCTACAACAAAAGGACAGGTTTCTGCAATGTCCTTAAGTTTTAGATGAAGAGGGCTCGTGTTTTCATGCATAATGAATTTAGGGTACAGGAAACATCATACAGTCTACAACATTTGAACTGAACACTGGATGAAAAAGGAAGCAGAACGGTTGACAAATGAATTGAATCTCCATCATGAATACCAGTGTTAAAGAACACAGTCCAAAACAGGTCTCTAATTGAATGGAGTGTCACTGACACCCACATGTCACTGCATTGCAAGTCTGCACACAGTAAACTAAGGCTGAATAGACATATATATAAATAATTAAATGATATGGCCATACAAACATGAAAATTCTTCAGTGTTTCCCGGAAAATCTTCAAGAGGAAAGTGAAGAAATAAAAACCTGCTGACAATCCTGTTTTTTAAAAAGGAAAGAAACCATAAATTTGCTTTGTACAACATTCTTATGGGCTTTTCAAGTTTGAGGAAATAAAAAAAAGGCTATGGTTTGCATTAGCTCATGCAATTAAATGTACAATCTTATGAGATGTCACGAACTTGCCAGCAGTGATTAATTACCCTTGGAAGGATGAGGAACAGGGGCTTTGATTAGGATATTACATCCACAATTTGCCATCTCAGATCTAGATATACGTTTTTGTTCATTTTATATACGTTTTTGTTCATTTTAAACCAAATATGCTCACTTTGAAACCTCTATGTGCAATTTTCTTTTACAATCAGTTTCAAGTTCCATACATGTTTTAGAGTACATATGCAAAATCATAATCAGAAGCTGTAATGTTTCCACAGCACAAAGAAAGAACATTTACACAAAATCTATGTACGTATATATACACATGACTACACCCTAACCAACAGAAATGCATCATTAGGTTCACTTTTAAAATGGGTGTATGTATGGTGACTATGTACAGAGGCAGGCACTATTGTTCCATTTCTAGATGCGTTTAGGCATATTTCAGTGATCTGTAGTTAAATGGTCTGTCTAGTAAGTCTTCTTTGTAATCATGCAGCAATACTTGTAAGAGGAACTTGTTCCAGTTGGGCTCACTAGCTATAAATTTGTCAGAATTTATATCTGTGCTTCTTTTAGGTGATGAAATGAACCGTGATAAAAGCTACATCGCACAGAGAGAGGGGACATAAATGACAAGGATAGATCCAGATATCATACATGCTTATGCAATAATAATAACAACTTCACTAGATGGATAAGATGGTAATTAATATTAGTTTATATGAAGTAAAATGTGAATGCATTAATGCATAAACCTATTACCTATCTACCCATTTTTAAACAGTTATTTTTAAAATCTAAAAGTAAAAATGTGAAGATGCAGTTAAACATACAAGAACTGGATAAAGATTTTTTTTGATCAATTGCGACAGAATTAAGAATATTACATGAATGTTTGTATACGTGAGATGGGACAGAGGAAAAAAGCAAGAGTAAACCTGCAGCTGTATGAACGTGCAGCCACAGTTCTCTTCGGTCAAGACCACGACATGAGCCACACTGGCGAGGGAGAGGGACATGACAAGCGAGAAGTCACTTGATTCACTCCTCTAACGGCCCCGTGAGGGTGTCGATGCAGGAGCTGTCAGTGTCTGAGGCCAGTGTCTGCTCTGTTGACATGGATGAGATGTCATTAAAAGAGGACGATTGGGATGCAGTGGCGCTGCTGTTCACCGTACCATCTACAACACAAACAGAGCAATGCATCAAAATTAGGGCCCAAGAAAATGCACTTAAATATGTCTAACATTGTTATATTTATTAAATGCAGATAACATTTTTACTATTACATCTTTTATAGTTTCAAAATTGTTTTTCGGTAACTGACAGTAATTCAGTAGTTACTTAGCTAGCATTAGCATTGCTGTTCTTTGTGCATTTAAGTACTAAAACCTAAAACCTAAACCTACTAAAATGTAGATGCTACATTGCCATTTATCTATGTGGATCAGCATGATCGTCTCTGAGTTTTACGTAAATTACACTGATACTAGTGAGTTTTAGGCAGCGACAATTAATTCTCTTAACTGTCCAATACAAAAGAAGAATCTAGGACATCATTACTTTGTCATCAAATCTTTCCATCATGCAGGGTTTGACGCTTACTTTTTTACCCAAGGAGAACATGTGCTCCTAAGTTGAGCAGTTAGGAGCACATTTAAAAAAAAAAAAAAACACTTTAAGGGGGTAATGAAAATGTAACAAATAATTTTTTTCCTTAACAAATGAATACAAAGAGACATAAACAGAGCAATTCCAATAGGGTCCTCACACCATCAGTGCTCGGGCCCTAATTAAATAATAAAACTACATAAAGTTTTTAAATATTTCTGCTTCAAACTTAACAACAGCTTCAGAGTTAATGGAATGGTTATATGACTTTTTTTGGGTTGAATGGTGGCCGTTTCGATTTATTTCTTAATGTGTAAAACTTTTTAAATTAGCACCAAACTACTAAACGGACCTTAAATCTCTATATCTATATATATGTCCTCTGCTCAGTATGGCAAAATTTGTCAAATTTATCTAGAATTATTATTTTCATCTGTTTACAGTCCAAAGTCAAAATTCAACCCAATTCTATCAGTTTCAGCATTAATAACTGTCAACGAGACAGAGACAGCTGGATGAATACACCGATCTCACATTTGTACAAGTGACTTACCTAAACACTCCTCTTTCAAGACTCCATTCTTGTTCCTCTCCTCCCAGTCCATTACTTCTTTATAAATCAGCTCTGCAGGGAGAGAAAACCCCCCAAAAAACAAGCAGAGTTTGTCCATTTCCATCTTTTTACAAATCACTAATAAAGCCAACTCAACCCTTCAGCAGACATTAGCTTATAAGGTCAATACTGAAAAACTACCCATTACTGTAGAATAAATGAGAATGCAAAAGATCTTCAGTGATCATTTCTGCTGTAGGCATTCATTTTCTACAAGAAGCTTATAGCTCAACAAGAGGTAGTGACAGCAGAGGGCATTTGTACCTTTCCACTGCTCAATGCTGTGTTCCCGCTCCTCCAACTGCTTGTCTGATATCTGTGGAGGCGGCTGAACACACAAAACAATCATTACAAGTCCTTCTCCTCCTTGGCATTGTACAAATGTCCCATGTAAAACAGTTTCAACTTGACTGGACAGGACAAAGTGACATGAAAGGATAAGGGTCCACTGACCGCATCGGCCTCGGCTGGGTCGTACCACACGTGGATGTAAGGGTGACTGAGGGCCTCCTGCACAGAGATACGGCTTTCAGGGTCGATTACCAGCATCTTGGACAGCAGGTCTCGTGCTTGACTAGCTACATTAGAAACGATGTAAAAAGTACACCATTAAGACTGTACTCAGAGAGACGGCAAAGTAAGATAACAAAAAGACATGGAAGATTTAGAATGCTTTACTTTTGATCTTGTCATGCTCGGTCTCTGATGGGAAGGCCCAATCGGGAAAAAGCTCATTCAAACTGACTCCAGGAAACTGAGGTTTGTTCATCACGTAGTTCCTTACAGTCTCCATCAAACGGTTCATGAACTCCAGCGACGGGGTTCCCAGTATCTCAATTACCTTATTCCACTGGTCAATATCTGAGATTATCTCAATTAAGGAGTTCAAGATGAAAGACTCACATGGCATTGAAACTTGAATTTTTCAACTAAACCAAAAGCAGACAGGAAACGTCAAACGTGTAACAATCACGAGTGAACGATACTTTGCAGAACTAGGTTACACTTTATTTTAATGTGTCCTTGTTACAGTGTATTATAAACATTTAAGTACAGAGTAGTATAAATAAACTACATGTTCTTTCAACAGGGTTTGGGAAGTATTATGGTTTGGTTTTGTGTTAGTTGCATGTAATTATGTAATTTATAGTCATTACTACAGTAACTACATGATGTAATGTGTACCAAGAACACTGTAAAATAAAGTGTTACCCAGAACTATTCAGAGACTAGCAGTATGATGTCTAATCCATCACACCAGGGTTTCATGATTGAACTGTGGAAAACACACACACACACACACACACACACACACACACACACACACACACACACACACACACACACACACACAAAAGCGTTGGATCGTTAAGATTTTTGTTGTTTTTAAAAGAAGTATCTTATGCTCACCAAGGCTTCATTTATTTATCAAAATGCAGTAAAAACATTAATATTGTGATACATTATTAAAATTTAAAATAAAATGTAATTTTTTTTTTAAATGTAATTTATTCCTATGGTGGCAAAGCTGAATTTATCATCATTACTCCAGTCTTCAGTGTCACATGATCCTTCAGAAATCATTCTAATATGCTGATTTAGTGCTCAAGAAACATTTAAAATTGTCATCAAATGTTGAAAATTGTTTAAACAATTTTGATGAATATAAAGTAAATAAAAAAACAGCATTCAGCATTTCTTTTAAATAAAATCTTTTGTAACATTATAAATCTCTTTACTGTCACCTGTCACTTTTGATCAATTTAATGCATCCTTGCTGAATAAAACGATCAATTTCTTTCCAAAATCTGAACTGACCCCAAACTTTTGAATGACTTTGAAAGCTTTCTATTTTCTACTTTCTATGCTATAATTTGCATTATATCTGCATAGTTTAAATGCATAGGTGATTATGGACAAGCTATTGAACAAGGATCAAGAGGATACGATCAGTGCCCTGGAATATGACGCTCCCTTTGACCATCTCACCCATGATGCAGCCCACCGACCAAATATCCACTGGCAAAACATAATTAAATATTAATAACAATTTTATTTTTATCTCTCCAATGGCTTTCAAGAATATTACTGAAATTTTTTTTTATAGCATTACCATTCTCCTTGTATTTCATGCCCAGGATGACCTCTGGCGCTCTGTAATATCTGGTCACTACGTAGGGTGTCATCATGAAGTTAGTGCAGGCGGTTCTGGCCAGCCCAAAGTCTAAAATCTTTAAAGTGCAGTCGGACTTCACTACTATGTTACTGGGCTTCAGATCCTGCGGGGCAGAGATGAAACAGTCTCATACAGTCATGCTGAAAGACAATCTCACACATTGGTATACTATAATGTAAAAGGGCTCAGAGAACACAGCTGGTGATGTGTCATGTTGTATTCGGTCTTTACTCATTGAAAGAAAAAATGAGCCATTATTTAAACCTGAGCTTGAAGCGTTTAGTAGGGTACAAATTATACAAATTATCTGAATTTGTAAAACTTCCATCTGAAAGAAAGTCCCCGAACACTCTTTTATACCAGTGGCAGTGAGAATATTAAAAGGAATTAAGTAAGGGCAAGAAGCATCGTTTGTGAGAAAGATTAAGAAGCATCGTTTGTGAGAAAGATTACTTTTATTGGGTGGTTGTTTTGAATTTGTTGAATGATTATGATTATTGTTTGTGTCCTAAATGTGTAACATTTTTGTTTTTATGAGAAGGAACATTTCCATATTTGATGGAAAATTAAGTTCAATCAATCCATAATCCATAGGTTATTATAGTTTAGTATTTTTTATATAGTTTCGTTTAAATTTTCAGATTAGTTTAATTAATCATTAATTCCCACATTTGTTTTTGCTTAGTATTTAATGAAGTTATATTTTAGGTGTAGTTTTAGACATTTTTAGAGTCAAAGAAAACACAATCACTGTATAAGCTCTTGGAAATACTTAAATATGATTGGTCAATGGCAGCATTCTGTGGTCACATATTTTTAGCATATTGACCGCTGGACTGTAAAATCAAACATTTTTAGTGTAGTGGTGCTAGTTTTTCATATCACAGCTGGTTTCTTAGAAAATAAAGAAACTTCACTCATATCCATTTTTCCTTTGCATGTACAATGCTTAGCATAGGTGAACACACCCATACTAAAGTTGACTAAAAAGAGGAATAAAAAAATCATCTTTTCATCCAAAAGATTTTTTATTCCTCTTTTTAGTCAACTTTAGAATGGTCCCTTTCTAAGCACTGTATTTATTAAGCAGCCAAGGGATATGTGGGATCATTTTTAGTCAAGGTGCAACATTTTATAATGTACAATGTACCAAAAAATGAAACAAATATTTTTAGTTAACATGGTTATTTTTGTTTTATTAAGTTAACTTTGAGGCATTAGGTTTTTTTCAGTTTTTCTAATTATTTTAGTTTTATTCTTATTAACTGCCACACAAGTTGTAGTTACATCTCACCCTGTGAATGATGCCAGCTGAGTGTAGATGTCTGATGCCACACAGGATCTGGTAGAGCAGGTAAGACATCCTCTCATGGTCCAGGTCCATGTGGATCACCTGACAAAGGCTAGCATCCATCAGCTCCATCACCAAGTACCTGAGGAGAGAAACCAGATTCTTCAGGGTTTTCTGTGCTCATGTACAGATCATGCATAGAACTGACTAGCATAAAGTGAAAGTAACCCATACTTGGAATTTGACCTCTGCATTTAACCCATCCAAGTAAGTGCACACACATTAGGAGCAGAGTAGTGAGTAGTGAACACACACACACTGCAAACGTGGATACACGCCCGGAGCAGCGGGCAGCCTTGAGTGGCGCCTGGGGAGCGATTGGGGGTTAGGTGCCTTGCTCAAGGACACCTCAGTCATATTCCTGCTGGTACTGGAATCGAACCAGCAACCTTTGGGTCACCAGTCCAACTCTGTTACCATTAGGCCATGACTGCCCCCATTTAGAAAATAATCATGAAGTTAAAAAGTATAAAACATGCAAAGATCCCAAACTTAATACACTGAGTCAGCAACACTTTTGTAAAACAGCAATCGAAGTGCTGTTATCAGGAGTAGTAATTAATCTTGATTTAATAACATAGAATTTTCGATCCTAAAGCTGTAATTATCACATGCAGGAGTAGGACAGTGCAATTCATCAGTTCCTCTTGAGATTGCATTGTGGTGTCAGCAAAACTATGAATGTTAATAATCACACTGAGGGCCAAAGCACCAATAGACCCTGTGGCTATACAAACTCTGCTTGCACTAAATTACAAGGTCAGCATAAATGCATGAATTTATAAACTCAAAACTTACAAATCCTGGAACTCTTCTAATGACTTCTGAGGCGTGAAGACGTTAAGCAAACGGATGATCTAAAAAAAGAAAGAAAAAAAAGTGAAACATGATAAAAACAAATCTGGAATAATCTACACATAAGAATCGGCCTGACAACAAAGGCTAGGGTCTCAATACCTGATTTTCAATGATAAGCATCGTAGACCCTGGAGAATTGGCCGCTATTAAATGAATAATTTAATAATTTCTGGTTGCAGATTAATCAATATGAATATACTATGTACTAGATTCAATATACTTATCAACCCAAAGTTGAAAGAAATGTTTAAATTATTTTATTTGTGTATTTTCCATTTTTATATATATTAACAGTAATTACCACAAAATTAAATTTAAATCTAAATGTTTTAAAAATACAGATGACTGAACAATTATTTAGAGGATGCCAATTGCAGGCCACCAGTTTGGTATTCAAAGCCCTCCTCAAATTCATTAATGTTAAAAAAAAAGTGTCTCGTATCTCAGGCAACATTCAAGCCCCGTTCAAACCGCCAGCGATACGCAGCGACATGATCCCATTCATTTCAATGGAGCGCTGGCGACTTCAGGCGACATTGACCGTTGGCGACAGAATGTGGGCATGTCAAGCGACAAGAGACAAGCGACAAAAGTTGAGAAATTTCAACTTTATGCAAATGAGAAGCCATTTTCACGAGCGACAACCAATAGGAAAGAAGCCTTTCAGTGGAGCTCACATCACCGTCTCGAGTGCAGGCAAGACAGAATTGTTCCGAGGACGATTTCACAGTTTTATATGATTTGACTGTAACCACATAAATGGATATAGTAAAATTATGCATGGAAAAGAAACTGTCGACATCTCAGTGAGTTTAATTCATACATTTATAGTTTGAATGGTGTAATTTTATGATGCAAGTTTAGTACTGCTGCAGTTCATTTTACAGTTTCCCCTGCATTATGTTGACTATTAGGGACAAGAAAATTGATTATTTGTCAAATTCGAATGACGTTTTAGTAATTTATGACAGTATGAGTGAGTTTAATTTGTTGATTGATCGATCGTTAATCTAGTAAATTAATTGAATCCACTGAACATTGTTGTGGTAATATAAAAACACTCTCCCAACAGCATACTGTTTCTTTTGAGCCTAATTCCTAGTCAAATTAAAATTATATAGTTGTATGTATCACTTGTGATGGTATTTTGTATAGATATGGCCAGACGTGCAGTCTACCAATAAAATTAGAGCGACAGCACTACGAACGCCCACAAGCGACTTCACAGTACAGAGCCGAGCGACATACAGCGACAAAGTCGCTGGCGGTGTGAACGGGGCTTCACGCTTTTGTTTTCATGAAACCCATTCAAATCCCATTCTGACTATACAACAACAACAATAATAATTATTACCATTAAATACAAATTAAATGAAGTGACTATCTTGAATGGGTCACTGAATCATTCTTTCAACCGTTTTGTTCAAAAACAGTAGTGTGTTTCTCTGAGATGTGCAGCCAAAAATATTTAAATTTAATAATAAAATTACTTTATGGAGCAATAGTACAATTGCGATACCAATATTTATGGCTGTCTTCATTTCATTAATAGGCTGTTCAGTGACAGACAATTGGAGAGAAATATCAGAGGTAGTTGTTTAGACCATCTGACATTCTTAACCGGTGAGTGTAACCGAAGTCTGACATTCCAGCAAAAACAGTCCGTAGGTGCGACAGCCCTGACCAAAATAGAGTTGCTCGAGTCCGTTCAAATTGTACTTCTGAGTGGAAGAGTGTACTGTTAAGGAGACGTACGTTTTTGTGATTAACACACTTGAGCAGAACCAGCTCTCTGTAGGCCCTCTTCGCATGGGTCTGGTTCTGAAAGGGCCGGCTCAGTTTCTTCACAGCAACTGGGACGCCAAGTACGGTGTCCAGAGCAGAGCTTAATGGGGCAGAAAAACAGGCACACTCAAATAATCACAATCATCATTGTAGTTTGTTTGTTTTTTGACGCCATGCCAGCTTCTGTGGCCATTATTATGGCGAGAAATATCTATGGTAAAACTATATCAGATTTTAACTATTTATTTTTGGCACAAAAAAAAAACTCCTCTAAAACTATATTTGGTTTATAATAAGAATAATAAACGTTATTTTCTACATCTCAACACACTTTACAAAAATAATAATAAAAGAGAAATACAATTATACAAAATAAATGAATTCATAAAAGAGAAGTACATTCAGGAAATAGGATAGAAAAAATATTTAGAAGAAATCAAATAAGTCAAATAAAAGCAACCCTACAAATGTAGTTTTGAGGGAAGACTTAAAAACACTGGTAAATGTCTTCAAATGTGTTAACTGAGGTATCTCACGGGGTTAACCAGCAAAATCTAATAAAACATGCTTCTATAATAAAGAGTTTTGGCAGAAAGAACATGATTCTTCATTGTAGTAACCATACTCAATGGTTCAAACATGATTCATATCTATACTTGTGCATGGGCAATGTCCTATTGTACCTCAATCCCCTTCTAAATGTCATTACTGTATTGTACGGTTTAGTGTCCATCTCCTGCACTTGGATAAACAATTTAGACATGCAGCTGGCTGTAAAATCCCCCTTATTATTACTGCAGCTATAAACCAGGGATTCAAATCTCTAATGAGACATTCAGGTCAATGACAGAATCACATTTGCTGCGTTCATGACAAATGGAGACAGGCGATGCCTAATGGGATGTGTGATGACGACATCATTAGTATGGAGGCAGATAAAACTCAGCTAATTCCAGCCGCCCACTCACTCACCAGACGATACCCTGGGCACCGGATCCGATGGCGCGGAGCTGCTGGTACCTCCTGAGCACCGTAAAGGTGGAGTCCCCCACCTGCACGCTGTAAAACTGTCCCTCCCCCTCGGTCATGGCTCCTCCCACTGAGTGCCGTGAGACAAATCAAACCTGAGAGAGAAGGAGCGCAGTTGATGAGAGAGATGAAGAGATGATGTGAGTCGTGGCAGCGATGATTGCATACTGAGCTCACTCCCCCGTGTTTACTGCACCGTGTGGGGGGATGACATTGCCGATGACTCATCCAAGGAGAATCAGATATAATGCATAGCCATACTGAATGACACAGGATACCTATAGGATGCCATTAGAGAGTCAAGCCAGAGATAGAGCACAGAGATAAAGGCATTGGTCCAGTGAAAGGCCATTTTTGATGCATTTAAACAAACATTTAAGCATTTAAACAAACATAAAAATTACAAACAAGTGATTTATATCCTTCATACACTTCCCTGACCTTACTAAGCAAAGCTTACATCCTTCTCGAATTAGCTACAGTTAGGGATTTGAACAAACCACTAGGGGTGTAACAATACACAATAACGGTATAATAACCAAGTATAATTGATCCATGCAGTCGGTCTTAAAATGACAATCCAAATTTACCTGCTGTTGTTAATGATAATCAATCAACAAAAAAGTGAAAATCTCTCACTGCAGAAATACTTTTGTACTTCTACACACAGAAGACAATATTCCTCCACCCAGGCGAGCAACCACCAAGAAAGGTGTTAAAACCAATTCTCGCTCAGGACAACTGGAAGCTGCAAGGGACTGGAAAATGCTGGCTGATCTTGATCAACGGCTTATTTTTCCACCTGAGATTGCCACCACTAACCTCCAACCAGATATTGTTTTGTGGTCTGGATCAGCACGCATTGTTCAACTGATAGAGTTAACAGTGCCATGGGAGGATGCTGTAGATGAGGCATATGAGAGGAAGAAACTGCGGTATGCTCAGCTGGCCACTGAAGCAGAACAGCGAGGATGGAGAGTCCAGGTTTATCCAGTGGAAGTGGGTTATCAAGGATTTGTGACACACTCCACAACCCGGTTCCTCAAAGACGTCGGATTCAGTGGCCAAGAGTTGCGTCGCACAGTAAAGAACTTATCTGTAGCAGCAGAGAGGAGCAGCAACTGGCTGTGGTTGAGACGGAAAGAGTCTGGCTGGCTATGTACAGGCCGCCATGCTACGGTTTCGAAAAATTCTTGAGAAACTTGAAGAGTTTGTTGGTTTATTTGTATATTTTGCATAGTAATTACAGTTATTACGTTCCTGTGTATTTTGCGTGAATGAGGATTGGTGTTTGGACAGATATTGTGTTTTGCTGTAGTATCCCATACGGAACCGTTGCCACTGACCGCTTTAACGTCCGCAGTGGGGCTCAACAGCCTTAGTCAAACGGGTTGCACGTATGGTCGGGTTGTGGAGAGGTTGTGAGAGATTGTGGTTAGGTCAAAGGAGCAGCCTCAGCAGCAGGAGGGATGTAAAGGTCAGTAAGCTGGGTTGGGTTGATTGGGGGACGGAGGGGGGTGACTCTGGGACGCCAGAGTCACTGTCGAGCCCTCTTGAGGTGTCGTGGGCTAGTTGACGAAACACTGAGGACGGAAGGTGCCTACTTGTAGACCCTAGAGATGTCCCCTACTCTGCTCAATCCAGACGGTTGTCATGAGGGGACCGCACTGTGGTTGCAGCCGTTGTGTGTGCAAATACACTGCACCTATTAACACCAGACAGAAGGAGATTCACATCACCATATGGAAAGAAGCGTAAATGAAGCATAGGTTACTGTAAAGTTACGCCTTAGTTTGTGCTTATCTTGGCGAAAGCCGATTACAAATCAGCATGAAGTTTTAACATCTACTCTAATGTAATGGAAATCGTGACTTTAATAATTCATGTATATTTAATTTACACAGTGAAGACTATGCAGTGTTTTTTATACATTTGATTACTTTACATACAATTTATGTAGTATTTCTTATTTCTAGTGCTTGAAGTTTTCAGGTAGGTCTATTTCATTTGTGTCTTTGTTCTATTGTACTTTGTTTTCCTATATGCTTGTAATTAGTTTCTTTTTCAGTGTTTACTATAAGTTACCAGCAAGATTGATTTTGTTTTTTTGTTTTTACTTGGGCTAATAGTCTATTAGTTTTGTAATATTGAAAATGGTGACCAGAATTATGAAATTCATCATTGAAATCATAAAAACTCATCATCATGAAATCATCAAAAATAACTATATCGTGATATATATAGTTTTCGTGAAATAAAATTACTCATATTGTGATAAAAGATTCTGGTCGCCCACTCTACCAGCATGTGGCAGTAGTCTGTATTAATCATTCAAGAAGGGAAGGCTAAAGAGCAAACAAGGCAAAACAAAGCCCTGCTTGCTTACTATTTTGCAGTCTTTGTCGTTTGTATGCTTACGTAGCTTTCTTTTTTCTTCTCCTGCACTGGCTCACTCAGCTGAACAGTCAATCAGAGTGATCTCTCAAAGACGTTTTTGCCAAAAAGCAGCCGGACAGGAACACGCCGGAAGAACTAGCCCGAGAGAAACTCGACGAGACACTCAATGAGGGCCTTTTTACGAAAAGGTGTGGTATTACTTTTCTAAGTGATCAGATGCACCAATATTAAAATTCTGTTTGGAAACTAATAAACCAGGTCCAGTGAAGACAGCCTCAAGTCGTTATGGTGAATCTCGTCAATGGACGACGTGCTCATGGTAGACATGGCATAACAATGTTTTGAGAAACTATGAATCTAGTTACTTCTACTCTTTATATCCTATCAAACGCACTGATTTAAACAACTTTTTATTCTTCTTTTTGTGTCATCTGACAAACTCACTGTGGGAGTCTGAATTTTCAGCTTTTCTTTCATGTCCTCTCTTTCTCTTCTGAGAGCAAGAGCAAAAACTACACCACAGCAAACACTGAACCTTTTGTCTTTTTAGAGGAAATGCCTTCAAATATCAGAAATATCATGCTACCTGGTAAACAGGTTCTCCTGTGGGATTCAGTCTTTCTGAGGGATCCTCTTTCTGCTTTTTCCTGTCATTTTTTATGCAACAAAGAAAATCCAAAACTGATTTGAAACTTGTTCAACATCCCTCAGTGACTCATCAGTAAACCAAACCAAGACGAAGTGCTATAGTTAGATAACTTTCACGCCAATAATAGACAAAGCTGGCACTGATATACTAAAAAAAAAAGTTTCAACAGTGAGCTGGGACTTATAAATGTTAAGCTGATTCCTTAAACCCCAATTTCACCATGGCTAAACACTATCCATTGAAAGCAAGCCCAATAATCCAATATTGTAATGGAGCAGAGATGAAGCATCACAGTGTTTGATATGAAAATCCAGACTACAGAAACTGATTCAGCAATTAGTCACTGAAACATCACTGTTTGAAGCATGTTTACAATCTTAACCCATATGTTCCTCATTATCAGATACAACTCTTCATTAGTGAAAATTAAAAATCCGACCGATATCTGGTTTCAATTTATTTATATTTATAATTATTTTAAATCAATATTTATTATATTAATTAATATAATATTCATTTAATATTTATATAACAATGTCAAATCGGTTGTGATGCTTAAGTGAATTTAGCATCACAACAGTGTGATATAGCATGGAAATATACACATACGAATAAAAGTAATAATTGAGATAAATGGTCAAATAAATAAATCATTTTAAACAACACAGGACTTTAATAAATGGTGCTGTTAAAAAGTTAAATCTTTACCATAATGAAATGAATATAAAAAAACCAGGCTGCAACTAGGATCCACTGATAAATACCTTTACGATACATCACTGTCAATCATGGCAATTTTAGGAGCGACTCGCCGAACAATGTAGCAACAAATTTGACTCTTGGCAATTTGCCTTGCAGTTTTTATACTCTACGCTTTACCCACCCTGTTTTATAAAGGCCCACCCACTTAAATATTTCGGTCCTCGCCTCTGGCGATGAGAGGTACGGCATGACGTGCAGCGGCGCCATCTCAATTTCTTTCCGGTGTGAGTAAAATATTTTTAAATGAAATTCAGGCCATGAATTAATGTCTGTAAAAATCCTGATTGGAGCATCCCTATAAATAATTCTACATAATAAAAAAGCAGCTTCAAATAGATCAGTATCGGCAGATACTGCTTCCCGTGATCGGCTCCAAAACTCCTGATGGGTGCGCCATTATCATCAGCATGTGCAACCGCTGATACACAATATTATAGTTAGGGGGGAGGGGCCTTTTTATATGCATATTTACTTTTATTATCACGGGAAATGACACGTACAAAATTTGTCCTTTTGCAAAAAAAAAGACTGAGTTGGTGATAAAGAAAAATCTCACGTTTCAATATTGGAAATATTTCAGTTTTAAACCAAGGCAAGCCAGTGAACATCACACAAGCAATGAGTTATAGAGTTATGGCAGTGAACGAGTGAAAAAGTTTCAAACCACAGTCAACTATTCACTACAGTAAGTAAGAGTTGAGACTGACCAAGCTTTTGACATATGATGCTGCAATAACGGCACATATTCTCTCAGAGGCGACGAGAGATTATTCTACTGCTGGTAACAGTATATAACTGCCTTCATTTATTTTCTTAATAATTCTCTTGTGGCCCACCTGCAAAAAAATTTTTTTGAAGTATTTTGTTTTAAACGAGTTATTTTTGAAATTCGTGTTTAAAATAAAGCTGCTCTTAATTTTCATTGAAGACTGATTATTGCAGTGTTCAGACCTATTATAGACTGTCACTGCTATAATATAATTTGAATTAATCAGGGCTTGACATTAACTTTTTTGCTCACCAGCCACTGAGGCTAGTGGTTTAACAAAGTTACTAGCCACTGAACATTTTCACTGGCCACAATTCTGACATTGATATCATGGGGAAAAAATGGCCATATAGATATTTTAATATGATCTCATAATTTGGCAGCAGGAATATTAGGCTGCCGTTACAATCACTGATCCATTATACTGTTAACTTACACGTGTGTTAACATTCATTTAGAACATAACTGACTTTATTTACGTGAATACTCGCTAAGACCAGTATTTTGTAATTATTTTGCGTGTAACACCAACAATGTTTATCAGGAGCAAATAAAACGAGTGAGGGGTTTGTATGTCAACTCGCCGACGGAGAGCACAACCGGAATTGTGTGGTCTACCAAATCTGCGGAAAATGAGCATTGGAAGCGTTTCAGATATTTCAGTATCGATATGTATCGAAAAATCTAAATTTTTGATTATTAATTGGAATTTTAATTTAATAATAATAGTAGCCTAATAATAATAATAATAATAATAATATTTAATACATTAATTGGAAATGCCAAATCCTCTTGACAATCGCAGATAGCTGATGCTTTTGGCATTATCTCTGGCTATCGTCGATACACAATATCATTATCTATCGGCTCCAGCGAAAGTATTCGGCTGATCTTGTGATGTATGACAAGAAAAAGCTTGAGGAACATGATGCTAGAACACTCTCCCTCCGCACAGACTCCACGGCCGTACGGCTCTCAGTGGTACATGAGTCAGCTTATGCCCAGCCTGAATAACAGTCATGCTGCTAGGCCATGCAGTGCTAAATCACAGTCAAAACGGCCTGTCCTGTTTTAGCACGCTGCAGCCAACAGGACCACTAGCCTGAATTTTATTTCTGCCCGAAAGCTGTTTCAGGGCCATGTTTCCACATACGGGAGAAAAGAGCATTTTGTCAATGCATCCCTGACCATTACAACTAAACTATATCCTGACAAACACGGCAAATGGCAGGACAGCTGTGGAGAGATACGATCCAGACAAAATGAGTTGGATGTTGATAAGATGAGACTAAGTATTAGTATCTCATAAGCAATACATACATGTAACTAATTCTCTAACTAGATTGCTGTTAAAATGCATGAACATTAGGGCAGTGCTGCCAGGCTTTCTGAGATGACCTCATTATTGTTACAAAATAACAAATGCATATGTCAGTCAAATTAGATACAATATAAGATGCATATTCTTTCTAACGGTAGTGACTGGTGGGCCGTGACCTGAAAATGGATCACAGCAGGTCTATTATCACAGGGCCACAAACTGCAGAGAAATACAACCCTACAGTACAAATAATAAAATGCTCTATATTTGCACATTATTAAGATAAAAAGGCATTAACATTTAGGCAGATATGTTTCCTATGTTGTATATCAAACTCAACAGTATTTAGGCACAAATGCATCTTGAAGCTAGTCAAATTAGGCGGATAACAACATGGACACGTTGTGATACTTGCACACTTATCTTCTACAACAATGAACAAATCTACAGGTATAAAGTTAAAAGAAAATACGGGTTCTCTTGCAGTATAAACATGCTTTGTGCCGACCACAATTTTTTTTGTGTGATTAAATGACCTTTTACTATCATGTTAAAACTGCGATGAAAAAGTAGTTGCGACAGATCTTTTCTTCTTTATTGTGACAACCGAGTTTTACGGATAGCGCAGGGACTTAGTTCTATTCATCTGTGATTGGATTTTGAGATAAGGCTGTAAAGCGTTAGCCTGGGTTTCCCCATGCTGCCTTGCGCGCGGCGCAATTTTATCGCTGCTAGGCAGCCTGGATTCCATGGACCAGATTTTCACCTCAGCGAGGGGACCAAACACAGAACGGGGAGGGAGCAGCAAGACGATGATGACGTCTATGCGACACACCGAAGCAGTTTGTTTATATTTGTTTGTCTGTAGAGTGTCCATATACCTTCTACCCTCATGTTTGTCTTGCACAAACGGCAATAGTCGCAGAACGCCATCGTGTACACGTAAATCTGACCCATCGTCTTCTTCCTCGTCTAATTTCTGTCGCTCTACATACGTCATCTGGTATAATTGAAACGATTGGCTATGAGCTACGTACAGCCGCATTTGATAGACATTCGTAGCACCCAATAAACGGCTCTGAGCATTCTCAAACCGTGTCTCAAATACGAGAAAATGAACATGTGGTTCCCTGACCCACGTCTCAATGAGACTTGGGTCTGACGTTAGCCAGGCTAGTAAAGCGTACTAAATGAATGGAGAAGTCTGGCATACGCCACCACAACGAAGACTGACATTTTCACCAGAAGATCGAGGTAAGACATTTTGATAAAAATTTACGAGATCAAATTTAAAACAAATAAATATACATACACATGGACAAATAAATCACAATAAAAACAATAACATGCATTTACCAAATAGATAGCTAATTTCACTTCATGGCAACTTCATTTTAAATACTGTTGCGCCTACTCAGTTAATGGTTATATTAACATTATATGTTAGATTGTAAAAACCTGAGACAAAACCAGAGCTTAATAACTAGGCCTACTTGTCAACAAAAATAAATTTCAATGAAAATTTCAATGAGCACAAATAGTTATCCTCAGGCCTGTCACAATAACAAGTATACTGAAAAACACTATGAATAAAAAGCATGCGGGTCATTGACAAATAAAGCTTCAAAAATTGTTTATAAATTATACAATTTGTTTATGAATAGTTTCAAAACTTAAAATTATGCCATACTATTTAGTTTTTAATTTAACAAACACCATTTTAAATAGTTTTCTTAGTCTGTTCGAACAGTCGCACCACCTGACATTTTTGGAGAATGAAGTGTTATAGTGCATGAATTTATCAAATAATTTTAAAATGAAATAATGCACTAGGACACACAAATATGCACGTCATGTCATTGACCCATGTGCTTAATGAAAGCTTGCTATTTCACTAAACCTAATATTTAACATGTCATCATATACAAGCCCAAATGGAAAAAAGGAAATTCTGCTGACATGTGAACTAGGGGGATTCATACAAAACTCCATTTATTATATATATATATATATATATATAATTTAGTTTTTTCAATCTTCCTGACATGTCAGTTACCGTTAAACTGGACTAAACGGGCGCCACATCTATGAATTGGGAGGTTAAATGTCTTACTCTTGTCTTGACAGGCAGTATGTCAACACATTCCATCTGTTCATGCATCACAACACTTCTAATGACCTCTTTCAGACCCCTGACCTTAAATTAGTTATATGACAATTTATGAATACTAAATACAAACCCAGAGATTATTAAGTGTAGTTTCAAACTAGCACACAGTGCAGTGCACCACCAAGTTATCAAGTCAGGTCAGGCTCCTGCCAGGTTGCACTCACTCCATCACAGCAAGCTAGTTAACGTCCTCCAATAGCAGCTAGCTACATCCAAGCAAAAGATACACCACACAACAGTTAATCACTCACGCATAAAACAAATGTATTTACAGTTACAAAAGCTCGTCCTAGGCTCTTTCTCGTGTCTGCGAGTCACACTTGATTCGGCCTGATCCATCGCGAGGCCAGAGCTCTGCTGCAGATGTGTCGCGCGCTCAGTCCATGCCAAACTCCCGGCGAGTTGCCACTTCGAGACAACACTATCGCACAAACACGCGCGTTCAAGTCGCTCTTTGTAAAAACACGAAAGCACGTGTTCATGGTCGCTAACAGAAATAGACGACTGTCTGAGGTGGATGAATTATCGCTAGCTCGCTGCGTGCTTACCTCCTCTTCTTCTTCTCCTCGCTTTCTCCAGTTCACTCCCATGCATACATACACGCGCAGGCACGCCAGCAAACAGATCCTCTGGACCGCGGAAGTGTCAGCGTTTATCGCTTCCACATTAAACACCGTCAGTCGGGATGATGGTTAAATCAGATTTTCCTCTCTTTTAAGAGGCTTGACAGTGAAGTCCAGAGAGTGGCATGGCTGCAGGGGCGGAGGTTGGTAGTGGGACAGTTATTTTTCGACGTCTCTCTCTCTCTCTTTCTCTCGAGCGCGCGCGCTGGGCAGGGATGACGTAATGGCGCACTCGTCAGGTCAAGTTGTAACTTTTGATGCAGCCTGAAAGTTGCAGGAAGACATTCATTATTGATATCATGTAAGGTGTAACTATAAGACAATATTTTGGGACACTACGAATCTGACTCTTTTTTCAATTCTTACTTTGTTTTAAACGTATCGTTTCTGCAAATGTTATATTTAAGTTCACCAACAACAAACCATTATTCTTGTTTTTAAAACAATGTAAACAGTATTTCAACACCATTTCATCTTCAGTAAATAAGAAAGCAAGAAGAAAGGTGCTCTGTTCAGACAAGTGTGTTTATTATAAATCATTACAACTTTCATTTGCAATGCATTTAATTTGTATTGATGCAGGCTATAAATACGTTTTCATTTTCTTATCTTTATTTATCTTTTTCTGTCATTAGCAAATTATTTTAGACTATTTTTTTTCTATATTCTGTTGACAAGGGGTGTATTACTGTTACATTTTGTTTATTATATACACAAAAAATGTGTATCATAAACGTCAACTTTGTATTTTTTGACATGGGGGGCAAGCTGGGGCCAGTTTTACTGTTAGAGGGGCCAGTTACATTTAGACCTTATTGTTGTCATATCATTTTCTGCACTGCAGGCATTAACAGGCAAAATACCATGTTTATAATCATTCAACAATGTATTTGCATTTCCATTATGTTTTTACATTTGCATTACATATTCAGTATTAGTCAATTGACATGATGTCCTTCTTTCTCTTCATTTTGGTGAGAAATATAGAGCAAAAGCAAGGGGGACCAAGAAGCTTATTAATTGTTTACTGAAAATAACTGACTTGCTAGGTAACTGTCTAACCGTTTACAGGGTTCCTGCACACATTTCAAAGTCAAATTTAAGGCTTTTTAAGACCTGAAGAAATCAAAATTAATACCGTACATTAGGGGTGTGCAATATTGACAAAAAATATATCTCAATATTTTCAACGTTTTGTTGATAATAATTAGATGATATTTTACTGATTGTGTTTTTTTGCTGGTGCCATGGCTGGTTTAGGCCTGTTGTTGACAGCAGACTCACGAAGATATTCATATTTTCATATTCCATGCAGTGGTCAGTTCACAGCAATGACAGAAATTAATATTTTTATTAAGGGGCAATATTTGCCACCGTAAATTAATTCCCAGGGGCATTTTCACCTATATATGGACATTCTTTTCTAAACTTATTTAGAGTTATGCATCACCTTTTATGTCAAATACTAACATTCAAATTATACAGTAATTATACTTATTTATACAATAATATGTCCTCTTTGTCAAGGAGAAAACCGGGACTCTCAATGTACCTGTGAGAGAACTGGAAGAGCACCTTAGAAGGACCTACTCTGACAATCAGAGGCATGTGCCAGCCACCATCCCAGATGACATGCCACCAATCCAACCACCTGAGCACCAGTTGGAAACAAGACCCCCAACATGGAGGGAAGTTGAGAACACAGTAAAGCGAGCA
Organism: Siphateles boraxobius; assembly: GCF_051911475.1. Lineage (NCBI taxonomy): Eukaryota > Metazoa > Chordata > Actinopteri > Cypriniformes > Leuciscidae > Siphateles > Siphateles boraxobius. The sequence continues at coordinate 6,823,335 of NW_027508711.1, forward strand.
AGAACAGCATTAGCCCCTGGGCCCAACGGTTCCATATAGGCTCTATAAGAACACACCAGGCGTCTTGAAGTTCCCCTGGAAGCTAATGAAGGTGACTTGGGGAAAAGGCATAATACTGAAGGCATGGCGAAGGGCAGGAGGGATCCTGATTCCCAAAGAGAAGAACTCCTCAACCATCCACCAATTCCGGCAGATCAGCTTACTGAATGTCGAAGGAAAATTTTTCTTCAGTGTTGTGGCACAAAAACTCTCAGCAAACCTGCAAAATAACAAATATGTTGACACCTCAGTGCAGAAGGCAGGGATAAGAGGGTTCTCAGGATGCTTGGAACACACAAATGTCATCTGGCACCAGGTGCAATCGGCCAAGAAGGAAAAGAAAGACATACATGTGGTTTTCTTAGACCTTGCCAATGCATTCGGCTCAGTGCCTCATGAGGTGCTGTGGGCAGCCTTCAACTTCTTCCAAGTCCCAGAGGACATCACACGGCTGGTCAAAGCCTATTTCCAGGACCTCCAGTTCTGCGTTACAACTCAGACTAGTACAACCGCCTGGCAGCACTTAGAAATAGGCATAATGGCGGGCTGCACCATCTCCCCACTGGCCTTCACCATGGCAATGGAGTTAATAATTCGTGCATCTCGATGGGTGGTTGGAGGGGAACGTCTGAAGAGCGGGCTGCGCCTTCCTCCAATCAGGGCGTATATGGATGACATGACGACTATAACAATCACTAACGCATGCACCAAAAGCCTGCTGTACAAACTCCAGGGAAACATCAGATGGGCACGAATGGAGATTAAACCCAGCAAATCCTGCAGTATCTCCATTGTCAAAGGCCAGATTGTAAATGAGAGGTTCCACATCAATGACGAGCCGATACCAACTATTCTGGAGAAGCCCATAAAAACCCTTGGTCGGTGGTATAACATAGAACTCAAAGACGCTGAACAGGTGGAACACCTAAAGCAGGATACCATCAGTGGCCTTGAGCAGATCAACAGCACTGCTCTCCCAGGGAAGCTGAAGCTCTGGTGCCTTCAGTTTTGACTGCTCCCCCGCCTCATGTGGCCAATTTCCATTTATGAGGTCACCCTATCCCACGCCAATCGGTTGGAGCGATTGGTGAATGTGCAGGTGAGAAAGTGGCTTGGGCTACCCAGATGCCTCAGCAGCATAGGCCTGTACGGCAATGGTCCCTTCTCTCTGCCAATCTCTAGCCTGGGGGTGGAGTACAAATGCTCTAAAGCAAGGCTCGAAATGTCCCTCACAGAATCCCGGGATCCCTTCGTCAGAGGGGCTGCTCCTGCCTTAGCCACAGGGAGGAAGTGGAGGCCAGGGGTAGCAGTGGCACAGCCAAAGTCCGCTCTGAGACAATGGGACATAGTGGGCCAAGTCCAACAAGGCAGAGGAGAGCTAGGGTTGGGAACAACAACACCCACATAGCAGAAGGCTACTCCAGCTGAACACCGGCGTCTGGTGGTTGAGGAGGTGCGCCACCAGGAGGAAGCGGATAGGTGTGCTAGAGCGTTGTCCCAAGCCAAAAAAAGCCGCTGGATGAGATGGGAAGGTGTGGAGAGGAGGAAGATCACTTGGAACGAGCTGTGGAACATGGAGTGCAATATGCTGAGCTATACCATCAGAGCCACATATGATGTCCTGCCCTCTCCAACCAACCTACATCTCTGGTTTGGAGAGAATCCAGCCTGCCTCCAGTGTTCTGCCCCAGCAACCCTGAAACACATCCTGGTGGGCTGCAAGATCAGCCTTACGCAAGGCAGATTTACCTGGCGCCACAACCAAGTGCTGAAGTGCCTGGCGGCTACATTGGAGAGTAAGAGGGTAACTGTCAACGCCATGCCCCAGGAAGCCCAGACTACAATCCAAAAACCAACATCCTTCGTCCGGGAAGGGGAGAAACGGTCGATCAATCGATTGCCTCCAGACTCATGCCCACTGAACGCAGCTCGGGACTGGGAAATGCGGGTAGACTTAAGTCAGAGGCTCACCTTCCCACCCGAAATTGCAGCGACTAACCTGTGCACAGACCCGGTCCTTTGGTCCAAATCCTGTCGAAGTGTCTACATAGTGGAGCTGACAGTCCCGTGGGAGGAAGCCATTGATGAGGCATTTGAAAGGAAAATGTTGCGATATGCAGAGTTGGCTGCCGAAGCAGAGGACCGGGGATGGAAGGTAAACTTGCGTCCAGTGGAAGTGGCCAGCAGGGAATTTGTAGCTAGTTCCACCACAAGGCTACTAAAGGAGGTTGGAATCAGAGAACAGGCTCAGCGGAAGACCATCAAAGACCTTGCAACTGCTGCGGAAAGAAGCAGTCACTGGCTGTGGCTGAAGCGGAAGGAGACTGTATGGGCTGCCAAGTGACCTCATGGAGCCTCCGGTGCGACACACACCCAGGTCTGATCAGCTTGTGGTGGGCCAGCCTCGGGTGAGGGTGTGTTGTGATAAAAGGCCGAAACACCCAATGAGGCCGGGGTGCACAACTGAGGATGTGTCGTATTGGAGGCACCAGGTAGTCATCCCCCAATCCAACCCCACCAAAGAGGACATCTCCAACAGCTTGCTGATTATCAAGGGATTTTTAATATCTAGTCCTAGTAAGAATAATATTAATTATACAATAATTATACAGTACCACTGTTACCAATCAAATTAAATCATTCAATCAAAATCCATCTTTGCAGTGCAGAGGTGACACAGAAGTGGCATTAATATATTTACACTCCATTTACAATAGCATAAATAAAACTATGAGATTTTTTTTTAAATCAAAATTTAAATATGAAATGATTTCTAATTTTAACATTTTAATTAAAGGGTACTTTAAATATGAAACTAAAACCGCCAGTAGGCGGCGGCAAGTCACTGTCTTAATAAGTGAGTTGAGGGATTCATTCATTCAACTGATTCGTTCAAACGGCTGATTAATTCGGGAAAGAAGCAAGTGATTCGTTCAAAACGCGGATTTCAGTCAAGAAATCATTGCTGTCTGTTACATTGAGACTCTGCTATAGCCTAGAAATCTAGACCACCCTAGCAGCAGCAAAAATTATTTTGCAGCCAGTGATGTCTAGCAACTCTTCGTTGGCATTCGAGCTGGAAAAACCAAACTCTGGTCAGGCCAATCACATCGTGGGCAGGCTTAACATAATGACGCCAGAGTTGTGACGGTTCCGCGTGATTTCCATAGGTGATTGATTCCCTGCTACTTGAAAAAAGAAAATAAGAAAAAAGAAGATGCTGCTGGCGAACAGTGGTCTTTCGAATCGGCTTTGGCCGCGACTCTGGATGACTTGGAGTTAAGAGAACTCCACATTTAGGGGGGCCACATGGGGGTCCAAGCTTGTTGTCACAGGCGCATCTGATCGTGTCTGAATCTTAGACTGTAAAAAAAGTAGGCCTACTACTACAAAGTAAAACTACTTTGTTTAGAGAAGCTGCCAATCACAGCTGTCATGATGTCACATTCCCGTTTTTATAGCATCAAAAAACTAACTAAGACCGAACTTATTTTAAAAATACCGAACAATTAAATTTACATCAGCGTGAAAAAAACTAGCTAAAATGACACAAAACATCTTTGGAAAAAAGTCATTTGAAGTGTTAATTGATTGTTTAGCTACTCCAGATAATACCTGATGATGTTGAGGGTTGAGTCATCTTGAAGAGCAAGGTCGAGGTTGAGCAGAGCCTTGGGAGTTAGCTGGACACCCTCCTCCTCCTCAATGAAATCCACTCCAGTACCAGCAACTCCAATGGTTCACAGACGGTCTTGAGGCAGAAGAGGGCCTTGGAGCACAATCTTCAGGTGGCCACTTGTGACCAGCTGAGCCTCAAGAACGGTCTCAACATAGCCTGAACCATGGCACTTATGGTTAGTGATCATGCCGAGGTAGTTCATGGCAGTATGGAACTGCCCTGGGAGGACTCGGTGGTGCTTGTACTTTTTCCTGAACTTCCAGACAAGTGGCAGAACCTTCATGCACATGCCCAGATCGAAGGTGTTAATGGTGTACTTCTGACCGATCTCAGCTGTAGCTTCCTCAGACTGTCCGTTAGTCCTGTAGTCCTCAAAAGTCCTGTTTGCTAGCATTAGTCAAAGGAGCGAACCTCCGTAGAGAATCATGTCTCTATGATGTTCTGATGCAGAGATATAAGTCTTGCTAAATGGTTGCTAGAGTACTGTTTGGTTGTTAGGGAGTGGCTTGAAAGCTGCCTATGATGACATTCCAAAGGCTGTTTGTCAGTATGAATGATATAAACCAACTGAAATCCCTCTTTGACATTCAGATTTGAAGATGTTCCTCTTTGGTTGCTAGGGTGCCTGACAATGGTTGCTAGACTAGGAAGTGTTTAAAAGTGATTCGTGATTGGCTATTTACTGCCCGAGTCAAATGAGCCCACCCTCATGTTTCTATGACACTTTTATCCTAAGATATCCCTTTGACCTCTTTCAGTGGAAGTCTATGGAACTAGTTTCTAGGGCGTGGCTTGATGGTTTCATGGTGATCCTGATAGACCACCCCCTGTCTCTATGACACTGTGATCCAGATTTCTGTTTAATACAAAATTCCTATGCAAGTTACAAAGTAGGATAAACAGGTATGCGCAATCCCAGTTTCATGGGCTCTCCCTTCGCAATAGAATATCTATGGGGCAACTTTTGGTACAAACTTTGGGTACAATTGATCGCTTATATAAGATATAGCACATGAAGCGTCTGGACGAAATCACGATAATTTATTCATTCTAAGCTCCAGAAAAGCTTTTAACCTACTGGACTCATTCATGTAATTCACATGCTAAGCGCCAAAGAGTCTGGATCAAATTGCCCCATTGTCACTTCTAGTGGCATGATAGAAGTTAAACACTTCCAAACTCCTACGAGAGCTTCAAAAAGATCTTAATCAGCTCACTTCCCCTCCCACGGCAAGCACTGAGGCCAGGTGGCATGGATTGACATCATAGAGACGCCCCAATACACATACACAAACATTCCTTCCATTTCATTCCAAAATGTATACTTATATAATAATTATATATTCCTGTGTGTAAGTATGTTTCCCACTTCATATTAGCCTAATTATGACTTTCTAGTTGTGTTAGTTGAACTCTAAGTGCTTATATTCAAGCATAAGAATGTAGCCTATCTCTACTTTTGTATCTTCCATACATATCTTTCTTGGTAGGCTACCGAATTAAACCTCTCAGTTTGCCTTAGCTAAATATATATATATATATATATACACTCACCTAAAGGATTATTAGGAACACCTGTTCAATTTCTCATTAATGCAATTATCTAATCAACCTATCACATGGCAGTTGCTTCAATGCATTTAGGGGTGTGGTCCTGGTCAAGACAATCTCCTGAACTCCAAACTGAATGTCAGAATGGGAAAGAAAGGTGATTTAAGCAATTTTAAGCGTGGCATGGTTGTTGGTGCCAGACGGGCCGGTCTGAGTATTTCACAATCTGCTCAATTACTGGGATTTTCACGCACAACCATTTCTACGGTTTACAAAGAATGGTGTGAAAAGGGAAAAACATCCAGTATGCGGCAGTTCTGTGGGCGAAAATGCCTTGCTGATGCTAGAGGTCAGAGGAGAATGGGCCGACTGATTCAAGCTGATAGAAGAGCAACTTTGACTGAAATAACTACTCGCTACAACCGAGGTATGGAGCAAAGCATTTGTAAAGCCACAACACGTACAACCTTGAGGTGGATGGGCTACAACAGCAGAAGACCCCACCGGGTACCACTCATCTCCACTACAAATAGGAAAAAGAGGCTACAATTTGCAAGAGCTCACTAAAATTGGACAGTTGAACACTGGAAAAATGTTGCCTGGTCTGATGAGTCTCGATTTCTGTTGAGACATTCAGATGGTAGAGTCAGAATTTGGCGTAAACAGAATGAGAACATGGATCCATCATGCATTGTTACTACTGTGCAGGCTGCTGGTGGTGGTGTAATGGTGTGGGGGAAGTTTTCTTGGCACACTTTAGGCCCCTTAGTGCCAATTGGGCATTGTTTAAATGCCACGGCCTACCTGAGCATTGTTTCTGACCATGTCCATCCCTTTATAGCCACCATGTACCCATCCTCTGATGGCTGCTTCCAACAGGATAATGAACCATATCACAAAGCTTGAATCATTTCAAATTGGTTTCTTGAACATGAAAATGAGTTCACTGTACTAAAATAGCCCCCACAGTCACCAGATCTCAACCCAATAGAGCATCTTTGGGATGTTGTCACAGAACACACACAGGACGAGGGAAAATCCAAGTGCAGTAATTTATTAAGAGGGCAATCCAAAATCGTTGTAATCCATGCAGAGGTCAAATATCCAGAGAAGCAATCCAAAACAAGAACGGGTCTAAACAGACAAGAAGGGTAGTAACACAAAACAACGACTCCGTACACATACTAACACAGACAGGGAATATATACACATATCTAACAAGACTAACACAGAACAGCTGGGAACAATGATTACGGGGAACAGCTGAGTGCAATGAACTGATGAGTGACAGTGACAGACAGAATGATGGGAATTGAAGTCAAATGTGAAGGACACAGTGAGAATGAGGACCTCTAGTGATAGACAAGGGAACACAACCAGACACTGTGACAGGTGTGGTGGAACGGGAGCTTCGTGCCCTGGATGTGCATCCCACAAATCTCCATCAACTGCAAGATGCTATCCTATCAATATGGGCCAACATTTCTAAAGAATGCTTTCAGCACCTTGTTGAATCAATGCCACGTAGAATTAAGGCAGTTCTGAAGGCGAAAGGGGGTCAAACACAGTATTAGTATGGTGTTCCTAATAATCCTTTAGGTGAGTGTATATATATATATATATATATATATATATATAACCGGACAGGCTTCCATATAAAGAACGTATGAACACATGCAAAAACAAAAGAGAACCATCGAAATATTGATTATGATTATGCTGTAGTCGATGTATGGTTTTTTTTCCTGTGAGGTTTTTGTTTTTCAGTTTTTTTTTATCATTGTAAAATAAAACCTGTAGCTGTAGTTTTTACCTTTTTTGCCACAAGAATTGGTCAGATAAACATAACCAAGCTTAGGTCTTTGTTCTTCCCTCATATATGATGGAAGAACAAAACACACAAATATACTTATCCACTCATATTTTGATGGTTTAATCAGACTTGTAGGATCATATGCTATATAAAAAAAAAAAATTATTTGACCTCCTGAGGTTGACAATCATCATCTGCTGAAGGTCTATTCATTGACAGGCCTTGTTTGTGTAAAGTGCTTTATAACATTTATGTAATTAGTTATTTACAGTATAATATACCTGTTTTTGAACATAATAAGACAAAGGCAAGAAAATGAAGTTGAAGAAATGAAAATGAAGAAATGCCCTTTGGTGTTACTCAACTTAGGTAATGTAAATACATTCAATTATAATTTTTGTGTAATCCAATCACATACAGATTAAGTTTTTTGAATGTCATGTTATATTCATCCAGTCATATGAATTTACTTGCGGAGATATCTGTCAACCAACTTGCACAACGGAACATACATATGTTAACAGCAAATTAAACTGAAATTAACTTTTCAAACTTTAACCTGCCCAAAACTTACTAAACATTAACAACTAAAAAAAAATGTTTCGGCACTTTACTAAATAGGATTGCACTGATACACCAGGAAAAGGTTGACAACTGTCATCTAATGTATATTACTGCTGGCTTGATAAGAACATTAGATGTCATCTAAAGAAGATGGATGGAAATGAACTATTTGCTACACCCTTACGGTATGTGTATATATCTGAGGTTGAGATTGAGTCAAGTGAACCCACTGATCTTGATATTTCATCATGGAAGAGGTACAACTTCATGAATGAGCTAATCGGTGGAGGTCCATCCATCCGTCCCCCACCCTAATTGTCTCATCAGAGGAGCAGTTTGACTCAATCCCAGTGAAAACTGAAAAAGACATGACGGAATGCAATGGGAAAGGAGAAATCCTGGGCCTCCGTCAGAAAAGATTGCAGAAAAAAAAGCCTAAAAATGCCTCATTTAAAACGAACAATTAAACGAATGAATTTCAATTAACAATGAAACTTCATTTTAAATTGATTTAATGTATTTAGTAAGTATAGTGCTCAAAATACTATTTTAAATTAAGAATATTAATCATTAAATTTACAGTATGTAATAACTTTTATTTTGCAAACATTTTTATATTGATGGTGTAAAGAGATACATTCTTAACATCCCAGGTCATCATTGTCATCTGGGTTTTGTTGTGTTTCCTTTGAGTCCATAGCATCCCGGATTGTGATGCAGATATTGACTTTAGCAAGCAATGACCTCAACTGTGAAGCATGGATTTACGCTTTTAAAGAGGGAACGCCGCTATACTGCCAAATGACCTTTCTGTGCTCGTTGACCTTCTGAGTGATGATAATGAACACAGTTGAATTGGTTTTGTAAGTGGCTCTCTGTGCTGCGTGATAAGGGAGATTGAGGAGCTTAACCGCCATCCCCAACGATGTGGTTTTCCTCTGGTGGTTACAGTCCTTTTAAATAGACTGAGCTCTTCCAAGTACTCTTGAATCACAACTGAAATCCATTTATCCAGAAAAGTTGGGGGATTTTGAAAAGTACGATAAAATCAAGAATCTGTGTTCTGTTGATTCTCAGTAACCTTAATTTTACTGACAAAAGTACAAAGAAAACAATTCCAATGTTTTCACTGGCCAAATTAATTGTACTTTGTAAATATAAACAAAGTTTGATTTTGATGGCTGCAACACACTCCAAAAAAGTTGTGACAGAGGCTAAATAAATGTGAAAAGACTATACCGTAGAATATCTAGTTAAACTGTTGAAACAGTCCACAATTAGCAGGTGAACTGGTAATAGGTGAGGGGATCGTGTTTGGGTATAAAAGGAGCATCCACCAAAAACTCGGTCTTTTCGAGCAGATAGGTCATGTAGGGTATGGACCAATCAGACACATACTAATTATTCATTATATACAAAGGTTTATGAAACTCCTCACACAGCCCAAATGAACAAACACAAGGGCAGAAACAGTGTCATGTTACAGGGCATGATAAGGAGATTTTACGACCTCCGAGGAATGTGGCCACATACTCAAAGAGAGAGACTATGAAACAGAAACCCTCTTTAAAACAGATTTTGCTGCATTAATCATAGACTAACTGATCTATAGATGAACATGCATAAAACTGTGAAAGAAACAGTGTAAATGGTTTACTGTCTCGTGTACTATTAGGTATGTATTATGGTATGTATCCTGGTATACAACCAACTAACGATCAATGTAACCTCACCTGTATCATGCCTCCTACCTAATTAATCCTCATTTAATGACTCACACTTTGATGTACATCACCTTCTTCTAGAATGCAGTGTGGATGTGTTATAGCTATCTGAGCATTAATGAAGGTATAACCATGCTAGGGACAAAGACTCGTAAATCAACTAAGAGCCACTTTCCCTCTCAGACATGTCACCTTTCTGATTGGTCGAGTTCAACCCTTAGGGGAGGATCTTTTCCAGGCCTTATTAGAGACAGTCCACATGTGACCTCCCTCTCTTAGTTCTTTCATCCAGCCGCAACACTGCTCTGCTGATCCTGAGGAACCCCCTCCCCCTCCACGGGGGCCCCAGGGCCCAGCAGGCCTCGATCCAACCAGATATGGGCTCAGGCAGGAGAGAGATGACTCTCTCACAAAGAACCAAGGACAATCTCAAGAGTTTTGGAACAAAGACTCCAACCAACAACGACTCCAATCACCCATCCTTCCGACTTCCTCATTTCTCCTGGGTGCTCGGCGTGGCCTCAACAGGGCCCCAGGCCTTGACCAAACCAGCCGTGCGTTCCTGGAGAAAGAGAACGCTCAACCAACTTCCACTTGACACTGACTGACTGACACTGACACTGACACCAACCATCAACGACTTCAATTTTCAACAACTTCAAGAATTGTTCCCATTACAAATGCAAGTATTCAATTAAATGAAATGTGAAAATGAAATTCTGATGGTTCTTCTCATAGACCCTCTTCCGGTTTCCAATTTCATCCTATCACTAACCTATTTATGAATTCATGTGTGTATGTTGTTTAGTTTATTTATATTCATATAAATATCTATATTTAGTTAATAAAACTTGTACATAATATGTATTTGGTTCTGTTTTGTTTGCAATACAAGTCACTTTACGATCACGGTTTTTGCTACTGGCTCAAAGTACTGTACAGGCGAAGAAATAATTATTCTTCTGTGGCCATGGAAGATACCCTTTTCTTAGAATAAATTAATAATCAAAAGAGTTCGTTGGAAGAACTGATTAATTGATTGTAATATTAATTCAGCCACATCAAGTTAATCCAATTAATTGACCCAAATATTTATAATTAATAATAACAAGATATTATTGATTATTAATATTTCCAAAAAGCTGAGTTCCTTACAGTCATCATGGCTCACCACTTTGTGCAAGAAATGCAACTTGAATCTCTAGCAGAAAGCTATACATCTATGGCAAGCCGTTTTAACATTTAATCATTTTAACCAACTAGTCTCTATTTTCATGCTACTAGTACTTATTTTTTAGATACTAGTATCTATTCCATTAAGTACTAGTACTTATTCATTAGCTACTAGTGCTTATTATTTAGCTAATAGTGCCTTTTCTTTAGATACTAGTGCTTATTCTTAAGGTACTAGTACCTTTTTAAAGATACTAGTACTTATTCATTAGATACTAGTCCTTATTTATTAGATACTAGTACTTATTCCAATAGTGTCTAGTATTTAATTATACCCAACTTGTAAAGAAAAAATAGAACTAGTGCTTATTTTTTAGTTACTAGTAACATTTTAGATCAAAGATATCCTTAACTTAATAGATACTAGTACTATTTAAATAATCAGTATGCAAATGATATGTTGAATATAAATGACAGTGTATTAAGTTATTTCCCTGAGGAACAAATTGGCGCCGACCCACCGCACGCTCACACAATATTATCAGTTCACTTCTGGCATTATCAAAATAAAACAGTCAACAAAACATAGAAAGTTATTCATGCTTAATTTAATTTGTCTGTTGTAGGCCTAAAGTAGGCTATAAAGATTGTGCCGGTTAGTCAAACTCATTTCCTTTGCTGTGAAGTCATGGATTTAGCCTATGTTGGGACTCGACTTAAATATTAATAGATGCAAATGTTAGGCCTACATTGCAAATATGGAAACTTTTGGACCGAATGAGAGATGCGCGAACCCAACGTGCGTACAATTTCAGTTTCGATACAAATAAATTCGTTTAGCCTTGGCGTTTAAATAGGCTAAATCTTGTTTGTAATAAAGAGCACAAAAGGCTTTAGGCTACTGTATATTTTTTATTATAGCCTACATGGCTACTTATTTTTTTAAATCTTGTTTTCTGAATACCATTTATTGGCTTTGTCATAAAGTAAGGGGAAGTAAAATTCGCATAGCCTACATGTAGTGTTTACAATGTTAAGGTTGTATTTTATTTACCGGCCTTTTACACTATTGCTGAATAGACTAATAAAAAAACGTATTGGAACTGTGAACTATAGTAACTCAGTCACCTTATGTTGTTCTAAAGGCTTACCTTCTTTTTTCGGAACACACACACACACACATAAAGTCCTGCTCGCAGTTGCCCATTTAATGTCATGGTGGATTTAAAAAAAGAAAAAGAAAACAAATCAAGCCGATGCAAATCTGTCGTAAAATAACCCAAGCAGACCAAAATGACAAGTTATTACCTTTATGAAAATCTTGTGTTGCAGACCTGTGTGCGAGTGAGCAGTATAAAAAATATAATAATGAATAGGCATGTAGCCTAATTGGTGCATGCTACTTTAATTTTGACATTCAATCGCATATCAGACGCAGACTATCCAAATTTTTTAATGTGAATTATGAATGCTCTCCAAAAGTCACAATCTCTGGATTGTGGTTGTTTGGCTGGTAATTATGAACCGGTTGTTTGGATTTTATTATTGGCAGTTAAGTCTTTAGTATGGTCTATATGTAAAAGTCATATTAAACGCATCTTTTCTCCCCTTAACCAATCAGCTTCTTCTATTGCCATTGTTTAGCCTGCATTACCATATGAACTCTGATTGGATGGCTGAGAGTACTCATGTTTATGTAATAATCTGCTTGAAAGAAGATATCTCCTAATATTTCCTTACTAGTTCCTTATGAGGTTGAAGATATCTACAAATTAATAGATACTAGTAGCTATTCTGTTTTTATATCATCTATTAATTTATGACTAGTAAGTATTCCAATTTTGAATAGTATCTTTTTAAATATTACTAGTACTTATTCATTAGATACTAGTACTTATTCATTAGATACTAGTACCTATTAATTAGATACTAGTACTTATTAATTAGCTACTAGTACTTATTCAATAGATACTAGTTCCTATTAATTAGATACTAGTATTTATTCCAAATGTTACTAGTAACTATTCTTATCTTACTAGTCACAACTGCTTTTTTACTAGTCTTATGTTATGACTAGTCAGAACGGCCACTGTATAGTTCAATTAAAAATCTTACTAGTAAAATAAAAAATCGTACTAGTAACAGTTGGAATAAATACTAGTATCTAATAATAGATACTAGTATCTATTGAATAAGTACTAGTATCTAATGAATAAGTACTAGTATCTAATGAATAAGTACTAGTATCTATTGAATAAGTACTAGTATCTAATAAACAAGTACTAGTATCTATTGAATAAGTACTAGTATCTAATGAATAAGTACTAGTATCTAATAAACAAGTACTAGTATCTAATGAATAAGTACTAGTATCTAATGAATAAGTACTAGTATCTAATGAATAAGTACTAGTATCTATTGAATAAGTACTAGTAGCTAATTAATAAGTACTAGTATCTAATGAATAAGTACTAGTATCTATTGAATAAGTACTAGTAGCTAATGAATAAGTACTAGTATCTAAAAAATAAGTACCAGTACCTAAAGAATAACTACCATTATCTAATATATATGTACTAGTCACAATTGGAATAGATACTAGTCAGAACTGAATAGTTGATATCTAAATGACAGATCCCCATAGAAGTCAATGGCAAAAAAATTTTTTTGTTACTAGTAACAAAAGAATAGTTACTAGTGACTATCGAAATAAGTACTAGTATCTAATGAATAAATACTAGTATCTAATTAATAGGAACTAGTATCTAATGAATAAGTACTAGTATCTAATGAATAAGTACTAGTATCTATTTAATAGGTACTAGTATCTAATGAATAAGTACTAGTATCTAATGAATAAGTAATAGTAACTAATGAATAAGTACTAGTATCTATTGAATAAGTACTAGTAACTAATAAATAAGCACTAGTATCTAATAAATAAGGACTAGTATCTAATGAATAAGTACTAGTATCTAATAAATAAGGACTAGTATCTAATGAATAAGTACTAGTATCTTTAAAAAGGTACTAGTACCTTAAGAATAAGCACTAGTATCTAAAGAAAAGGCACTATTAGCTAAATAATAAGCACTAGTAGCTAATGAATAAGTACTAGTACTTAATGGAATAGATACTAGTATCTAAAAAATAAGTACTAGTAGCATGAAAATAGAGACTAGTTGGTTAAAATGATTAAATGTTAAAACGGCTTGCCATACACATCTGTTCAGTGCAGAGATGCTGGCGAGTTCTCAGGCCCGAGCTCATCTCAGGTGGTCTAAAAGACAGTGGAAATGTGTGCTGTGGTCAGATGAATCCATGTTTCAGCAAAGGGACAGTACGTCTCACAAAGAAGATGAGAGGATCAGAGATGAGAGATGACTGGAGATTTACAGCGAAGTTAAAAATCCCACAATTCCCACCACAACTGGTAAGACGTTTGGTAAGTTGTGTGCCAAGTTAAACTGGAATGTTTGAAAGGGTAATTATTCTGTATTATTATTGTTACCATTTTCATCAGGACATTTTTTTTATTATAAATACAAGACTGTATTTATATGATTATATGAATAAATGCATGCAAAATGAATATACTATATATATTCATATTCATTATATATAATATAAATTCATTTAATTTAATTAACTAACTGAATAATTGACTAACTGCTCCAAACTGCCAAATTTAACACATTGCCAAATAGCAGTACTTCAACTAGTAAAACTGCAGAAAGAAAGAGCTGAGCTCATTTTAACAAGCAGATGGCAGTATGATGTCGAGCTGGTGTGGAAGATAAAGCCAGTGCACACTTCACTCTAGAGACGGGCTTAAGTAATGCATTAATACAAGCCAATTTAATACAGCCGATTATGTTTCTGTAACTTTAAGTGACTGTATAACTTGTATAAAATTATACAACCGTTATTTCATTAAATTTATTCAAATGTTTTTGTTTTATCTTTCAGGCATCCTGCAGATCTATATGCCCAAGATCATAAAATTACTACTCTTAGAAAAAAAGGTTCTATATAAAACCTTGAAGGGTTCTTTGAGGCACCTTGTATCATACCATAGAACCTTTAATGGGTTCCCATCATGGGATCATTTTATAGATTTGGTTTTATTTAGATTTTTTTTTTAAATTAGTTTCATTGTAATTAAATTTGATGCATTAAATAGTTCGCAAACATACTTTGTCACTAGACAAAAAAAATGAAATAACCTGTTAAACATGACCTGGTAAACAAGTATTATGCAACCATTTAAGACATTTCACCTTTTTGGCATCAAGGGTTCTTTAAAATTGAGTCAAGAACCCTAGGGTTTTATAAAGATCTTCACTGAACCTTTACTTCCAGAAGTGTATCTGTAGGTAAATAAATATAAACAAAAGACAATAAAATCACACGGAATGATTGAAGTAACTGACACTGTTGCTGGTTGTACTTCATTGGATTTATTTCATTATTTTATTTATTAGCGATCACTGTAATATAAAGTGTCACAGCTGCTCTTCATGTTACAACCCTCAACCCATAACTTTAAAAATATAAAACGGATTTAAAATAGACATATGACAACTATCTATACCAGGGAAATTACGTTTAAACCATTAATGTTTGAAACTTGACAGGGACAATCACTAAGGATTTTGTCCCAGCAAGGCTGTGAAAGAAAAAAAAAAGTTACACTGAGGGTTTGAAATCTCGTTTCGGCACAACATATATAGATCATATAAAAATCACTGGAATCATTCATAAAAAAAAAACAACAACAGTAAAAAAAAAACAGTCTAATAACACAATGATTGTTCCCACAATGAGTGCTTCACAGTCAAAGTAAACTCAAACAGTACAGTAAATCTTCCAGGGGAACCCAGTTATTATTATGATTTTTTTCTGTCTCTAAATGAAATGCTGTATGTCAGTTCATGTGATTAACACTTGTTTGTTCCATCTGAATATTTGATATAATTTTCTGTAGTACAGACAAATGTGTGCAATCAGTAATAACAATCATGACAAATAGTGTTTCCTGGTATTGAAAATGATACTTCATTTAAAAACGATTCACACTTGGCTTGCATATTCAGGCACTTCCACATCTACGCATCACTTCATTACCCAATCAACATCTTTGGTTCCTGCGATTGGTGGCACGTTTCTTAAACACACAGATTAATTGTGCAGATTAAGGTATTGCACTTTGGTTTGTCAGAGGCAGGGGCGGTTCTAGGCCCTTTTTAGGGAGGCTTCAGCCAACCTATCTGTGTCTCAGCCCCCATAAAACTATAATCACCTATCTGAATGATCGGGCCAGCGGTCCTTCCTCTAGAAAGTTGATCATTTTCACGTGTTAAGTCTTGACAGTTTAAACATTCAAGTGATTTTAAGCCATTCTAGCGCAAGAACACAGAAATCGGCGTGGTACTGACGTGCTGTGATCGTTTCTGTACCAAATTGAGTTATCTTTTGCATCTTCTTGGGCCAATACACACAAAATTAAGTCAAAACGCACGTTTGACGAGTATCCACATAAACATAGTCTTAAGTAAACGTAAACAGTTTAGAAATAACTTAAACTGAGCATCATATGCAATGTTGAATATGAGTCGTGCAACTGTCTGCTGAATGTGAGATTAACCGTTTCTATGCCAAAGCCATATCTGTTATAAATACTGCAATAACTTAAACGGAGCATTATGTGGAACGTTGAATACGAGTCGCGTAACTTTCTGCTGTATGCGGGATGTCTTGTGTATGGTATGGAGTGTTACTTATTATTTATTCGAATTTTTTTTTTAATTTAGATTTATTTGATCAGATTATGCACCCAAAGGATTGCATTTCAATTTCATTGTACTTGTACAATGACATTAAAGACATTTATTTATTCAAAATATTGGATGTGTCAATATAAGGTGACATCATTAGGTGTTAAAGTGAAAACATCATTGATAATCGGCTTTTCTTTTGTTGTTTGATTAACATTAAAACAGAAGGTCTCACTTCTCTCAACTAAATCACTTCTGTATATTTACTTCATACAGTAATAATGTTTGTACCTTTGTTCTCTTATTTATTTATTAATTGTTTATTCTTTCTTATTTTATTATTGACTGTTTACTTGTCTTTAATGTTTGAACTTCACATTAGTTAGGCTAGAATTATTTTTTGCTGCGATCGTAAATTGGAATCGAGAATTGTGAAATTTCACTGGTATCTAAAAGTTTAAAAAGGTCAAAATCAATAAAAGCGATATTATTTATTTAAGCAAGTGAATGTTTTGGCAGGGCAAATAAATATCTAATTATTGTTTGACTAACCATTTTCTGTCAGTCAAACAGTGTACTGACTTGAACTGTACAGCAAAAAGACTAGTATCATAATATCATTGAAAACATTTTGTATTGACTTAGTACCAATTTAAGTACCGGTTGGCTACTTCTGACTTACTATATAGTGATGTCGATTTAAAGATGCACCACTTAGGCAATGGTCTCTTTCTACAAATTCTCACCGAAGGCTTAAATCCCCCTGAGGACGAAATCCTAGAACCGCCCCTGGTCAGAGGTAAACATTAGACAGTTGTGATCCTTCAGGCTCAGCTAAGAGCTGAGAGAAAAGGGTGTAAGGCACAGTTTAGGGGTTCCCTTCATTTGCACTTGGATGCTGAGGCACTTATGTAGCAAAAGTTATTACGCCTCACTATCCCACTAGAATAAAATATCCCCCCCCCCTTACCGGATCCATTCAGGTCCTGTGGCCTTTAGGGATTTGATCATAATTCATAAATACCCACACTTCCACATTCATACAGTCGCAAACACACATAAACACACACAATGATAATTGCACTTCGGTGGTCAATATTCTCCTCTTCTACCTTGATCAGTTCACATTTCCTGTGAGGAGCTACTCCACTGTCACAGATTTGGCCAGGTTCCTTGGGCAGTCCACCTGATGGGAACGAAACAAATAATAATAAATAATAAAAATGATTCATTCATTTGCCTTCAATAGTTAGTGTAAATAGTATTGCGAAGTGACAAATTCATTAAAAAAAATTCAATGTATTATAAAAAAAAACAACTAAATATATTAAAAAAAAATACTACAATAAAATATTGACACTAAAAATAAAATACAATACAAGAAAATTATAATAATTATAAAATAAATACAATATTCCATTTCAAAATGATTATACACAATATATGTATATGTCTTTTATAGTTAATCGTTATATTTAAAAGGCATGTATAGCTCTGTATAAACCCTTTTCACATATCCGGGGTTCTCAGAAGCAGAAGTCGTCATAGTTGGGTAAACGTCCATAGCGGTGAAAGGGAGATGATAGCAAATATAATTTTTCTCTAATAGCAAAAGAAAAAATCTGTGATAGCGTTTCCACGACTTTCCGAAAGAGGGGAAAATGTCGTGAGATTGATTACAGCAGTCAGAAGAGAGAAAGATGTCAAATTCGCAGTCATTCCCTCAGCCGTTGTATTAGAGACACCCTTGCATCAGCATTAGTTCTTTTTTTTGTAATTTACTGCCACAGTAATATAACACGAAGTATAGCGTTATGAATGTGTATTCAATGTTGTAAAAAAACGTCATCCAGTGGTCTTTTGACAGCTGTTTGTGAAAACTACAGGTCGTACTTACGCATTTTTGGAGCCCTTTTTCTGTGTATGTATCACTGATTTAAAAAAAAAAAACACCTTTCTACTGCATAGTCACCCATGTTTTATTTAAAAAAAGTCCTTTAATAGTTTTGTTAAGAGTGTAACACGTCGCATTGAAATTTAGCATACGCTTTTATCCAAAGCGACTTACAACAGAGGAACTCAGTAAGCAAGATACTCTTTCCAAAATCGAGACCGTTACTGGGATGCTGAATTTTTTTGATAAAACTGGTAATAAATGAATAATGTAAATGTAAACGTACATCATATCCTCTGAGAACTGCCAGATGGAAAGACATGAGCTGCAGTGGAATGACACTGAGGATGCCCTGCAGACAGTCCACAGTTTGAGGAAGTTCAATAGTTTTATATGCCATTTTACTGATCTCTGGGTCGTCCTGGCAGCATATGATGATGGGGCGGCCCTAAAAGATATTCACAAGATATTAGTCATCACTAAGTGTTGGATGATTGGTGATATTTCAGAATCTGTAGATGTAACACTACCGTTCAAAATTTTGGGGTCAGTAAGATTTTTTTTTATTCAGCAAGGATTTGATCAAAAGTGACAGTAAAGACATTTATAATGTTACAAAAGTTTGGAAATAAATGCTGTTATTTTGAACTTTATGTTCATCAAATAATATTGAAAAAAAAGTATAAGGTTTTCTACAAAAATATTAAGCAGAGTATTAAAAATATGAACTGCTCATAACATTGATAATAATAAAAAAATTCAAGCACCAAATCAGAATATTAGAATGATTTCTGAAGGATCATGTGACACTGAAGACTGGAGTAATGATGCTGAAAATTCAGCTTTGCCGTCACAGGAATAAATTACATTTGAAAATATATTAAAATAGAAAAAGGTTATTTTAAATTGTAATAAAATTTCACAACATTACTGTTTTTATTGTATTTTTATTCAAATAAATGCAAACTTGGTGAGCATAAGACACATCTTTAAAAAAAAGGGAAAAAAATCCTATCGACCCCAAACTTAAACAGTAGCATATATTACTGATGAACTGTTTAATCACATTATCTCTATATCTATATCATTATCTCTATGATTTCACATGATCTAAAGTCGGATGATTGTTACCTGTCTAGCCGTGACCTGCTGCAAGGCATTGTGGCACTTTTGGTAGCAGGCATCTTTCATAATGATCATGATGACTGGCATATGCTTGTCGATCAACGCCAAAGGGCCGTGCTTCAACTCTCCAGCCATAATGCCCTCTGAGTGCATGTACGTGATCTCTTTAATTTTCTACAGTGAACGAAGACCAAAAAAAGTGTGCTTTACTTCACCACTCTTCTGATGATATGCTTGGTTATAATGCTTTTCTCTGTCTATATACTGCATGGTACTCACCAGCGCCCCCTCTAGGCAGGTGGCATAGTTATAGCCCCGACCCATGACCAAAAGAGACTTCTGATGGTGGAGCTCATCTGCAAGGCTTTTAATGATGTCATCAAGTGCCAGAACTTCCTTGATCAACTCTAAATGCAAGACAATGTCAAAGTTAATATCATCTCAAAGCACTAATGAACTACTGCAATATACCGGCCATTACGACAATTATGTAACACACACACGCGCGCGCGCACGCACGCACGCACGCACGCACGCACACACACACACACACACACACACACACTCCTAGTTTACTATATTTGTGAGGACTCTCCATTAACGTAATGGTTTTTATACTGTAAAAACTGCATATTCTATCCCCTTGAACACATGAACACACACACACACCTGGCAGTTTTTTGAGGCCATTGATGATCTCTAGTCTTCTTGGCTGCATTGAGAGCCTGTCTTCACTCATCATCAGACCAAACATGATCAGGGACACAAACTGACTGGTGTAAGCCTGCAGATGATCAAAACACAAAACACAAACTCGATTCATAAGCAATTTGTTATACCAAAAAACAAAAACAAAAAAATACACAAGGGACGGGGGAGAGAAAAACAACAATATAATATTGAGCCAGCGTTCAAAAATGTGGGGCAAATACAATTGTTTTGAAAGAAATTAATACTTTTATTCAGAAGACTGGAGTAATGATGCTGACAATTCAAAATTCATTTTAAACACTTAAATCCATTTTAAAATATATTAAAATAGGAAACACTAATTTTAAATCGTAATAATAGCTCACAATATTACAGTTTTACTGTATTATTGATCAAATAAATGCAGCCTTTGTGAGTATGAGAATCTTACCAACCCTAAACTTTGGACTATAATATAATATAATATTTATATTATTGCAACGCTCTTTTTTTTTTGAATGCCAGTCACTAAGGCGGGAAATAAATCAATAGCCTAACTGAAATGCCTCTTTAGACCTAGGCTACACCGTAGGCCTACAGTATTTGCTTATTATAATTAATTTCACAAAAACACACAAATATTTTCAATAATCAGGCAGACAATGAGGCAAACTGATTTTTTTTTACTCACGTTACTGTGACACTTGAGACTTAATCAATGCGAGCTTATGACCCGCGCTTACTGGGAATTCCTTGTTGATGGGAAACAGTTTCAATCCCCAGTCCCGATCACGAGCGGGGTTCAGCGGGTTACCCGCGCCTCTCGGCGCAGGGTAGGCACACGCTGATCCGCCCATTGTGACGCGCGTGCAGCCCCGGACATCTAAGGGCATCACAGACCTGTTATTGCTCCATCTCGCGTGGCTGAACGCCACTTGTCCCTCTAAGAAGTTGGACGCCGACCGCTCGGGGCCGCGTAACTAGTTAGCATGCCGGAGTCTCGTTCGTTATCGGAATGAACCAGACAAATCAACCACCAACTAAGAACGGCCATGCACCACCACCCACAGAATCGAGAAAGAGCTATCAATCTGTCAATCCTTTCCTTTCCTGTTCTATACTACATATCGTTTATTTATTATTAGTCTAAGATATTAATTCAGTACCTTAGTGCTGGCGACTCCGACCTCAGGCCCAGCATTGATGTGAACTCCACAATCAGTCTCTCTGCAGATGGAGCTGCCCACGGTGTTGGTGACGCCCACAGTCAGTGCCCCGCGCTTCTTACAGTAGCGTAGTGCCATCAGAGTGTCCGCTGTTTCACCTAACCAAAATCATATCATAAATATTATTAATATATCTTAATCAGCAGCATTGCCATGCATGTGTTAGTGTCATCAACACGAAACCTACAGCATTAACAGTTTTATACAACATTAATATAATATAATATATAACAGTAACATCGATAGTATTTTATTTTTCTCAATATACTCAATGAGTTTTAGTAATGTGCCACAGCTAGACGAATATTTTAGTGCTCCAAGAGTGCTCTTTTAGAAGAGAATCGAGTTCTCAGAAATGTTTGCACTCATATTCATATATCTGACTTTTGATCGCAGACTTTGACATCCTGACAAATCAGAGCAAAGTTTGAGACATCCTGAAACCTCTTAGGAAATGCATGGTGTCTTTTTTTCTTGGGAGAAAAAGAGGGAGGAGACTTTCCATTTAATCTCATTAGCATCTGGTAGAAACAACTGAGATATCTGTGTTTTTTTTCTGTGCTGTGGGCATCTGGGTTTCTGGAGATTATATCACCTCATGCACTTACTGTTGTGTAATTCAGGGCCATATCAGTTCAAATGTAATTATTATCAACCCTTTCTGGAATATAAATCATGAGACTGACGGTAAAGAGATGCACTTTACCCGACTGGCTGGTGAAAAAACAGACATCGTCTCTGAAAACTGGCGTGATGCGGTCTAGGAAATCGCTGGCCAACTCGACCATAACAGGAAGCTCAGTCAACTCCTCAAGGATCTGACGTGTCTGCAGAGAGAATCAGAGATAATGCTGTGATGTGATCATGTGCTCAAGTAAGGGAAATATACAGCCAGCTGGTCATTGACATAAAGCTCTTAAAGAAGTCCTTCAATCTGAAATCAGACAGCTGTCAAATATACAATATATATGAGAATATTTTTTGTGCGCAAAAAAACAAAAATAACGACTTTATTTCAACTATTAATTTCCCTCTCTGTGGGCCTCGAGTCAGTTCACTAGTGTAAAAGCGTAGAGATTCTCTTGTTGTACGTCACACGCATCACACACATGACCAGCGTTGGCCAATAGTGAGCCTACATGTGACGTAGCTCTACGCAATCACACTCACTTTAACTGACTCGAGGCCCACAGAGAAGGAAATTAATAGTTGAAATAAAGTCGTTATTTTTGTTTGTTTTTGCGCACAAAAAGTATTCTCGTCGTTTGATAAACTTAAGATTGAGCCACTGTAGTCACTTGGACTATTTTAATGATGTATGTAATAACTTTTCGGGGCCTGCAAGTTCAATCCCTCAAGAAGCCTTGTGGAGGAGTGATCAAAAATATATTAATTTGTGTTCCGAAGATGAACGAAGGTCTTACGGGGTTGGAATAACATGAGGGAGAGTAATTACTGACCGAATTTTCATTTTTGGGTGAACTATCCCTTTAAGTATTCATCGGAGAGGTCCAAGAACCTAGGACTCTTTTCGCACTTGAACCACAAATACACACAAAAAATAAATTGACTGGATTCGAAGAGTTTTGAGGTTGAAATTTAAAAAAGTAACAAATCCTTCCCTCGCAAGTCAATTTGATCCCCTTAGGAATGAATGGAACGCCAGGAATGCTTTAGTACACATAGAAAAACCTAAAAATGATCAAAATTAAAACTAAAAATGCTAAAACTTTACCAAAAAATTATTTTATAATGTCTACATGTGTATCTGAATGCATACTGAAGAAAAACAGAATTTAGGACCCACCAGAACAGCTCATTTGCTCCATATAGAGCTAAAAGGCCAACTAGTGGCAAGAGTCATGAAATATCATGTTATATAATTTTTTTTCCACAAAAGGTCAGCAAACACACCAAATGTAAGATATTTTGAGCTGTATTAAAAATGTTATGCATGAAATTGTGAGTTATTTTGAATTAAAGTTGAAAGAATGTGAAGAATGTGCTTAAATTATTATTTATTTATTATTTATTGATCAAATCTACTAATTTAAAGGTAAATAAAACAAAAAATCTGCAAAATAATTGCCTAAAAAAACCGGACAAATTTTATCAAAATAAAATAAAATAATTTTATTAAAAAAAAAGGTATAATTTTAGGGCTTCGAGACATTTTGAGCGTGGCATAAACATGTAAATTACATACAGTGAAATGATTGACAATGAAAAATGACACAAACAAATAAAGTTTCATACTTTTTCATCACGGTCACTAATTTAGACGAGAACTGATGTCCTGCGGATAAATAATTGCGTATGTTTAACAGCCGCTGCTTTATCAGATCGGCTTGGGTTGGATTCATTAAAACCTCATGTTCCGTTGAGTTTGGAAAATTCTTTACCCAGTAATCATCAGAATATCTCTTCTCCATTCTCTGAAAATGTCCAAAATCTTCTTGGGGACACTCATTTTAAGACTAAGGTGTTTAGTCAAATAAGTTACAGCACATTGAAAATATACATAACCGGAAATAAAAGAGTTGTACTATTTCAAAAAGAAATTGCGTCACAAAGCTCTGTGCAAGTAGTCCATTGTGCCCATTGATATTTATGGTTATACCGGCATTGTTGTGCCTTCTATTCTATCTAAATGAATCTATATTAAAAATAAATGTTTTCCTGTGGATAAACATGAGGGCAACTGTGTTTTAGATCATACATGGAATAGTGATTTGTAAGAGTTAGTGGGGGTATATTTTGCTAATTAAATGATCGTGCAAGAAGAATAGTATAATAACTTTATTACTGTGTGATTGGTCTCTCGGTATCATCCCAGTGAGTTTTTATTACATTTATGTATGTGCAGTATATGGTTTACAACATTTCAGTGTGGATGATCAACTTTTGGGAAAAGATAGTGTGGACAGAGAGCATTTTGAAATGAAAGCAAAGAGCCTTGTAATGAAAATGGATAACTATATTAGCAACTATACAAAAACCTAATTCTTTCATCATTTTCATATATGAATGTAATAAAATATCTATCTGTTATGCTCCAGACAAAAAAAAAAATACAAAAACTCACTGCTACTCCCGCATGGTAACTGGTCCCACAGCCAATAATGATCAAGCGTCTGCATCTCTTGATCTCCTTTAGATGGTCGGTCAGTCCACCAAGAAGAACTGTGCACAAAAATAGACATGCTAACTGATCCAAAACACAAAGAAAATAAGGCTCAAATTCTCTGGTTATAAGATTCTTTGCAACCAAACAAACCTGGCTGCATTATTTGTTAAATAACTATTAGTTAAAGGTGAAATATATAATTTCCAATTTGTAGGCTGATTTCCAGGAAAAGTGTATCCATTAGGCAACATTGATCAATGTCAATGTCGTTTGATGTAGTTTTCAATTGATGATATTAATGGTGCAGAAATGACACATTTCACCTTTGAGATTGGCTGTAATTCTACGATTTCAAATCAGGCAGCACTTTCCAGGATGTGCAACAAGAAGTAGCCTAATTTCATTTGACATGGATATTCTGGCAAAGTGGAAGGTCATGTCGTACCTATGTTGGTGTCAAAGCAGATTCTGCCTCTCATGGTGTTAAAGACAGATTCAGGCTGCTCAAAGATCTCCTTTTGCATGAAAGCCTCGAAGTTACCTAAAAGTATGAAACGCTGTTAGCTAAAAACCAAAGTGTGGGGTGGCATTCAAGTCACTGTTATCAAACCAAATATCTTGCAGATAAAGATCTAAAGAACTGATACTGATATGCCCATTTGACTGGAAGTTCTCCAAAACTGTTCCTTTTTGTTTTTCGGCAAAACTAACAGCAGATGCATTTGCTAGGTTATTTGGTACATAATGACCAAATTCATTTTTAGATGAACAAAAAACAATCTGCCAAAAATGTTCTGAGATGTAGAGCATGGCGCCAGCAACAGCAAAGTCGTGGGTTTGATTAGAAGGTAATGCAAGGACTGATAGAAATGTATTCAACATAAGTCACTTTGGATAAAAGCGAATGCCAAATGCAAAAATGTAAATGCATCAAAAATGTAAATGCATATCTGTTGCATCATGCCTAGTTAAGAGGTGTTAGATTTATGGAGTTATGGTCATATTTTCACCTGTTTGTTATTGTATTTGATGCATTATTTCTTTATTCAATTTTAATTCGCTAATAATTTTTTGAATTATTCAGAGGTAGGGTGTTTTAACCATTGTTTCGATAGTGTTAGTGTGATCTGAGACCTTTCATGATCTGCTGGAGCTCCACCTGTAGGGTCTGAATGACACGGACATGGTCCTCCCCAACTTTACGCTTAACACGGTGCACGGACAACTTCCCCTCCACCACCATGGCGACGTCATCGTCTTCCAGATAAACCACCTTGTTGGTGTGCTCAATGATGGCACTGACAGAGAAAAATAAGAGTATATCACCCTTTACTTTACTACCACAATCACATTTGTAATGAGGTTTTGTGGTCAGCAGGGTGTATTGCTGAACTGCCATCATCAGTTATCACCTTAGCAACTGGTATGACCTGTTTAACCAGGACTTCTGCAGTCTTCTAGGCTTTGTAATGTCAATATTATGTTAATGCTCTAGATTCAATAGCGTAATATGTGCGTGTATGTTACCTAGCATCAGAGGCAAAGTAAAACTCCACCGCCAATCTGTCATGGACTGAGTGCAAGGCATTGGTGCTGCCCACTTGGTTCAGTAAGTTTTTCTCCTGTTCATCTCTCCTGGAATCACCTTAAGGAAAAAGGAAATAACAATCACACTTATTAACATCTGGAAGTACATTCGGTAAAATATAAACAGAATTTATTAAAGTCAGGTGATTTTATATACAATTAATTGACCATTTCTGTTAGAATACAGTTATAATATGAATTAAAAATATCTTAAAATGAAATAGAAAAAATAGATATTTTTTAAATGTTTAAAATCAATTTAAATATTCACTATACAACAGTTTGTTTTATACTTCCACTACATAATCAGATCACATGCTCACATAAAAAATAATATCGGAGCATTACGGTTATCGCAAATAGATGATGACGACTGTCATCATAAAAGACCATATTTCGAAAACCCAAAATGTGCTAGAGGACAAAATTATGGCAATGCTGCCTTTTGTCTTTTTCTAAAGCACATACTTTGTTTTTGCGTCAAAACTTTGTGGCCAACAGTATGTGAGACCCCCTTCAGTTTAGTTTAGTTAGTCTCCTCAGTTCCAGTTACAGGGATAGTTCAAACAAACATGAAAAATTTGTCATTAATTACTCACCCTCATTTTGTTTCAAACTCGTAAGACTTTCGTTTATCTTCGGAAAAAAAATTAAGCTCTCTTTGAGAGCTTTCAGTCCCTCTGATGACATCTACGCAACTACCATTTTGAAGCTTCAAAAAGTTAATAAAGAGATTGTAAAACTAATCCATGTGAATTGAGTGGTTTAGTCCAAATTTTCTGAAGAGATATGATCACTTTATATGACAAATAGATTGAATTTTAGGCTTTTATTCACATTTAAACATTGATCATAGCATAACATAAACAGAAGCTTAACCGAACCTGCTTGACGCACAAGAACAAACCTCACGCAGAAGCCCAAACGTGCTGCATAACACAGGAATTAACCTCATTGGTCTTTGCAGAAGTTCAAACATGCTGCATAACACGAGAATTAACTTCATTGGCTATTGTTGAAGCTCAAACGTGCTGTGTAACACGAGAATGAACTTTGTTTCATTGTTATTTTCATTGTTTCTCACATGTCAAGCGAACATGCTTGAGCTTCCATTCTCTTCAGAAAATTTGGCCTAAACCGTTCAATTCATATGGATTAGTTATATGATGTCTTTATGAACTTTTTGAAGCGTCAAAGTTGCCTAGCTGTCTATGGAGGGACAAAAATCACTCAAGATTTCATCAAAAAGATCTTCATTTGTGTTCCAAAGATGAACAAAAGTCTTAAGGGTTTGGAACGACATTACGGTGAGTAAATAATTACAGAATTGAAATTTTTGGGTGAACTATCCCTTTTGGGATGAATTGGACTGATGCTCAGTGTCTGAATGGGAGCAAATCCCAGAAAGCTACAATACCATTCGAAGTATGGGGTCGGCAAGAATTTTGTGTTTTTGAAAGAAGTCTCTTATTCTCACCAATGCTGCATTTATTTGAACAAAAAATATTGTGAAATTGTAATAGTTGAAGTGGCTGCTATACAGCGCATGTAAACAACAAAAACAGTATTTAATAATAATCCAACAAGAACACGCAGAAGATCTATGGAGTGATAGTATAACAACCAAATAAAGACGTAAACGAGACCGAACCAAGTACTGAAGGCTTAAATATACAGAAAGAAAACACAACGGGTGCGTAAATTAGGAACTACGGAAACTAATAAGCACAGGAAACTCGTGCAAACCAGAACAGAACCAAAACGCAATGAAACAAAACAGAGATAGAACTACACATCACAGAAATATCATAACAATTTAAAATATCTGTTTTCTATTTTATTGTATTTAAAATGTTATTTATTCCTGTGATGTCAAAGCTGAATTTTCAGCATCATTACTCATTGTCACATGATCCTTCAGAAATAATTCTACAATGCTGATTTGTCGCTCAAGAAACATTTCTTATTATTATTATCAATGTTAAAAACTGTTGTGCTTCTTAATATTTTTGTGGAAATCTATTTGTTTTCACGATTATTTGATGAATACAAATTTGAATCAAACAGCATTTATTTGATATAGTAATATTTTGTAACAGTACGAATGTCTTTACTGTACCGCTTTTATGCACCTAAGCTGAATTTAAGTATTACTTCCTTACAAAAACGTCTAAGAAGAGTGCGAAGTAGGGAGGACCAACTCACTATTGATGCAAATAGTTTTGGAATGACTCGTTTAACAAGCACATAAAAGACGTATGGGTGTGGTGTCTTGATATTCACAAATGTATTTTAATGAACAGAACTGGTTTGAGCAGATGGGAAGAAAGGTTTTGTGGGCTGGACTCACCACAGTTGTACTGGACGGGGATCTCCTTGGTAGAAAGCTCATACTGACTGCGCACACCAATAAGCAGCGGGCTGCCCCTCCTGTTTGAAACAAGATGAGACAGAGGGATACATTTGCTATGGACTGCTTATGGAAAGCAAAGCATACTTTGTGTGTAAGTGTAAGAAAGGGCAAAGACATTTAAACTCCTTTTACCCTCACATTAAAAAAAAAGATTCTTTCGTTTCTATGGCACAACAGCACACCTGCTGGACTTTGCCCTAATTTCAATGTACAGTCAATGTACAGTGTTAGCGTAGTCCTGCTGTAAACAAGATCCCTGTGTTCACTCTCATCCCATTTCATCATATCCTGGTTTAGGTCCGCCCACCTCACCACTGTTTGAGGAAATATTTCAGACCTGTCCTTTACATGCACCACTTATCTTGCTTGGCACGGCCCACAGTCTTTTATGCTGACGTGCCAAAAGGGTCCACGCTGGAGCAGTTTCTCAGTGCTTGCTTTGTTTGAACTGGTTGGGCAGATGCATTTCAGTGTGCATAGCAAGCCAAATGTTCACTATCCCATGAAGTTTATTTTGGATTCTAACTCCACACCGGATGGTTTCCTGAATGAACCATGAACAACAAAATGCTGAAACTCAGCAGCGCACTTTTGAGATTACTTAGCTTTGGTGACACGTGTAATCAAATGATAATCAAATGAAGGTGAGACAGGAAGTATGAGAATTTGGAAGTGATGTGCTAATATTAATCCGTTGGAATGGATTCTTTGGGATTGGCAGAGCAATAAACTTGGCATTTAGAACTTAAGACTAATTACATATTTGTAGTTTTATTATTTATACATTATAAAGTTTTCATTAAAATTAGCTATTATTTTGTATACTTTCAGAATTCATTTTAACTGGAGTTAAAAAGTCATTTTGTCAGTTTTTTTAACTCTTTCTCTGCCAGCGTTTTTGATCATTTTCACAAAAATGTAATGATCCCCAGATTATTTTGTTGTATGAATATCTGAACATGCAATATATCAAAAGAAAGAACAGAGCTTCTGATTTAAACAAACAAAAAAGTTTTATTCTAGCTTAATGCATTCTGTTTTATCAACACTTGAATGTCGGTAAGTTTCATAAAAAAGCAAAACATTTTGAGCAAAATGCGTTTTTTTTTTTAAAGACTACATCCAGATTGGATTCAGAATGATGATCAAAACACAGATGGAGTAGATCACGTCTATCAACATCCCCAAAGCTTCACAGTCCTATAGCTCGTCCTGGGTGGACATTTCATTAAGTAACATTAGGTAGTTTTGATTTTTATGCTGTTTAATTTTGATGATCGCATTATTTTACATATGCTTCTGCTTATGCTATCGCTTGTTTCTGATTCATCTTCGCATGCGTTTTGATCACACATCAAAAGTGCCCCCTAACATATAACAATGAAAACACAAAAATCTGGAAAATTCCATCAATGGTGGGGAAAGACTTAATATTTCCATTTAGCTTTAATTGATTTTTCATTTCAGTAATTTTAGTACTTACTTACTTGTTTTATCTCAGTTAGTTACCAAAGTAACATTTCTATCATTTTCATTTAAGGGTTCCTCTAATATTTATATTTCATTTTATTTCAGCTTTATTTAAATTAATGAAAATGTGTTTTTTGTTACCAATAATAACAATAATACACTGAATGTGAGTGGTGCTTTCAAAAGTTACCACTACAAATTCAAATTTGCTGTCAGCCTGTATTATTTCATCTTATTTTTTTTAAATAATTATGTTTAAAAGTAGAATTCTTGGTGAAAAACTACATTACCCATGATGCTGTACTGAGAATTACACCAATCAGAGTAAAAAAAGGAACACACTCAAAATTAGCTCTTTAGCTCCGCCCACTCCCATGAAGCACTGCCAATAACATAATCGAGTAGGTCGCTCTCAAAATACTGAAATGTTTGTATGTATATATGTATATTTTTTTGCAATAAACTTAAAATATATTGTTTTTATACATATAATCAACATTTGTAAATGAGTAGTTTTATATTTCTCCATGGTTTTTAATTCGATTATGCAGTTCACAATGCTTCATGGGATTGTAGTTCTTTCCCTCAATAAAGACGTTCAAAGATGTATAAAATCTATATAGATATAAAGACGTTCAAATCAAAGTCTGTAGTGTTTTGATTCACCTTTTAGCTGCTTAACTTATTTCATGGCTTATAACTCTTTAACAAAGACTATTTTAAAATACCTATGGGAAAAATATATGAAAAAAAAAAAAAAAAACTTCCAGAACTTTACAAATGTTTTTTTTATTTTTTTATGGCTAGCAAAGTAAAAAATGTGTTGTTTTTTGTCAACACAATAAAAATCAATGGGGTCCTTGGCATCAAAGAGTTTGAAGAAACATCACTCACAAATATTCCAGGCAACATCCCCCCTAACAGGTTCCATGAATAACCTTTCCAAAAAGTCTCTTACTTGTAGATGGCGCAAAAACAACAACATAATATTAGTGTCTATGCAGAAACCCGCACTGATGGGTCTTGCAACATGGCCCGTCTTAAAATGTTCCCTTCACAGCAGGACAGAATTGACCAAAACCAACAACACATTCGTCACAATCAGCGATGGGCAGATGGGAATAATTAACTTTGGTCTTGGCTTCAGTCGACTCCCAATTATATATACAGGGTCAAAGTACCATCCAAGCATGGTGAAATAACCTTTAATAAACACCTTTGTTATATCCTCGATTCCTGGACAGGCACAGCTTTTTAAGGACCCTAGTTCCTTGTCTTTAAATGCCCAAGTGAACATCATAAATCTTTGCTGGCGACAGCGAATTGTAACCTTCTGGCACAAAGGAAAATAATGGGAAGGAGTTCATCTCAGAAGATGGAAAGAGCAAGAAAGGAATGAGGAAACCTGAGTGTGTTACAGTTCAGAGAAACCACAACTCTTGCTGACCTGGTGGCAACAGCCTCTCCTGGGAAATGAATGCTTTTGAAAACCAGAGCAAATGCCCCTTCCTGAGGGAAGATAGAGAAAAAAAACAGTGAATGAGACAAATGTTCATTGGCGAGGCAGAGGAATAGCTATCATACAGATCTAAATGGAAACATCGTCATTCTGTTGAACAGGCAAAGGGTCTCGCGTTTCTTCGCCAGCCCACCTCTGAAGCCCAGCTGAGGATCAGGCCTGAAGCGGAGGCCCAGTGAGGTGGAGGGGCATCGGGGAGTTGGGAGGAACAGAGCCCCACAGTGAGGGTTGAACTAAGGGGAATAGGGGCCCTCTATGTGTGCTGAGGGAACTTATTTTTGCCCCACCTCCTCAATGAGCCTCTCCTGACTCGCTGCCCAAAGGAAAGCACATGCACTCACACACACCTTTACTAAATTGCTCTACACAGTTTGTTCCCACAAGACATCTATTTACCCGTCCATTCGTCTATCTATCTAATTACACACACAGAATATCTACACTACCAATCAACAGTTTCAAGTCAGTATGATTTTTTTAAATGTTTTTGAAAGAAGTTTCAACTTTTTTTTTCAAAAACAAAACTGCTCACTACATTTATTTAATCAAAAATAAAGTAAAAATAGTAATATTGTGACATATCTTTCATGACATCAATAATACAGAAAAATATATTTTTAAAATTAAAAACAGAATAAAGGCAGTAAAAATGTAGGCAGTGTGTATATATTAAACAATAATTTAAATCTTATATCATTATTTTGAATTACAATAATGATAAATTATTATACTACGTGTCAGTTTAATGCTTGAATCTGATTGGTTGACAAACTTTTTAAGGTGGGCACTTTTTTTCAGGGAAACTCTCTTCTAAAGTAGTTTCAGGCAGGTCTTGACCGCATTACAGTTCCATATCAACTCGCCAAATTATTTCAGTAATATTATTCGCACCAGACTCAGGTAATTCCCATACGCTTAATCTCTCTCTAATAACTGCTTTAATAACTGTATTAGTCTGCCATCAATGGCTCAAAAGCCTCCGTTACTAGCTCTCAAAAAACGTTTTGGAATTAGCAAGAGATAATTGGGATTAGAGGCTTAAGAAATTAGTCCTACACACAAGAGCGTTTTAATGACAAAAACCTGACAAATCTGAACAATGTTTTGAGGTGTGATAACCGTAGTATAAGCTGAATAATTGAACCCTGGCCTGTTGAATTATTGAAAAATAATACACACACCCCAAGGCATTACCACCTCGGGTGTGCATTCATTTTCTAATAATTCAACAGCCTGTCAACAATTATTCCTTTTTTAAACAACACCTCAACATTATCATTATTTTATCTCTCAGCCTTCCATCGCTAAGATGGCTGCCAAAGCTGTTTAGATAGAGAGCAATCAAAATTTAGTGTAATCAATTTACAGAAGATGCAATAAAACAGGCAGGGCTATAGAGATGGTAAAAATGGGGTATGTCATGCTGATAGGAAAAGTGGGTTGTTTTATAAACCAATGATAAAGACTAGATTGCTGTCAAGAATATCTCAAAGGGCACCCCCCTCGCTCGTACAACGTCACGGAACAATGTTTGGATAGAGCTGAACTTCCCAGCAGAGAATATTATGGTTATGAGAGTCGTCCAAAGGTACTGACAATGACTCATAAAACAAGGTCCAAACTTTGACTGCATGATAAATTTGTTTAAGATGAATATGCTTACAACACAGTTAGCCAGTCCTTATTCACACCTTACTTGATTTATCAGTGCAAATTTAACTACAAATAATATGGTGGTGAAAAATCATGTAACTACCCTTCAAACAGAGCAGAACTTCTGAACTTCTTTTCCTCGTTTTTAAGAGGGCTGAACATTTCACTTTCACAATCCAAGAAAGGGGTTCCCAGAGGCATGAGTAAGACCACCCCCTCATCCCAAACACACACACACACACAAACACTCAAGATGCTTACCAGCTGCTGAATGACGCGCTCCACTAGGGTGGAGAAGGACACATAATCGTTCTCGCGGTTGTCATAGAGATACTTGGTCAACTTAGGGATGACCTCTGTGTCTGTGTCCGACTCAAACTCATAGCCTTTGGAAACCTATCAATGGGTTGGGATGGAAAAGCCATGGTTACAGACACAAGCAGCGGCAAAACAAAATAAGTTTTTCTTTTGTAGAATAGGGGCAGAAAGAAGGAATCAAAGATAAATGAAAGTGAAAGAAAGAGAGAGAGCGAGAGAGAAATACTAAACTTATATTGGTTTTGAATGCTTCATCATTGCTTATGCATGTTGTTTTGAGCGATACAGTGCAACTAACTACTTGACAATAAATTACGTGATGTGATGTGTACCACCAAAATGATAAGGACACAATTTGTGATATGAGCAATTACAAATTTTCTACACTATGTCCTAATAAGCATCTTAACTTAAGGTCCACGCCTAACAAATGATTATTAAGTTACGATAAGAAAACCAGGCATGCGACATGTCTTGACCAATCAATCACATTTCAGGTGCGGTCACATTTATCGCATGCAAAATCCAGTCACTCCGATAGGAATTTGGCTTGAGAGCGAACGACTTCCCAACACAGATTTTGTAACAGGTTCAAGTTGGTCACGCGGATTCGCTGCGTTGACCAAAGGAAATCTGCTTGGTTTGAGAGTGACTTCTCTGCGAGCGGAACACTATTGACAATAAAGGAAATTTTGTGAAATTACACAGAAATGTGACCGCACTTGAAATCAAAACATTTTCCTGGTCTTAATTTTAACGTTTCTTCTGTGCATGTTATTTCAAAAGAAAAAATAATTGTTCAAAATCATCCATTAAAATGTATTAGCCTGCTCCTCCTGTGAAACGACTTTCCTTTTCCGCTGAAGTCAAGTAGACTGCGTGACATTGTCACATCTTTTGGCATTGTTTCAGCAAACTGGTTCTATTCTGAATCATTTCGGGTATGTAGCCCCTCCTTTTTACATTAAAAATGATCCCGCCCTGCATTTTTTTTCTGAAGAGATGGCACAGCAATTGCTCCAGTAAAGAGGTATTAAAAAAATACTGCTCACCAGGTACTTTTTCAGCTCCTTGTAATTTGTGATGATGCCGTTGTGGATGACAACAAACTCTAGAGAGAAATGAAAATTGGAGGATGAATAAATACACTGCAAAGTTATTTTAATTACTTTTGTTAAAATACATGTACAAATTATACAGGGGTGTCCAATCCTGTTCCTAGAGTGCTACCTTACAACATGATTAATTGTTTAATTGTAAAATTGTGTAATTTGAGCAAAACTCTTGCTTGAAGGCCCTCCACTTAAATGAACATGAACATAAATGGCAAAATTAGAAAGGCATCTGAGATAAAGCATGTTATGCGTTTTTGTAAACGTACTAATGTAACAGCAGTAAGTAGGGCCACGTTTCTCTTTATGACATCCTCACCTACAAAACATGCCTTCTGTCAGATCCAACATGCAGCATATAATAGCTGATACACAACAATGGCTGTCATTTATCAAGTCATTCATGAATGTAAGCCTACATGCCTTCGTTTTCAATGTGAAATATACTCGAAGAATGGCTGTTTGACAAACTGTTGATGATCTATTGCTGGAGACTCGTTGAATGAAAAACACCTCAAACAGATTATAGTATATAAGTTATACACATATATTTTCTTACAAAAATTCATCAGAAGGCCTTTATTAACCCCATGGATTACTTTTATGATGGATGGATGAATCATAGGGTATTCAAAATCTAGGGTACCATTCACTCCCATTATAAAGTTTGGAAGAGCCAGGATATTTTTAAGTAACTCCCATTGTGTTTGGCTGAAATAAGAAAGTCATATACACCTAGGAAGGCTTGAGGGTGAGTAAATTATGGGATCATTTTCATTTTTGGGTGAACTAACCCTTTAAATTTGATCTTAAGAACTTTCTTAAGAAAAGTTTTTGGAAATGCAAACTATTCTTAACTTTATTCTTAAGTTAGAAAATAAAAAGAAATTGGCAGTTTTTTATTCTCAAGAATGATTAGTGAATCTGGCCCCAGGTGTCCAAAATTTTGACTATTACTTCAAATCCTGAAGAATAATTTTAAAGAATTTATTAAGTTTTAAACATTTTAAAATACATGTTATAACATAGAATATGAATAACATAACATAAAATATTTTGGAATTCACTACTTCTATGTCACAAATTGAATGTAGGTAACTTTGTGAGAATGATCATCTGCACTGCTTTGTACAGATGCTCTTCTGTCCATCGAACCCAAGATGCCCATTGGATCATTCTCAAATCAAACTGGATAATATGCTTATCAGGTAAAATATAAAAAAAACGAAAAAGAAAAAAATCAAAAAAAACTTTTGAACCTCACTAAACATACCTGTATGAATTACAGGAGAAAGCAGATCCAGAATCAGTAGCACAGCAAACTGTGTGGCAAGAGGAACCTCCTGCTGTCTGTTTCTACCCCCTACTTAAGTGTTTATTTTCTGAGGTGAACTTTCACATCTGAACCATTATTGACAGTATTACAGCTTTCACTAGCCTTTCATTAACAAACAAAACCTAATGGCTTTAAAGCCTGTTTCAGCTGCCAAGTCCTGTCTTTCCTGGATAAAGAGCACATAAACTGACGGCAACCACAGCTGGTTTACTAATGACCGGATGGATATAAACCAGATGACCATCACAAAGTCTGTTAATTTGCGTTGTCTCTCATCTCGCTCGACATCTTACCATTGTTTTTGTCGGATCGTTGAGGGTGGCTGTTGAGCGAACTGGGCTCTCCATGCGTGGCCCAGCGAGTGTGTGCAATGCCAAAGTGTGTGTCCAGTTCTGCCTCAAGATCGATGGAGTTGTTCTCTGATGATACAGTGAGATTGTTTTTTAGAAAATTAATCATTATGGAAGCACTTAAAAGATAAAAGATCAGATTTACAATAAAGTGGTTTAACATACTGTAGATTTCTTCATCAAGAGCTTTCACTTTCCCTGTCTTCTTATAGAGGCTGATATTAGCAGCGTGATCTTTTCCTGGGCCATCTACCGCAACACCTGACCAGAAAAATGTATACAAGAAACCAGATAAATGATACACAACATCATTTATGGTCACAATCTCTCTTTGTCTCTATTTTAAAGTCTTGGTAAAAACAAAATGAGCGCATAAGATGAGAAAGAAGGGCCTGAGAATGCAAAAAAAAAAAAAAAACAAGATATAAGAATAATCCCCTCCACACAAATATCAACTGACAGCTTCACCTGGAAGAACTGACACTCCAGGCCCTCTGCGCTGCCAATATACAAGAAACGAGGCTACTGTTCAGTTCTTGTGCCGTATCTGTTACCTGCGGAACACACTGACATTACCTTCACAGAAGTGGGAGTGGTAGTCTTACCTGCAGAGTCATAACCCCTGTACTCCAGCCTTAGAAGTCCCTTTATGAGGGTCTGAATGATGTCCCCCCTCGTCCGTGGCACTCTGTAATTCAGGTAGGCGAAAATTCCTGCCACATACAAGATAACAAGGCTTAGAGAGGGGAGCAAAAATACTAGCGGCGAATGAAAAAGAAGTTAACATCAATTCACATTAAGATGATAAATATGACATTAACAGAGTGAAGGATTCAGAGAAACCAATTTACTAAAAGATGGTTGTTGGCAAATAGAAAAATAGATAGATAGATAGATAGATAGATAGATAGATAGATAGATAGATAGATAGATAGATAGATAGATAGATAGATAGATGATTTGGAACATGTCAACTTTAAATATCAAACACACTACAGTTAATTTAGAAATACTTTACATGTGATTTATTATGTTGCACACCAAAATAACTGTAACGTTACAGGTACAGCACAGCAATAAAATTATTAAAACAGGCTAATGAATCAAAATGTAGTTTAGTAAAGTAAAACTTAATTTGACATTGTCAAAAAGTGCATCAGTGTACTTTAAGAAACAGTCATGAAAAAACACGAAAGGGCTACTCTCTTTTATTGCCTAACTTGCCTTTTAATTAAATTAATATTATATTAACTGCAAGTACAGTTTTTTTTATATATTTATATAGGCCATAACCTTGTTATTTTTAATAATAGTAGACAAAGTGATAAAGTTCATTGAACACATTTGCGATCAGCAACGTCGAGTTTATGTCTTAAAACGCAGTTTGAGCTGCTACGACGTTGACAGGATTCTTCTGCGTCATATGAATATCACTCACAAACCGAAATACCACGCAACAATTTTGGCTTTAGTAGATTCGTTTGATGACCAGAAATGCTACCTAGGTAGGTCGTTCACAAGGTTTTGAGATACGACCGCTGTCGCACTGCAAACCGGATCTGTCACTTCAACAGTCACAACTCCAGTGAATGATGACCAGACCGATCAAATATTTACGTGTATATGATGACGCTGGCATTCGACTCGTCGCGTTCACACACTGGGGCTAATAATTTAATAGAGACAATAGCAACCTGAAAACTAATAGAATGAGAAGATATTCTTCTCATCCGCAGCATTCCATTTCCTGTAACTTGCTGTAACAAGCTGAACTTACCGCACATCGTTCAAGTGTATTCTTTGAAGCTGAAGGTAGTTTGATGGGTCTGGTGGTGAGGCGGCAGAGCAAGTCGCAATATGATCCAAAGACTTCGAGGAGGAATTACTAGCAGCCGTCTGGACTTACAACTTATAACCTGCTCCACCTCTCTGGTTCCTAAGGCAACGTCAGCCCCGCCCACCACTGGCTGACTGAAAGGACTGTGCTTGATATTAAGGATTCCTGTTTTTGTTTGTAACGCAAAGACAGAGAAAACAGAGTTGTCATTATATTTATTACAGACTATTGACTGTGAATACGCTAAACACAGGCTATGTGTTGTACGCCACGTATACATTTGTTTATCCAAATTATGCCTTTAAAATGGAAGAACGAAGCAAAGATTTAAAGGGGTCATGTACTGCATTTTTTTAATAATGCTCTCCGATTTCCAATTATAATGCTATCAAGATTTTTTCATAAAAAAAATCCTAGTTTAGAAGAAATAAGCTATTTTCTATACAGTGTTAACCCTATCTTTCGAACACTGCGTTTTGATGGGCGTGTCGCATTCAAGACGTGGAAGTAAACGCCAAACGGCTATGATTGGGTAGATTTTTGCTTATTAAAGGGCACCTATTATGCCCCTTTTAACAAGATGTAATATTGGTCTCGGGTGTCCCCAGAATGTATATGTGAAGTTTCAGCACAAAATATCCCACTGTTAATTTATTATAACCGTTTGAAAATGTCATTTTTGGGGCCTGTTTTAAAGGGAAACTAAACACTAAAACAACTTTATTTAGTTAATGATTTGTAAGAATGGAGCTTCATACATGCTGTTCATTGATTCAAGTACATTTTTTGACATTTGGGTATAAAGTGTTTTAATTTTCAAATATATGGTGTAAAACGTATGAGTGCTGCCCTCTTCAGGTTAAACGGAAAGCTCCTGAAGTAGGGGTACTCTGTGACGTGGGGTACTCTATAGCCCTATTCGCACAGGATAAGTATTACCTGGTGACCTCTAGTCATTTGTAATAATTGAGGAGTTTGTCTGAGATCTTAATCCCGTGCGAATCGGCCATGTCTGTAATTTGTAAAGTAAAAATTCCCCCGCAAATTACCTT
Source organism: Siphateles boraxobius (assembly GCF_051911475.1). NCBI lineage: Eukaryota > Metazoa > Chordata > Actinopteri > Cypriniformes > Leuciscidae > Siphateles > Siphateles boraxobius. The sequence goes on from NW_027508711.1 coordinate 6,862,364, forward strand.
CGCCGAACACCGAGGTCCTGTCATCGATTAAGTTTCCCTCAGGACTTTTGTAAAAGCCAAAATATGACCACACCTCAGATTTGGTCCTCTTAAAAGGCAGAAAAATCAGGTGAAGGTGGGGAAGAAAAGACTTCAAATGACCGCTCTGTTGCAAAGCTACTTGCGTCACTCCAGTTGCTCTCCATGTTAGCCAGTCTGACAGCAGCTGTCAATTAATCCGTCTCTGCACGTCTCAGGTGCACAGATATATACACAGACATCCTACGACGACGACAACAACTTTAGACGCATTTGTTGTTGAACTGGCTGAGATCGAATGAAATGACTATTTGCTCAAAATCTTAAAATACACTTAACGTTATTTCTACTGGAGGTGACGTTGGATCGCGAACAGCAGGCAACGATCCACACTTGAGGATTAACTTTGAAGCAAGACCTGCTTTGAATTGACCCTCGTTCACAAAACAGTCAGTCAGAAAATGATTTGCGCAAACATAAACGTATTTTGGAAGTTTAAGTGGCGCCTTTCCTTCGTAAATAAAATCCATCCACTGCATTTTCAGTGGCTCTGATGTCGGAAGTAAGTGAAAACTACTATGTACATTATTACATCCCACAACAGAACACTTATGTTTCTTAGGAGACATTTTCGGGTCTATGCCAAAACCACAGTGTCAATCAAACTACGTCGGTGGGGCTTGCTCAATCCTACGTCACACTGAGCCGAATCTTAGAACAGCTCGTTCTGAGACAGTGCTTATGATTTATTGAGACTGTAAAAAAAAACACTGGGTGGATTTTTATCATTCTAGGGTGGTTTTGCTCACACACTGCCAACACACATTTATGTTTAAACACCATGTAAAAGTGAATTTCGCATAATAGGTGCCCTTTAAAATAATTTTCAATATCCCCGCTGCCAATACCTGCACGTGCGGAGTTTCACTTGCGGAAACGTCTGATGTTGAAAAATATCTGGTTACATAGTTGAAACATTTGCAAACAATGTGAAACATTTATGCATGCTTTATAAGTCTTGATTGTGGCAAATAAAGTTGAAGTATTTTGGAGTTACCACAATTATTAACTTACAATTAACTGACAAAGGATGACTTACAGTGTTTTGTGTAAAATGAATTATGAATTAATGTACCATTTGTCACAGTCTATTCATAGTTCATGCTTTTCAATAAAGTGAAAAGCTTATGCATTGTAATTTGCAGTGCCCTGTTTTAAAATAAAATGTGATGTATTGTCTTTTTACTGATGAGAACACAGAAGATGTCACTCACTGAACCTTTTATTCAGGATTATAGCAAATGTCTTAGGCCTAGATAAAAAAAAAGAAAGAAGTAGTTTTTCCTTTTGAGATGGTCTCTCGACGTTGCGTACAGCTATAGCTAACGCAGAAACGCCTTTCTCCTAGAAATACTGAAGCCTCGCTTAACGCCATTGCCCCGCAATCATCAGTATTTCTAAAAGAAAGGTGTTATAGCAACAGCTGTACGCAAAGTCAGTAAACAGAGATGTTCTCCGGTTCTCTTCCATATCCGATAATCCAACGCATTAAATATAAATGCAAAGGCAAAGGAAAGAACAGTGATTCACAACTATTCAGTTTGACTACGGTGCTACAGTATAAATACTCTTATATAACGATCTGTATCAGACAATGCAATAGTGACACATGGTAAAAGCACTGTTACTCAGACGCAATCTGAGTGGAACTTCGTTAAAAATAAAGTGAATCCATTCTTTCTTACTTTTAGGATCACATTGATGGCAATGCAAAGATTGTGTTTTCCCACAACTTGGCATTTCAAAACGTCTTGTATTCCTTAGAGGCACCTCTATTTGTTGCTGGAGTAATTTAGACAATGTATTTACTACTACATGGCATGTGTGAATCGGTGGGCGGGGCTAAAGAGACAATGATGTAGAAGAAAACACTGATAGGCCTTTCGTTGCACTATGATGTAATAATATGACAAAATCTGAAACGAGCCGTTTTCTGAGCTTGGTTTTAGCTGTTTTTGGACTAACAAGGTAGTTTTGAGTTCTGAAACTTACAGGATATTTTTTATAGGACAATGACCTCTTTGTCAAAAGATTAAGGAAAATTCGATTCCTCACTTCATGACCCCTTAAAAAATGGTATCCTATACTATAGAATGGTAAGTCTATAGTAACAACCTTAAGTAACTTAATATAATAAATGAATAAATTATTGAAAAATAGATTACCCTATGCATATATTTCCACATTCCTGTGTAAATGATGACTAACCTCATGCTTCTAGTGTTTTTGAATATAGCAAACAAACTTCCCCCAACCCTAAGAAACATCTAAATGTGTCAACTCGCCACAGTTGCCTGACTCGCCATATATGCTATAGCCAAAAGTTTGTGGACACCACAATGCGAGTTGGTTAAGCACATCATTTCAAAACCACTGGTATTAATGGTAAGTTGCTTCTGTGAATAATTTACACTAACATGGAGCATGGATACAGGGAATTGATCCCATTTAAACACAAAAGCGTCATTGAGTTTCAGGTACCTTGTGAAAAAAGTGTGCTTAATTATATTGATTGTGAACTTCAAATCTTAAAAGTATATTTTAAAAAACTGTACATACAGATAATATAATACTGATGAAATTATACCACCTCAGTGCAACTTAAAAAGAGTTCACTTTCATCACTATGTATCTACATGTACTATGTACACACTTAAGTAGAACACTTATTTTTATGTGTTGCCAAACATTTTAAAGCATGTGTAAAGTACTTGATTTTCATTTAAACTTTTTCAATAATTTTTCATCATTGTTTTTTCAATATTACATTTAAAGTAAATATTATTTAAATGTACTATATTTTAAGTTCATCAAAATAAAACGTAAAATTACAAATATATTTAAACAAAATAGTTTCAATAGAAAGGACATTACATTTTAGTTTACCATAAATTGTCAATAAATTCGGTAGTTCATTTTCATATTTCAAGTCAAGTTAAGTCAACTTAATTTATATAGGCCTAGTGCTTTATACAACACTGATTGTTTCAAAGCAGCTTTACAGTGATAACAGGAAAATGATGCATTTCGGCTACTGTTCAGAAGATAATAGAGGTAATTATGAAATTACATATAATAATGTAGCCTACGTAAGTCCTACTAATTGCATTTACCGTAATATAAATTTAAACTATATAAATACATTTTCATTTAATTGCAATTAAAAAGCATTACATTCAATTCACACTTAATGGGATAGTTATGCCCTCATGTCATTCCAAACCTGTATGACTCTCTTCCTTCAGTGGAACATAAAAGAAAAGGGACATTGTCCCGACTCCCGCTGCAATAGAAAACGAGCCTCGCCGAACTTTTGTTGCGAATTTGGAAGCACAGAATTCCCTATAATGTCTTTGTAATAGAATCAAGGCTTCACTGGAAGTGAGCATTGTGTTTATTAGAAATGGTTGTAATTGCCATGATTGTATAACAGGTTTTTTTTTTTTAACCTGCTGCCTTACTGGAAAACAAAGTCGATATTTTGTGAGTAAATGTGATTCATTTTAGCATTAAAGTTGCTGGCTTCTAATGCTAAAATGCATTTGAAATACTGTCTTTTTTTTCCATTCTTTTTTTGAACATATGAAGTTTATTTCAGGAAATTAGGAACTTATTATATAGAACTAAAATTTCAGTGTTAATGTTTCCACTTTTTAACTATTGATCCTGCTGCAACTATAACACTGTAAAGTCTCTCTCGTCACATCTGTGTCATGTTAAGCTGAATAAGACACGGGCCCTGTGTGGTCACCCTGCGGGGGGCTATTGTAAAGATTTGTGGATCAGTCCCACCACAGTGACTCCCAAGGGACCATAAGAATTTCCTCAAGCCATACAAGGTGAGCAGAACTGAGTTGAGATGACATCTACAGACAGAAGCTGAATAGATTTGAAACTTTTGGTTTCAAATTGAATCTAGACCTCCGTGAGTCTCAGATCCATTACTTAACATTTAGAGGAAGAGTGGAAACTGTAAAGGAGGACCAACTCACCATTTGTGCTTATTGATATCCACTTATACTATATGCTGTTTCATCCAAGACGATGTAAAGTGATTCATACACTGAACCAACCAGCTTGCTAAGTTGTAAATTACAAACAGAACAATTTACTGTAAGTAACAATAGTTATTTCTCTCTCACGTAAAAAAAAAATGAGGTCCACTTTTTCATAGTTGTGGTTTTAAGCTACGTCAGAATCCTATAATTTATCAAATCAAAACAAGACGTTAAATATTTGAATATGTGGTGTGAATGACAGTAAATGCTTTAATTGTGTACATGATGTCAGAGATACCCAGTGTCATGAGTGGGCAGTCAGTGACCACTAAAGGGTGGTATAGACAGCAAACAGTCACACCCTCAAATATCTCTCTAACAGAGACAAAGTGCAGTTCCAGTGGCGGCTGTGTTGCCATTTGTATTACTTTTTAGCACCCAACTCACTGTTATCAGTTTATTCTTATCTCACTATCTTGTTTTACTTTTTATTATCTTCTACTGTATATCAAGCTGGCATTACTTCAGAAGATACAAAATAATACATTAAATGGGAAACAGGTTATTAAAACCTAACAGATCAGTAGTTTATGGACATTCATATGTGAAATGAAAAAAGTGATCTGTTGAACTATATATAATTTTAAAGAACATTATGAATGTTATTATGAAGCACTACCATCAAATACACACAAATCCTTTAAAATTCAAAGGAAGTTTTGAAAATATGGTCATTAATGTTCCATGGCACACTGAAACCCTGTGGGTGGGATAGATTTTTCCATCACTTCAAACCTTTTTGGTAAATGATGTTGTGTCAAGCAACACAGCGGTTGAGATCATTTAGACTTTCTAGTCCAGCCAAATAGACTTTGACTTGATGCCATCACTAATACCAATGTTCAGAAAGATTTCCGGATTTATTTTTCTACTTTGAGTGGTATAATACATTATAATATAAAATAATATAATATAATATAATATAATATAATATAATATAATATAATATAATATAATATAATATAATATAATATAATATAATTCCCTGACAGCGACATGGGAATTATTGACATCATTTTCGTCAGTTGCGACTCGTTAGATCTAGCATTCTGCCCGTTTTGAATCAGACACAGAGATAAAGTAGTGCGGTAAGATTACATTTATTTGAATGAATGAATTATAGCATTAAAGATTGCCCGCTTGGGCCTACCCCAAATGTAAGAGACAGAGGTAAATTTCCAAAGGACTGGCCGAGATGACGCTGTTCTCTGCGGGTACATGAGCGCTGAACGGCTGTGGCGGCCTGGAGCTCAATCTCCAAAAACTTCTAAACAAATTGTAAAATAGGAACTATATTCATTTTTGAGTCAAATATTTGAGGTCTAAATAACTACATTTTTCCCTAAAAAACTGTTAAAACTACATCCCGTGACACAGTAACAGTAGTATTTGTAAAAAAAAAAATGAAATAAATAAAAAAGATGTTGGATTTTCTCGACCACCATGACAGTAGTGTTTAAACCAGTGAAATGGCTCCAGTCCTTATACTGGTGGAATATCGCAGGCCTGGAAAAGGCTCACAGCCAATCAGATTCGAGAGCCAGAAAGACCTGGGTAGGGTTGCACCAGCCCTTCGTAAGTTCTTTCTTAAATTGGAACGTAAAGTCCACACTAGAGGCTTAGTAACTACTAGCTAGTTTGTAACTAACTCTGTACTATATTCCGTTGCACCATTTTTTCGTAAGGTAGAACGTAGCTATTAGGATGTAAGCTCTCCGTAAAGTAATGCATTGTCGCATACTATATGACGTTTAGTCTCGATGAACCAATTGCAGCCTTCAAATACGTGAGCAGAAGTTGTTGAATTGCCGTGAATTTCAGTTTATCATTCATTCTAACTTCTTTTGCCTCACGTTACTAACGGTAAAAACAAGTTTCCATTAAATACGATACTTGATCATGAATAACATTAGTGTTTTTATATGTAAATAACATTCAGAAACTGTATTTGAAATGAAATTAATAAGTATCAATAAATAAATATTGATACAAAAAACATAAGATATTACGTTTATTGATTATGACTAATATTTGACATGCACAACATGGACAGATGCACACAGCGGCGCTGTTTAGGACGGGTTGGTGTTAAAGAGCCGCTAACAAAGTTATCTTTTCACATAATGTTCTCTCTCTTAAAATGTAAGCGAGTGTAAAGCATTGCGAGTGTCAGCATTATCATATGTCTAAAGAATTGAAGTCTGTCAGGTAAAAGAAGAGCTTATTGATGCAGTTCAGTCTGTCTGATATTTTATTCCAACCGTTACTCCTGATCGGAGGCTGCCGTAAATATTTAGTTGGAACATAGAGTTACGTTTAAACTAAGTTTTATGGTGCAACGCAAAAATATTTAATCGTTCGTAAGTTGTAACTTAGTGCCCATTTACGTCAAAACTAGGGTAAGTTGTAACTTACGCACAGCTGGTGCAACTGGCCCCGGTTGTATAAAATATAGGGTAAGTGTACCCATTAGGCCCATGTACCCTTTACCTCAAGTCCTTTATGTATAATTCGGGAGTCAAGCCGAGTTAAGGCTTGAGATTCCAGGCATGGAGAGGTCCCAGAGGGACCCTACATTCCCCTCAGTCCTGAGCCCCTGGGATGGTCCAGCTCTAAGAGATACCGCCACTTCCTGTCCAGCTTTGACTGGGCAAAACTCGGGACCCAAGCCGAGTTGGGGCTCCGGACTCCAGGCATGGAGGGGTCACCCAGTGGGCCCCCTATGCTAGGAATATTGAGCCTTAAAGGGTTAGTTCAGCGTTTTACAAGTAAAGCCTGTTTTAAGATAGTTTCTGATTAAATCGAACGGTTAAGATTAAAATTTGGACACATGCTGTTGTCACGAGAATTTTAGGTTTTTGTGTTAGCACCCCCCCACCTATACAATGATTTCATGGGGCATTGGAACAATCATTCATATAAACACATTAAACTTTAGTTTACAAAGACGTGAAACTCACCGAGTGGTATGGGGTGTTCACATATGTGCTCACGCAAAAATCGCTGCAAAAGAAACTTTCCAACAGGTTTTATCGTAGTTGTTGGAAGAATGTCTGGTTGTGAGGCGTTGGAAAAATAGGTCCACAGTTTTACAACGAACGGTAAAACACCTGTTGGAAAGCATCTTTTGCAGCGATATTTGCGTGAGCATATCGGTGAACACCCCAGACCACTCTGTGAGTTTCACGTCTTTGTAAACTAAAGTTTAATGCGTTTATATGAATGATTGTTCCAGTGCCCCTATGACACCATTGTATAGGTGGGGGGGTGCTACCACAGAAACCTAAAATTCTCGGGACAGCAGCATGTGTCCAAATTCTAATCTTAACCATTCGATTTCATCAGAAACGATCATAAAACAGGGTTTTACTTGTAAAACGCCGAACTTACCCTTTAACTCTGCTTTCTTCCTGAGATATGGTCTCTTCCTGTGGAACTTTGATCGGGCAAAACTCCAGAGTCAAGCCGACCTAAGGCTGCATACTCCCGGTGTGGGGGGCCCACTAGGAGGGCCCGTTAAGCCCAGAGTATGGAGCCCCAACTCGGCTTGGCTCCCGAGATACACCTGGTCAAACTTCCAGCTTGACTCCAACTACAACTCCAGTCACGTCCACTAACACCTACCCATCCCATCCAGGGCTCTAATCAAACATTAGCAAAAGGATTTTTTTAATACTTCCCTCTCACTGAATAAATATATTGATGGCTTACTTCTTTAATATCAATACATTTTTATATTTTGTGAATCAAGGATGATGTGGGCTTAAATGGTGCCAAAGTACCAATTAAGCCCAAGCCAGACTTCTCACTTTATAAATAAATTATCTTAATTTTACATTCTAAGATGTACATCAACTAATTAATACATTTTCAAATGAGAGATAAATCTTGCATTTTCACATGGCAATATCTATGAAAAAATCCTAGACTTAGATTTTGGTGGGCTTAATAGGTACACTTACCCTAATATAATATAATATATCACTATGTTCATTCATTCATAAACAAATGTTTACAAAGCCAAATATCAGGTGGCATGTTTTAGTGTTAAATACAAATTTAAATAATGCTAAAACCCAAAGGTTTTCTAAAAATATGAGTAACAAACCCTGAATCTGTGTCTGATTAATTATTATTAAACATGTTGAATAAATATTTAACTCGCTTACTTTTTCTGTACTTTATTGCCCAGAAAAATCTTAATTCAAAAAAAGAATTCCGCATTATGGCACAGACATCCTCTTTGATCATTCATTTATAGCAAGATTTTAATGTCATTCTATGGTGGTTTTCCCCCCTCTATGTATTTCCTGAATACTGAACCATGGATTTAATAGTTCACTGCTCACAAACTTGGATTGGCATCATTACATTTGGCCGCTGCGGTGTTCACGATTAAATCAAGAGCTGTGGTAGAGGACCACTGAGTTAACATTGGACTTTTCTTGCTCAGTGCCAATCAAACTGAAAGGCTCAATGCTCAAAGCGTCTGCATGTGACATCGGAATGTAGGCCTATGTCAAGTGATTTAACTTCACAAGATCCTCTCATTAATGCATATTATGATCTCACCCTTCTGCCGCAAGTCACCTCCAATTATAGCACACACTGAGCGCTCATTAATGGAAATTACTATTAGTCCCATTCCCCACAAGTCGATCAGGTTGACGATCAAAGGTGCTCACTAATGTGAATTCATGCAAACAGTAGATGTTATTTCAATATTTAATCCTAATAAAAGTCACTTCCTTGTGCAAAAGGTCAAACCTATTAGCAGAAGAACAGCTTATAAACAAAACCAAAACTAGTAAAAAATAGTAACATGCACTGCCTGGCCACAAAAAAGTTGATGATTTTTTCTAGTATGATATGTTTGTCAACAGTTCTTCTAATCCTAATTGACGGATTGTGTAGCTTTTCATTTCTTAAACAACCATGTAGGAAAACACATCATGGCCATATTCCAGGACGACGAAGCCAAGATTCATCAGGCTCAAGTTGTGAAAGAATGGAAAGAAGAAATGAAGAATCTTGTTCACACATGAATTGGCACCTCCGAGTCCAGACCTTAAATTCACTGAAAGTCTTTGGGATGTGCTGGTGAAGACTTTACAGAGTGCTGGACTTTTGCATTGTCAATACAAGATCTTGACCAAAAATGTATTCTCCTCTTGATGGAAATAATTGTGAGGTTATTTCCATCAAGAGGTCATCAAGGAATGCAAGAGTCGAAACAAAAAAGAGGTAATCTTCCAACATAAGTGATCAATACTCTTTAATGTCAGTATCCTTCACACAATACCACATCACAAAAAACAAAACAAAAACCACTACACTACTAACATCCAACATTAGCTTCATCCTCCAGTGTTTTCTGTTTCTCTGCTGCTCCACTGGCAGTCTCCTCACATCTGATGCTGCCATAGTAAACACAGGCTTTCCTGGAAGTCCAGCCCCCACCAGCCTCCACCCAGTAACACTCTCTCTCTCTCACACACACACACACACACAGCTCACCTCCTCCCAGAGCCCTATTGTAATCCCTCTGTGACGTTGTACTTTTACACGCTGACACATCTTAGGTCATTTCCTACGTTTTCAGTCCCACTGGGATGTCTGGATTTAATACGAAGCCTGGCGGTCCACCCAGCTCAGAGTGTGAGGGCCTCTGTTGCATGTGAGTCACTGTGATAGAGCTATGAGATCACAGTCTGACCACAACATGTGGACACGGCTTCAGAGCTCACGGATAACGCTCCATGGTGTCGTGCACATATAAAGCTTGATTGCATTCCTGGTGTTACTCATAAAACAGCCAAAGTCTGCCATGCTGTGATTCAAGAGCACAATCATGATTATGATTACCCTTATGATGAGATCGGAATGGCTTTTTGAATTAGGTTCAGTGAGTATTTGGAAAAAAAGTTACATTTCTTTTAAAGTTACTAAAAGTAAAAAGCAGAAATTACAATTATAATGTTAAGATATAATAATCGTAATACTATTAATAGAATGAACCTACAATAATACTAGTCCAAAGATTACCGCAATTAATTCCAATTTATCCTGTTTTGTTTGTGTTTTGATAATTAATCCCACTGGTAACATTTGCGGCCAGATTTTACTTTTGAAATATACTTAATTTGTACATTTACTCTGTTACTCTCTCTCTCTCTCACACACACACACTCTCTCTCTCTCTCTCTCTCTCTCTCTCTCTCTCTCTCTCACACACACACACATACCCCCCCCCCCTCTCTCTCTCTCTCTCTCACACACACCCTCTCTCTCTCTCACACACACACACACCCCCCCTCTCTCTCTCTCTCTCTCTCTCTCTCTCTCTCTCTCACACACACACACCCTCTCTCTCTCACACACACACCCTCTCTCTCTCTCTCTCTCTCTCTCTCTCTCTCTCTCTCTCTCTCTCTCTCACACACACCCTCTCTCTCTTTCTCACTCACACACACACACACACACCCTCTCTCTCTTTCTCACTCTCACACACACACACACACACACACACACACACACTCTCTCTCTCTCTCTCTCTCTCTCTCTCACACACACCCTCTCTCTCTCAAACACACACCCTCTCTCTCTCTCTCTCTCTCTCTCACACACACACATACCCTCTCTCTCTCACACACACACACCCTCTCTCTCTCACTCTCTCACTCACTCACTCACTCACTCACTCACTCTCACACACTCACACACACACTCTCTCTCTCTCTCTCTCTCTCTCTCTCTCTCTCTCTCTCTCTCTCTCTCTCTCTCTCTCACACACACACACACACCCTCTCTCTCTCTCTCTCTCTCTCTCTCTCTCTTTTATATATATATACAGGTCCTTCTTAAAAAATTAGCATATTGTGATAAAGTTCATTATTTTCCATAATGTAATGATACAAATTAAACTTTCATATATTTTAGATTCATTGCACACCAACTGAAATATTTCAGGTCTTTTATTGTTTTAATACTGATGATTTTGGCATACAGCTCATGAAAACCCAAAATTCCTATCTCAAAAAATTAGCATATCATGAAAAGGTTCTCTAAACGAGCTATTAACCTAATCATCTGAATCAACTAATTAACTCTAAACACCTGCACAAGATTCCTGAGGCTTTTAAAAACTCCCAGCCTGTTTCATTACTCAAAACGGCAATCATAGGTAAGACTGCCGACCTGACTGCTGTCCAGAAGGCCATCATTGACACCCTCAAGCAAGAGGGTAAGACACAGAAAGAAATTTCTGAACAAATAGGCTGTTCCCAGAGTGCTGTATCAAGGCACCTCAGAAGGAAAAAGTGTGGCAAAAAACGCTGCACAACGAGAAGAGGTGACCGGACCCTGAGGAAGATTGTGGAGAAGGACCGATTCCAGACCTTGGGGGACCTGCGGAAGTAGTGGACTGAGTCTGGAGTAGAAACATCCAGAGCCACCGTGCACAGGCGTGTGCAGGAAATGGGCTACAGGTGCCGCATTCCCCAGGTCAAGCCACTTTTGAACCAGAAACAGCGGCAGAAGCGCCTGGGCTACAGAGAACCAGCACTGGACTGTTGCTCAGTGGTCCAAAGTACTTTTTTCGGATGAAAGCAAATTTTGCACGTCATTCGGAAATCAAGGTGCCAGAGTCTGGAGGAAGACTGGGGAGAAGGAAATGCCAAAATGCCTGAAGTCCAGTGTCAAGTACCCACAGTCAGTGATGGTCTGGGGTGCCATGTCAGCTGCTGGTGTTGGTCCACTGTGTTTTATCAAGGGCAGGGTCAATGCAGCTAGCTATCAGGAGATTTTGGAGCACTTCATGCTTCCATCTGCTGAAAAGCTTTATGGAGATGAAGATTTCATTTTTCAGCACGACCTGGCACCTGCTCACAGTGCCAAAACCACTGGTAAATGGTTTACTGACCATGTGCTCAATTGGCCTGCCAACTCTCCTGACCTGAACCCCATAGAGAATCTGTGGGATATTGTGAAGAGAAAGTTGAGAGACGCAAGACCCAACACTCTGGATGAGCTTAAGGCCGCTATCGAAGCATCCTGGGCCTCCATAACACCTCAGCAGTGCCACAGGCTGATTGCCTCCATGCCACGCCGCATTGAAGCAGTCATTTCTGCAAAAGGATTCCCGACCAAGTATTGAGTGCATAACTGAACATAATTATTTGAAGGTTGACTTTTTTTGTATTAAAAACACTTCTATTATTGGTCGGCTAAAATATGCAAATTTTTGGAGATAGGAATTTTGGGTTTTCATGAGCTGTATGCCAAAATCATCAGTATTAAAACAATAAAAGACCTGAAATATTTCAGTTGGTGTGCAATGAATCTAAAACATATGAAAGTTTATTTTTTATCATTACATTATGGAAAATAATGAACTTTATCACAATATGCTAATTTTTTGAGAAGGACCTATATATATATATATATATATATACACACATATAATAATGACATGTATATATAAAGAAAATGTCAGTGGTTACAACTACTCCATGTGGGAAAATACAGTTTTATAATATCTTTTATTTTAAATAAATAATTTAATATATTGATTCACATAAAATGTTTTTCAAAGTGCAGTTAATGTGCATCTATTCTATAATTTACCTTACCAATAGCCCCCACAATTTTTTTTATTTTTATTAAATAAAACATTTAGCTAACCTTTTTTAGGAAAGGTGGTTAAACTGTCTCTTTAACTACCATGTACATTAAATTATTGTTAGCTATACAGTGCACTTATTGTGTTCATGTTGTATTGCAAAATACTTTAGCTCCTAGGATAGGGGTAAGATTAGAGACAGGTTTGGTGCTTAGGGTGGGTTAAGGTGTAAGGGAAGGGTTAACCATTGTTATGACCCAGTTCTGTCTTGTGTTGGACTCTTATTTTGAAGTGTTTTTCTGTGTTCAGTTCCTGTTTCCCTTAGACCTGCCTGCCTTGTTTGTTCCATATTTACCCTGATTGTCCCCAGGTCTTATTTGCCAGACACCTCTTGTGAATAAATACCCCAGGGTTTCTCATGTTCTTCGTCTGGTGCTGTCCTTCTATAGATGTTTGTGCTTGTTGTCAGTTTGGTTTGCTTTCTTTGCCCATGTCTGGATTTATCAGTTTTGCCTGGATTTACTTTATCTTTGTCTGAATAAATGTTTGCTACATCTGGATTCTACTCTCTCTTTGTTCCTCTGAAACAGCCATCGTTACAACCATCTTCTTATAGGTGAAATTAATTACAGATACATGCAGGTGTTTTATGCAAGCACAATGTAAAAAACATGTTCACATAAAGTGCATTGTATTATTCATTATTCATTGCAATGTCAGTGCAAAGTAGTTCAATACACTATATATAGAGTGGGATCAAAAAGGCATGCAGATGGTTTTATTGGACTATCCAAAGATGAAAATACAAGTGCTCACATATCCGAAAATAATTTGAGAGATCTCAGTTTACCCACTGAACGTTTATTTCTATGATAAGAGTTGCTACACTAAAAGACAACACTTGTGGGAAGCTACTGCCACTTAATGGCAGATCAAAATATTACAAGAGGGAAGGAACATGTCACATGACTAGTAGAAGAAAAATTATTCTGGGGTCTACAGTTTGTTTTACTATATGACATTGCACAGACTTCCATCGATTTTATATCAGTTTAATGATATTTTCTATCACCTTACCCAACCCCTACCTATTACAGAAATGTACAAACCACTAGATTAAACAATTTTTTAACTAACTAGTCGGACTCACTAGTCGGTTGCCATAATATTTCACTATATAAGCGAGGACACTTAAAAGAGCGAGGGCTCTTACAAGAGTAACCAAACCCCACACACACACACACACACGGTTTCACCATCTTTGTGGGGACTCTCCATAGGCGTAATGGTTTTTATACTGTACAAACTGTATATTCTTACACTAACCATCACAGAAACTTTCTGCATTTTTACATTTAAATAATAATAATTTAAAAAAAAAACTATTTAGTATGTTTATTAATCCATTTCCCTGATGGGGACCGCTGGCTGATCCCTACAATGTAGGTGATCTCAGGTTTTACAAGCCTTCTCCACCCAAGCCCATGTGTAATAGGATTTATTTTAACTCATTGTCCAAAAAAAAAAAAAAAAAGGTAAACAGGGATTTGCAGGAAAGATATTTGAAAAATCAAAAATTATTTATGTCCATTTATTTATTCATGTATTAACATGTATAATAAAATGAAACGATTTGAAACTTGTAACAAAAATATACGAAATTCTCCGTCCAGAGCTGTTACATTAAATACAATTTTAGCCAAAGTTCTTTTAGTCTTCAGTCAATTTAGTGCTCTCGTCATTTGTTACACCATCCTTGACACAACCGTATCACGATGCTTTAAACGTCATAATACACACAGCAAAAACTTAAAGAATTAAGTTATCACTGAACCTATTGTGTGTATTGATGATGTTACACAGGAAATCACAACATCATTACTGAATATATAACAATTGCTCTAGGCAGACAAAAAAGTTTTTTCCTAACCTTTTGCTACTGTATGTGATAGAACGAAAAATCCAACACATAAAAAAAACACTGTTCATCATAGTCAGCGTTAAAGTAAGCAATGAGTAATTACACCACAGTACATCCAAAAACATCAAGGCACGCACACTCACACATACTAACTTAAAGTAACACTTTAAAAGGCAAAGAGGCGGCTAACAAAAGACAATTGCACCAACAAAAGTGCTCATACACACTCGCACGACATCTGAGGATGACAACTTACTTTAGACACTAGCAAAAAGATGCGCCTGTGAAGGGAAAAGAAATTAGACCAGCTACAGGTTCACAATGCGTACAGCTGAGGTGAAAATAGGGAGTTCTCTCAGAATCCAGAGGGTGTAAGGACGTTCATGTCCCGGTGTTTGAGTTTGTGAGGTCGGGTCACCTGTCTCTTCCCCTCCATGGTGGGGATCTCCATCTTGGGGGGAGCTTTGAAGTTGGGGTCCTCTGCCAAGCGGGTGGCCTGAGCCTTCATCACTTCCATAGGGGTGGGTTTCTGAGCTCCCTTATAGGACTGCAGGGCAAAGCCCCCTGTAAACACACAGGAATGACGTTGGGTGGTTTGCCACAAATTAGAGGATGAAGTCCGATGAACTTCCAACATTTGAAGCACTGCATGTGTAAAAATCGGTCTGCAGAGTTTTACACCGTTTTATACAGCGGCTTGTTCTGGTCGAGCAGTGTTAACGTAGTAGGACAGAGTTGGCCTCTGCAGTGGTTAATACATATAGATGAAAGGACTTGGATGACATAAGAAGCTGGCTGGTCTAAATGACGTAAAATGGCACATAAATTATGTGATATACACTACTGTTCAAAACTTTGGGGTTGGTAAGACTTTTTTGTTTTTGGAATCAAGAATCAAGAAAAAAATTATATATATATACACTGTGAAATAACCTTTTTTATTTTAAGATATTAGAAAATGTTATTTATTCCTAAGTTGGAAAAGCTGAATTTTCAGCATCATTACTCATTACCCTTCAGAAATAATTCTGATATGCTGATTTGCTGCTCAAGAAACTTTTCTTATCATCAGTCTTTAACACTATAAACGTCTTTAGCGTCAGTTTTGATTCATTTAATGCAACCTTCTTGCTGAATAAAAAAAAAAACTTTTGAAAGGTAGTGTTAAACCTCACATCTCAACTCAATAGGTTTCTGGTTCCTCTTTATACAACAAAAAATGCAAACAAAGCCCAGCAATGTTCAATAAATGGTTAAATCATTAATAGTAATCAACATACACATAAATAATTCTTCTGCCAAGAATATATAGTTCATAAAATTAACTGTCCGCTATTTTTACCAAACAAACAACCTGGAAAATTAATACTTTTTGAGATTGCGTGTGCATATCAACTATATACTTATTCAAATCTGTTTTTTAAATGCACTTTTTTTTTTCCAGCGCATAATTGTTTTCAATCAGACTTTGAGGAGAGGGAAAACTCAAATGAGTTAACTGGAAGGCAACGTGAATAACAGATTTATTCTCATTCTTGGTAAGAACCTGCCTGATGATAAAAATCAAGATTTTACTATAAATACTTCAAATTATGAGTAGATGGTAGATAAACTAACAAGGTTGGGAGCAATGTGCTGGATTGACAAAAATCACCAAAATCTACTGCTATTGTATTATTACTGTTATTATGATAACATGGGAATATCTTAATCGACTCATGCTCTTAGAATGGATTATTTGAATGCAAGTGGAGGTCAATTTTATATTTAAAGAGTATGCAGAAAGGATTCCCTACATGTAAAAGTGCACCGTGTGGTTTCTGAATCTGTACCTGGGTCAGTGGTGGACTTGCTGACTTGAGGCCGAGGCCCAAAAACACCCCAGCGCTCTACAGGTCCGTCAACTGAAGCCAGATCTATACTGGAGCTAGAGCTCATCTCAGAGCCTGTGAGAGATGCTGTGGAGCCCTGACTACTGAACCAGCCCCTGCAACACACACACTCAAAATTACAACCCACAAAATGATTAATGCAAAACAAAGGATGTGAAGCTGCTGACTCATTCAGGCACCTGCGTTTCTGTTTGGGTGAGGATTGAGGGGTCCCGGAAGGCGTTGACTGATTAGATGAAGGCTGTTTCTCTTCTTTGGCATCCACACTTTGCATTTGAAGCTTCTACAACATCCAATACACACAATTTATGCTTTTAAAAAAAGACCTGTATTGGAGATGTCACACCAAAATCTATCCTATGACATTTGGAGCTTATGTAAAGAGGATCTCTGCCTACATGCATTGACTCTGCCAGACGGTGGTATCGGGTCTCCTCTGCATTCAGGCCTTTGTGTGGAGTGTAGCCTGTGTCGGTCAGTCCTGCCTGCTTCTCGAACTTGTGCATGCTCTCCTGGGTCTGCTCTGCAACGTAACACAACAGGTCCAATTAGGACTAAACTAAACCTTCCACTAAAGAGCAGTTAACACTGTGAAATATGATGCTTGAGGCGGTCATCGTAATATTCTTACTGATGATGAGGGAGTTCATGACAGACGAAGCTTTGGCTTTCACCACAGGGCCTGAACATTTAGTGGATTCAAAGGTAGCACTTTGTTTTACCCCTCCTTCTGACTCATCCTCCTAAACGTATACAGGAAAAAGCAGAGGAATTGTTAGCATTAGTCTAACTGTGGTATTAGTCTTAAACTGTGGTATGGAGAAAATATACAGTCATGTGAAAAAGAAAGTACACCCTTTTGAATTCTATGGTTTATGTATCAGGACTCGGGCTGTGCGATTAATCAATTAATTTATTTTTGATCAATTAATTGAAAAAACTATTATTGTGCCGCTGCCATATTCGGTATTGCAATTTCATTCCTTCCTAAGCCCCTAAACTTAACATCTAAATCAGCCGAATCAGTGAGTGTAAAATGCAGTCTACCGTTGCTAAACTGTGAGACATGCCTGATATTAAACTGTCTCTATCACAGCTTAATGTTCCCGCGCTGCGAGATGAAGCGGAAAGCGCATAAGCGAAGTATACTGTGGGCTTCGGATTCGTGCGATCTCTCCCGGTGCTCCGGTGACTAGCTGGCTTTTTTCCTGCCAGTTTCAACAACTTTCATATGATTGACACCAGCTTTGCGTCGTGTCCTGCCTGCTACTCCGGGCGGGGTGTTTTAAATGATTAGCGGCGAGGTGAAGCGCAGCGGGCGGGTTGGGGGGATTATGGTAGGTTGTATGGAGGACCAAACCTGCAGATATTAAAAATGAATAAATGAATAAATAAATGAATAAATAAACAAATAAATATGCGAATAAATGTAAAAATATATAAATAAATAAATAAATGACTATTTATCCTTTTATTTCCTTATTTATGTATAATTATGTTTTTTTACACATTTATTTATTTTTTGATTTATTTATTTATTTTCAATTTTATTTATTTTCACATTTAT
This sequence comes from Siphateles boraxobius, assembly GCF_051911475.1. Lineage (NCBI taxonomy): Eukaryota > Metazoa > Chordata > Actinopteri > Cypriniformes > Leuciscidae > Siphateles > Siphateles boraxobius. The sequence goes on from NW_027508711.1 coordinate 6,880,500, forward strand.
TTATGTATATATGTATTTATGTTTACATTTATTTATTTATGCATTTATTTATTTATACATTTATTGCTCTGTATGCTAATGAGGGGGGCGTGTTTTACCTAAGACATAGCAATCGATCTCAGAGTGGCAGTGCTGAAGCATTGAGGCCACAGTGACACCTTGTGGTGTGACCAAACAATACGCAAGAGGTTTGTGGACGTGACTTTACAGGTCACGCAGGAAATAAATGACTTTGAGATGGGCAATATGGCCAAAATCTTATATCACGGTTTATGTCCTTTAATATGCCCTAACTATATGTAGCTTTTTGGGTTTACCATACATAGGCCTACTCTTTATTCCGGACATGGCCGTAAAACATCAGCAGGTCAGGATTTTTTAAAATGTCTGGGCACACATGAACAGAATCCGCAGATAACAGACACTTTGACACGGAAGCGCGTCAAATTGTCCACTATTAACCACATTTTATGACATGCATTGTAGATCCGTACACAGAAGCTAATTGCATTTTGAATGTAGCCTATCTTCCAAAAACAATGTTGACATCAACAAACTTTTCCATAAAGAGGTAAATAAAGAGAAAATAAATAAATGAATTAAAAATATTATAATTAAAAAAAATTGAAAGAACAACATTATATTATTACAACATTACAATTATATTTTTAATTCATTTATTTATTTTCTCTTCCTTGCCTTTCATGGTTGTAAATATGATTTGAGACTTAATTGCTGTTATTTATTGTAATTTGCAACTACGTCTGCCTTTTGAGAATTGTAAAAATTTACAATTTTGTTAATAGCCTATTGTTTGTTCAATGCCTATTTTGTATGTAAATTATTTCTCAAAAAAAAAAAAAACACACATTTTCCGTATGTGATAATTGTATTATAATTGTATTATATAACATAATATGATATACTAGCACACGGGGAGAGTGTTGAAAAATACTTTCTTTTTTGCTGTTTCTTCAGAAAAAGAAAAAAAGTTCCAAACTCCACAGAACCGCTGCGCCTCTAAGCAACACGTGGTCAACTGTCTAGTAGCCTATTTGAACGAATTCTTACAGATCATTTAACTAAAAAAAGTTGGTTTAGGGTTTAGTTACCCTTTAATGATTGAACTCACTCGTTAAGACGGTGGCTTGGCACCACCTACTGGCTGTTTTAGTTTCATACTTCATTCATTGATTCTATCATTTCATATTTCAATATTCAAAATGTTATATTAAAAAATGAATCTCATAACATTATTTACGCAACTGTAATTGCAGTGTACATGCATCCATGGCTCCTCTGCATTAACAGTCTGTGTAAATAATATCTAATGCCATTCAGAGTGAGCGTCTTCACAGCAGTGCGAAGATGGAGTTTGTTGAAACTGATTTTACTGGTGACAGACATATTAGTGCCTTATTAAAGGTGCAATGTGTAAAAATTGAGTATCTCTTAACAGAAATGCAATATGACATCCATAACTATGTGTTCAGTGGTGTATAAAGAACTTACTTAATTAACCGTAATGTTTTTATTACCTTAGAATGAGATATTTTTATCTACATAACCGCAGGCACCCCCTTCTATGTAGGTCGACATATTGTGACGTCATGTTTCTACCGTAGCCGAACGCAAACAAACAGCGATACAGAGCGCGTTTCGTCACTACCTTGAAAAAGAAGCAGCAGAAAGCTAGAAGCTAGCCATAAACACCGTGAGGAGTGACTTTTCCCTCGTCAGTGGTGTAAAATATGTAGTTGGATTGTTTCATATAACTTAGTTCTTCTCCCCCGCTGTATTATGGGTTTGCAATGTGGGGAAATGTTCTGGTTACGTTAGTGAGACAATCAGCTGATTACTATTATTATATTACATATTATATATTAAGACCCTTGATCCTCACCTGACTATGGCTTTGTAAACTTTATCCATGATGTGGTTTATAATGGACTGTGGTACAGAAACAGTGACAATGTTGCACACTCTTAGCTTACTCTGGCTATTCTCTGCTGTCTCAGGCGACGATATGTTTGTCCCATGTTAGACACCATAGCTTCTTCAAAAGGGAGGGGTGAGCAGTGGGCTGAGCCCTGGGGCTGAGCCCCGAACCGCTAGATGTCGCTAAAAATCACACACTGCACCTTTAACTGAATTGACAGTTAAACTTAAGAACTTATAGGCTACATGATGATGCATATAGCCTATAATAAGGTTTTAAAAAAATAAACCAATATAGCTACATACAGTTAGGGCATATTAAAGGACATAAACCGTGATGTAAGATTTTGGCCATATTGCCCATCTCGAAGTCATTTATTTCCTGCGTGACCTGTAAAGTCACGTCCACAAACCTCTTGCGTATTGTTTGGTCACACCACAAGGTGTCACTGTGGCCTCAATGCTTCAGCACTGCCACTCTGAGATCGATTGCTATGTCTTAGGTAAAACACGCCCCCCTCATTAGCATACAGAGCAATAAATGCACAAATAAATAAATGTAGACATAAATACAAATATACATAAATGTGAAAATAAATAAAATAGAAATATATAATGCATATATCAAAAAATAAATAAAATGTGGAAAAAATATAATTATACATAAATAAGGAAATAAAAATATAAATGGTCATTTATTTATTTTCACATTTATTCGCATATTTATTTGTTTATTTACTCGCACATTTTGCTCGTAAATCATTTTTCCAGTTCGCAAACACTGCTTGTTGCAGTGTATGGTCTGTGCACTGACAAGCTGACCTTTCGTTTCTGCAACATCTAAAGAAATGCTGGCAGCACTCATGTTATTTGAAGCCAGCTTCTGCACCTGACGCACAGCACGAGGACTCAACTTCTTTGATTGACCCTTGCAAAGCTTGTTACGAGTGGAACCCATCTTGGAAAACCTCTGTATGACCCTGGCCTGTAACTCAGTACAAAACACTGCCATCTTTGTGGAGAGCAACAATTCTAATTCTCAAATCCTTAGAGAGTCCTTTGCCATAAGGTGCCATGTTAAACATCCAGTGGTCAGTATGAGAGAATTGTACTCAAAGCATAAATTTTAACTTCTCTAATACAAGATACAACTTGCAACAAGATACAAGCTGTTGGAGGAGAGAAAAAAGAGATTGAGGGAATTTTTTTTAAAATTAAATAACATTTGAAAAACCTACAGGTAAATCTTCTATTTGTGAGTCTTCTTTTTCTTTTGTTTGCCTACTCCAGTTCTTGTTAAAACTCACTAGATGTTTTTTCTGTACATTTTGGGCACTTTTTGTGTGAAATCATATTTATTTCGTCCATTAAAAGTGTGCTTTCACTTTAATTAAACGTGAAAATAGACTCCCGCTTAACAGCTGCTCACGCAACGCTCGTGTGTGTGTGTATTGGATTTTTCTGAAGGGACAAGACAGAGAATTTTACTTGCCCGACCTGATTAGAACGTCAATAACAACAACAAAAACAGCAAAAAAAACAACTATGGAATCACTAAAACGAGAGAATGATTCTGATTTTATGACATTTATTGTAAGCTGTGATCGACAGTGGATAATAAATACATTACTGATGGTAATAATGTTGTGGTGTTGAGGCTTGCAGCCTTTCGAGGAGAAATCTAAACAGTTAACAACATACTGCCTATAAAAATTCAAAATGTGGATGTGTCAAAATTGTTCTGTTTCAGCAACAAAAATAGTTCCAAACAAAGATCACAGCAGAACCACCGTGCATCTCACAGCAACACTCAGCCGTGTTTTCTCTTAAGTGAATGATTCAGCATTTTGAACAAATCGGTTGGGTCAAAGATTCAATGATCAATTCATAAACATCTGTCTCATTCATGAATGAATCAGTCGTCTGAACAAATCGTTTAAACGAATTAATCAATGACTCGCTCATTAAGACTGCCGCCTCCCGCCAACCTGTTGACGGTTTAGTGTTACGTTTAAAAGTATCATTCTTTCCAACGTTTATTAATTCACTTATATTTAAAACAATCTCATAACGTAATTTAATGCAATTGTTATTTTTCAGTCTAAAAGATTTAATTTGATCAGGCCTTCCTAGGGTAACAGCCCTATAGTGTCTTATTCTAAATAATTTAATTTATTGATCAAATTTAGAAATTAAAAATGAAAGATGAAGTATATTAATAAGACTAGGGGGTGCCTTTTAAAGGTGCAGATATTAAAATAGATTTAAATATATCATCGCCCCCACCGTCGATTTGATTTATTTGTTTGTGTGTGTGTGTGCACAGGCATTCATAACAATGCGCGTCCACGGTGAGGAGCGAGCAGAACAGAATGAATGTTATTTTAGTTAATTCCTTCTTTCATAGGAATTAATTGAAAACGCTCGCTCTGCTCCCCACCATTATCAATGTTTTAGCAGACAAACATATTTTACTTTCACTTTTAAATTAGCGATTTAAAAGCCCCCGCCAGTGTCACACGCCGATTAACCGGTGGGAAAATATCTTCACAGTAACATACCTAATATATTTATATATAAATACAATAGGCCTACCTGATAAAAAGTGATGTACTATTTTGATATTTTGAACACAAGAGGGCAGTATAGCCAAAGAGTATAGAAGTACCAAGAGGCGAAACTCGGTTGCAGTTTTGACAACAATCGCTAGATGGCGCTGCTGTAGCGTTGTCGTTGCGCTGTAGCCATTTTGGACTGAACCAACGGTTTTACCATTAGCACAACTGTACAGCATTATGTCTGGAAATAAATGGAAACAAAGAAAACAGTATTTTGCCATAAACTGCAACAACTACCATTGTACAACCAATCAACTATTAATGTTAAAGTGAGCAGCGTACGTACGTTTCCATGCGTAAATAGCGGCATGGTAACGTTACACCTCCACCTCCACCTCCTTGCGTTCAGTCCAAGATGGCGGAACTGCAGCTCTGCGCATGAGTGCGTTTGTTGCAATAGAACGTTCTATTGAGTTTCGCCTCTTGGTACTTCTATACTCTTTGGTATAGCCCTATGTATGATTTGATTTTTTTAAACCAAACGTCCTTATGACAAAATATATTTTCTTTATCTGATCATCCAACCCTGTTTAAAAATAACCCTATACTGCCCTCTTTTGGTCATACTACATATTTAATCGTTTTCATTAGACATAATATATTGATTGAAAAAGAAATTCAAACCTGTTTTTTAATGGTAGCATTATTTTATACAGAATAAATTATGTATAATTCAGAGGAGAATAAAGTAAGTGCTGATTAAAATTAAGGAAACCAAATATGATATTGATCTAATATATATACAGGTCCTTCTCAAAAAATTAGCATATTGTGATAAAGTTCATTATTTTCCATAATGTAATGATACAAATTAAACTTTCATATATTTTAGATTCATTGCACACCAACTGAAATATTTCAGGTCTTTTATTGTTTTAATACTGATGATTTTGGCATACAGCTCATAAAAACCCCAAATTCCTATCTCCAAAAATTAGCATATCATGAAAAGGTTCTCTAAACGAGCTATTAACCTAATCATCTGAATCAACTAATTAACTCTAAACACCTGCAAAAGATTCCTGAGGCTTTTAAAAACTCCCAGCCTGTTTCATTACTCAAAACCGCAATCATGGGTAAGACTGCCGACCTGACTGCTGTCCAGAAGGCCATCATTGACACCCTCAAGCAAGAGGGTAAGACACAGAAAGAAATTTGTGAACAAATAGGCTGTTCCCAGAGTGCTGTATCAAGGCACCTCAGTGGGAAGTCTTTGGGAAGGAAAAAGTGTGGCAAAAAACGCTGCACAACGAGAAGAGGTGACCGGACCCTGAGGAAGATTGTGGAGAAGGACCGATTCCAAACCTTGGGGGAGAGGCGTGTGATGGCGCAGTGGATAAGACACATGCCTTTGGTGTGAGAGACCCGGGTTCGAATCCACTGTGAGACACCAATGTGTCCCTGAGCAAGACACTTAACCCCTAGTTGCTCCAGAGGCGTGCGACCTCTGACATACATAGCAATTGTAAGTCGCTTTGGATAAAAGCGTCAGCTAAATGAATAAATGTAAATGTAATGTAAGCAGCACTGGACTGTTGCTCAGTGGTCCAAAGTACTTTTTTCGGATGAAAGCAAATTTTGCATGTCATTCGGATATCAAGGTGCCAGAGTCTGGAGGAAGACTGGGGAGAAGGAAATGCCAAAATGCCTGAAGTCAATTTATTTAAATTGAGATTTAAAAAATCCGCTGGCAATTTAGCATCCTCAATGTCTTGACTTCATGCACACTGAGTTTGGTGGCGATCGGATGAATTCCCTAGAAGGAGTATCTCAAATTCTTGAGCATATGTTTTCCAAACAACACATAATAGCTGACTTCCTGTTGGGCTAGCGTAGAACTTACCACGATAGTTGTTCGGCCCGATGAGATCTATATGTGCTCATATTATTACATTCAAGCATGTTTGATATAAGGACAAGTGTTCGGAGACCCCATTCCAGGGCAGACCAGGGCAAAAAATTTGTTTTGGGGTTTCATGACCCTTTAAGGTCCTGCCACAGCATTTCAATTGGGTTGAGGTCTGGACTTTGACTAGGCAAGTGCAACACCATCAGCTATTCTGGTGTAGATTTGCTGGTGTGTCCTATTGTATGACCCAATTGACCTATCGGTAAGCCCCTCCCCTCAAACGCAGATGAGCTAATGGCAGCTGAGAATCAGTTGCACAGGCACCGGAACTTGGACATCTTTAGGTTTCAGCAACATATAGAAACACTGGAAGATCCGAAGCTGTCATCGGTTTGATGGCGTTTAGGCTACAAAAATGGTAAAATGATGTGCCTGGGGTACTTGTAAAACGGATTCCAGGCATCCTGAGAGGATGGGCAATGGAATGTGCCTGGGGTACTTGTAAAACTGATTCCAGGCATCCTGAGAGGATGGGCAATGGAATTTATTTTATTACATTTCCTAAACCCAAACAAGACAGAGCGAAACGTCTGTGTATTAATCCAATGACGTGGTCACAGTAAACTGGTTCCCTAAGGATTCAACCCCAATCCCAATGAAGACGAAAATGTTCATTTTCTGGTTGTCATACTCTCATTAAAGTTACAATTAAAGTCAGTTAGGCTGCCATGCTAACGTACAAACCTAAATAGCTAACCCTTCTCACGTCATGTACAGTGCAAGTCAAAAAAACAAACGAAGGTCTGCATTTTAGTGCCTCTCCATATTAAACTGGTTAACTGTAAAATAATTTGATCTTACCCTGCGGTAGATGAACAGTGTTGATCCTGGATGTTGTCATCTGCAATCGTGACGACCAAAACATGAGGCTTCTCCCACTTTCAATGTGATCTGTAAATTCTCGCTCTCGCTTCCAAATTAATCTTGATACCCACCATATTTATTTTTTAAATCTTTTATATATCCCTCCATGGCATATTTAAGTAGCCTACCACTTGCTCCTCGACGAGAGTGGGGCCTTCTGTGTCCAAAATGTATCGAAAACATCTTGGGACAAGGATGACACTGACAGCTGTCATTGTAAGACAGTTAGCAACTCTGTTAGTTTGTCCGAGTTAGAAACAGTAACAAAGGGGGGCCGGGCATACTGATAGGTCAATTTTGTGCAAACTTTAGCTGCCGGACAGATGGCCTCACATTTGACTCTAGAATACTCTAGTATGCAGAGGAGCTTATGGTCGACTCAATGATTGCAAGGTGCCCAGGTCCGACTCCTGTGGCTGCAAAATAAGCCCAAATCATCAGCTCTCCACCACCATGCTTGACAGTTGGTATTAGGTGTTTTAGCTGATATGTTGTGTTTGGTTTTTGACAAACATGGCACTGGGCTTTATGGCAAAACATCTCCACTTTGGTCTTGTGTCTAAAGGATATCGTTCCATTAGTCTTGTGGGTTGTTCAGATGTAACTTGGCAAACATGCCCTGACATTTGCGTGATATAGTCGCAATTGCAAGTAGGGATGTTAACGATTAATTGACGATCGATTAATTGTCGATAATACATTTAATCGATAAAATTTATCAATCATCGATTATCCAGGTTCATGGACGTGCGTGCTGCTCAACCGCGAAACATGTAAAGCGAGCGTGCCGGAGTTATGTTTGGGACCATTTTACACCATCATGACTATAAGTTTGCGTGTGCACTCGCAGCCTTTTGTTTTGTGCAAATGTAAGTTGTAATATTGTGTTTATTTTGTGTAGGCCTATCTATATCTGATTAATCTCATATAGAATGCATTTGGTGAAAAATTTATGTTGTAAAGTGTACGGTGATCCTCTTCAGCTTCAGCGCGTGCAGCTCAAACGGCAATGCACGACTAAAAATGACTATTGGGACTGTCATATTATATAACATTATAAAGAGAACAATATTGTAATAAAACACTGAATTATATTAGTTTAGTTGCTGTGTCGCGTTGGTCCAGGAAGAGTGCTTCCACAACATGAGTCTTTCTGAATGGCAAATTCACTAATGCATTCTTGTAATTTTGTGCAGATATAATTTGTAATATTATGTTTATTTTGTCTTTTATTTATTAATCTCACATAGGAATGTGTTTCTTTGAGTTAAATAACGCGCTAGCAAAGTTCACCAGTTTACCGGTATTCATTCAGCGCATGCAGCTCAAACGGCAATGCACGGCTAATAATAACGATGGTTGGGACTGTCATATTACAAAACATGAGAACACCATTTTATTAAATCATTGTGTTCCAGGAAGAGCGCGTCCACGACAGTCACACATTCTGACAAGCACGCATCTGAGACACACTGTTGGTGACACATTGTATTAGTCATTATTTGATATTTCAATAATTAATTTAATTAAATGATCAATCACATCGAAACATTTTATAATATTCTCATTCATTTGGTGAGGAACATGTATTTTTGAGCAGCATTTGCAGACCCTGTCATGCTGTTGGCCATAAGCCACTGCAGTAGATGCATATTGCAGTATGAAGGCTAACGATTAATTGATCGTTAGTTTAAACGACGATCGATCATGGGAATTTGTGAAAATTCACATCCCTAATTGCAAGCTATAAGGTCAGAATTGCGTGATATAAAGACGCAATTGCGTGTTATAAAGACAGAATTGTGAGATATAAACTAGTAATTCTGAGAAAAAAAAGTCAGTCTTGTTTTCCTCAGAATTGGACTTTATAACACGCAATTGCGAGTTTATAGTAAACTCGCAACCCTGAGATAAAAAGTCGCAATTGTATTTTAAATTGTTTTATTCTGTGGTGGAAACAAGCTTCCATACTGGAGAGTCTTATATGTAGCTCTTGGGTTTTTTGCATTTTCTCCGAGCATTGCATGGTCTGTCCTTGGGGTGAATTTGCTAGGACGTCCACTCCTGGGAAGATTGGCAACTGTCTTGAATGTTTTCCACTTGTGAATAATCTTCGTCACTGTAGAATGATGAACTTCAAATTGTTTAGAAAACAACCTTGTTACCCTTCCTAAATTGATGGGCAGCAACAATTGCAATATTGCTGATGACTTTCCTCCTTCGCATTGTGTTAACACACACCTGAATGCTCCAGACCAGCAAACTGACAAAACTTATTTTACAGAGTTGGTTACGCTTGCTGATGATTAATTACTCCAAGGCATTTGATTAGCAGTGCCTGACTCCTACTTACTCTCTTAATTCGGAAGCAGTTTACTTCGGGTGTACTTAGTTTGTCACAAATGGTTTCTCCATTTTGGCTTAGTTATTGTTAAATAAACCATGACATGGTGTAATATGAGTCCCGGTGTCATGTGTTGTAGTTCATCTGAGGTTGTATTTACCTAATTTTAACCTGCTAAGGGCCAGAGGATTTTTTATTATGTTTGATGCATAATACCTTAGAATTCAAAAGGGTGTACTTTCTTTTTCACATTACTCTATTCATACTTTGCAGACACGTTACTACCATGGATACCTGGCGGGCAACAAACGCTGAAAAAAATGGCAAATTTCCAATACTAGCCTACAATCAATTATATAGGGAGGCTATTTTGTTTCCATAGCACATCAACAAAACGTTTAATGACACTAATAACACTAAAAACAATACAATTACTAAATATTAATAATATCACTAAAATGACGAAATGATCCCGAGCTCTATATCATTTTAGTGATATTATTAATATTTAGTAATTGTATTGTTTTTAGTGTTATTAGTGTCATTAAACATTTTGTTAATGTGCTATGGAAACAAAATAGCAGTCTTTAGTTCACGAACAGCACAACTCTGCCATCTGTGAAAATAAAAAGCAGCTTCAAAAACTTGTTTAAAATTAAATATTCTTCTATTTTTTACTGTCATTAATGTAGGTCCACAAGATAAATATTAAGCCAGTAAATTAAGATAGTCACAATACCGTTATATCCATCGTCGTCTCTGAGAGAACGTGGCGTTAATGCAGCGACAGATGGTGAAAGCTCAGTCAGTTTCTACTTTCACTTTAAGGGAATGAGCGCGTTTACATGCACGGTCTTAACCCGATTATACTGAATAATAGTGCATCCAATCGTACAACAACTATCTGGCATGTCGTTTACACCTCAAAACACCAACTTTTGTATATTACAACTGGCGACGTCCTGGCAAGATCCTTGATTAGTTTACTGGGTTTCCTTGCTAGAGAACGACGTTCTTGCCCGCCAGCCAGCACTTGTGACGTCACGTGCAAAGTATGAATAATGTGTGTGTGGTATTGTATTTGCATGTTTCAAAATGTTCGGGCAAATCGGTCAAAGAATAAGCAATGCACACGAACCTCAGCAAGTCGAGCAAACTTCCTCTCCGGTATAACAGGTCGCCTCCACAGGTTGTTAATATTAATGTCAGTTGGAGGTGGAGACATAGGCCGCTCAAGATTATCATCATAGCTGAAAGCTCGACGGGTCATCCCGACTGGAATGGACATCCCTCCGAGGAGTCCCTCTGAGGAACCTGGACCTGCTTCCAGGGCTGAGGTAAAAGAGCAAAACAACAACATTTGAACAAACACATTATTTGATGCATTTTAAAGTAGAAACTGGTGTGATATAACTATCTACAATCTATTAAACGTATTGAAAATGTAGGTTAACGTTTAATACCCTTGACCCCTTTCACTTTATGCACTGCAATGTGTAACATAAACAGGTCTAAATCTCTCCTTTACCTGGAAGGTCTCCAGGTCTGGACACCATGGCTACTGAATGAAGTGTTTCTGTTAGACCAAAACGTGAAGACAGCCTGGACAAACCCAATCAAAGGAGACTGGATCAAAGCTACAGATGAAATCAAGAGAAAGGAACAAGTTACACATTAACCAAGCAATATTTGATTTTAAGGCCAAAGAACCATCCAACAACCTCAGATTAATCATTAAAGAGACACAGAAATCTTTTGAAATCTTTTGGTACAGTGTTCAATTGACCCTCTGCGTCATTGTGCAAGTCACTGAGCACACATCATTACCAATGAATGAGTGGCTGAAAATTCCAAAATCCCAGATATTATGCAATGTATTACAACATTACATGTATTATCATTGTATGAATGGAATACCATACAACCATGATATTTTTCATCCATGTTTTAATGTATATAGCAAGTATACAAATTCGATTATGCAGCACCTAATTTAACAAAAATAAAAATGCAATGTTTTGTTGTAAATTACTTTTGATTTTTAAAGGACTTTTTAAAAGTTTTATGAATTAATTACATACAAACAAACAAATAACGGTTACAATCATTCATGATGTCTGACAATTACATTAAATGCATTAACTTGACCATTAATGGCATGAACTGAATTTTGTTATAAACACTGACATCGAATGACAAGGAAAAAATACTGTCATAATATTTTTGGCCATATCATCGCCCAAACCTATTCACACAATTTATAAAACATGTGCTGTCCACTATTTAACCATATGTTAACACTTACCATGTCCAAGATAACGATACTTTATTTAAGACCCTATTTAAATCTTCTTTATCGTGCCTTTTTCGATAACAAATATGATTGCCTTTGCATAAATGAAAAAACGTAGGTCAAGTGGAAGTACTCTAAAGTAACTATGTATATCCAAGACAATATGCCTTTTATTTACCATTACAAATATGAAATTATTTCCTAGCTGAGTGAAGAGTTGTCTACGCATTTTGGTTTATAGATTTCAAAAGCATGTTTGTTCGTCTCTTACCTGTTATGGGCGGCTGGATCACCACTGCTAGAGCACTGGTTGATCTTGCTGACAAGCTGAAGTTTGCTCAGTCAGCATTGTGGGACGCCAGGACTAGCACAGACAGTATAAGACAGAAAAAGCTGGAGAAACACGAGGAACTTATGACTGACTGCAAGACAAACCTTTTGTCTGAGAAGATACCATGTGTGATAAGAAATACATCTGAACACGGTCTATAATAAGACTAAACACCGTTATTGAAGTGATAACGCAATGCTGGGAAAGGGGTCACAACAGCTGTCTGTCCGGATGATGTTATGTAATGCTGTTCGCTTTAAAAGTAACGTTACTGATTTCCGCTAACAGTTACGTCAAAAGCCAATGCACTAGCGTTAAACACAACAACACGCTTCTTTTATCACAACATTATTTCGGCTAAGTCTGAAAGTAGAAAAGGAACAATAACTGAAATACTAAATAATACCTCACATTTGAACAAATACGACAATATTTGTTGAATGATATGTAAATGTGCCTACTAGCTGTTCAATCCAGTTTCGGCGACCTGAAACCGGTTTGAGGGATGCGCTGCTGAGCTCAAGACTTCCCGCACCTCCTCTACAGCAGCTAACAGTCCAACCGAGGTATTGATGACACGTTTAACCGAATGGTTAAATTACACAGCACATATGTTTGACAAGAGTTGGCCTTTCTATCAGCCATAACTTCAACTTCCTTTTGGCCTCTGACAATAAGCCAACCACGACAACAAAGCTGGGGCCGCAGTTCCCCAATCTCGCGATACTTTGATTTGTTACTATCATCATCATCACAGCAACTGCTGCAGTACATCAAACTAGCCGCAAGAGGCGGTAAAATACCTAAAATAAATACACGGCAGCTATCAGAATCAGAAAGAGATTTATTGCTAAGTATGTTTACATACACATTGCTTTCCTCTCTTTGCTTTTAGGGAATTAGAAGATTGTTACTGTATGGGCATACACACACCACCACCACCAACATTCAGTAATGGCACCAAACTTACAAACTGCGTGTGATTCTTCAGCGATTAGAAATAATCTTTTGTTTCCATTGGCGCCCTCTGGAAATGTAGGGCCTCATGTACTCACATAAGGACCCCCAAGGAACCACATGAAGCCACAAGTAAGTAGGCTATAGTTCCCCCTGCCAGGGGTGTGGTGGGGCTGCAGGGGACCTTATAGCGCCTACAGGAGGGTGTTGTGGTGTGTTGGTCTTTGGTGGGGGGTGTGGCACAGGGATTAACACAAGGGGGCTGGGGTGGTTATTCTCTCTACTCAAATGAGCTTGAATGGTTTATAACACCCCACCAAATCCCAGCACGCATACAAAATAGCAAAGAACATACATTTCGTAAAATTAAGCATACCATAGAAAAACAGTTCAGTAATTTACAAAGCTCATTAAAATCTCCAAATATATTTAATTGTGTAATAAACCAACAGAACTGATATGGTATGATCCTTGTGTTGTTACCTTAGCTCTTATCTGAGTGAGCTTCACAGTACATATAGGGGATTTTTCATCTTTTTCAGCTCCTTTACACTATGGGGTTCCTCAGGGTCTGTTCTAAAACCATTGCTGTTCCCTTTTTTTATGCTTCCTCTGAGCTACATTACTCAGAAATGTAATATCTCCTATCTCCTTATATCGATTGCCAAGCTGATGATACCCAATTGTATTTACCTATTAACTTAAACTGGTATGTTGGAGTGCTTTGAGGAAATTAAAACCTGTATGGCTAGTAAATTTTCGCAGCTTAAAAAATCCAAAACCGAAATGGTGATGCTAGGCTCTCCTACCTCTGCATCATCTGATGTAAACAATCCCATGTAAAAAAATCTATATTGTTCACCACATCCTAATAGACCTTATTCACATCACCATCTTTGATGGCTTTAAGGTGAGGGATACACACACATCTCTTCAGTGGGTTGTGCTATTATTTAATGTTTGGACTGTTCTGCTGACAAAACACTGCAAAAATATGGAAAATGGAACATTAGTTGTGGAAAATGATATGTGATCTAGAAGCTTATACAGCGGATGCCTACACGATAAGTCTATCCCTCACACAGCCTCCTTTTCATGGCACTGCTCTGAATAAGGTCTGAAAAGGGGGAGCTTTTTCCATTTTAGTGCTATCACTTTCTTATCCAGGAACGACTTGGAAATAGTGATTCACTCTGTCATGTATAATGTGTACTTGTTGTATTGTAATAATGGAGTGAATGCTGTGAGGTGCTATTTATTACATCAAGACTTGACTACTGCAACAAACTATTTATCGGTCTACCACAATTGTCTCTTGGCTAGTAACAGTTGGTGCAAAATGCTGTTGCTAGAGTCCTAAAATGGACAAAAAAGAGGTAACACATTAGCCCTGTTCTTACCTCAAGTGAAGTTTTTTATTGATTTTAAGATTCTGTTGTTTGTATAAGGCTTTGTTTGGGTTAGGCTGGGCTCATCTTCTGTTAGTTGTCCCCCATTCTAAATATAAATCTAAGGGAGATAGAGCTTTAGCGGTTACGGCCCCAAGACCCCTTTTACACATTAGTTCTGTTCCTTCGTCTAGTTTTAAATCATTTTTTAAAATGCACTATTATTCTTGAATTTTATCATTGATTGATATTGTGTGGATGTGTTGGTTTATTTGTTGGTTTATTGAATCTCTGCAGCTGTAATGAATTCCTGAATTCTGGTTTGTTTTGTCACGCGTTAGCGTGCCTGTGATCCTTGTATTGGTTTTGCTCGTGTTCTAATTCTGTTTCCTGGGTTTGTATTTGTTTTTGGCCATTTTTAGATGGTTTGAGCTGGCTGATAGTTTGTCAGCTCAGCCCTGGAGTTTCAACCCTATTGCTACACCCAGACCCTCCAAGCTCGTCACTCCACCTTGGCCTGTTGACTAGTCAGTTCCACCTTGGCTCGTCACCCCTATGGCTCCTCCGGGCTTCTTCGTCCATACAGCTCTGCCTTGGTCAGTCGTCACTCTGCCGTCACCATGGACTGTCCACCGTCTGTGACTCGTCCCTCCACCCCTTTGGCTCAGCCTCTCCTCTGGCTCCATCTCAGTCGGGCACACCAGCTACGCCTCAGTTTTCTGGTAGTTCTGGCTTGTTTTGTCATGCGTTATCTTGCCTGTGTTCATTTTGTATTGGTTTTGCTCGTGCCCCCTGCCCACACTGCCCAGTCCTTCAGCCCTCACTTCACTGCCTCACATAAGCCCTTCGTCTCCACCATACGCTTCCTGTTCAGTACATTGTGGATCCACCTTGAGCTGATAGTTTGCCAGCTCCTCGTCACTCCGGCTCTGCCTTGGTCAGTCCTCACTCTGCCATCACCATGGACTTACGGCCTTTGTCTCTGACTCGTCTCTCCACCGTTTTGACTCTGCCTTCCCTCCGGCACCACCTCAGTCCTCGGGCGCACCGGCTCCGCCTCAGTCCTCCAGCAACTTGGCTTCGCCTCAGCTGCTCATCTCAGTGTCTCCGCCTTGGTCTTCAGAGCCTTCTGTGGGCGCCAGCTCCATCTCAGTCAGTCTTTCCCCTGGCTTTGCCTGCCAAGTCTCCACTATGGCTCCTTCCTCCCTCAACCATGTGTCCTGGTCGTCCTTCTGAGGGTTCTGTCCACCTTTGTCTCCGCCCTCCTCCTAGAGGTCCTATCCAGTCTGCTCAGTGTCTTCCGCCTAAGCCCCCTCCCACCCTCGGTGGAAATATAAGGGATTCCTGAGTTATGGTTTGTTTTGTCAAGTGTTATCTTGCCTGTGTTTGTTTTGTATTGGTTTTGCATGTTTTCTAGTTGTTTAATGAGTTTGTATTTGTTTCTATGGGTTTTCTTTTATTTGATCATCATGTGCACCTGTTGTTCATTTCATTGATTAGTTTTCCTGGCTATTTAAGACCTAATCTTTCATTCACTGTCTGTTCTCATCCGATTTATCAGATGTTCTGTTCCAGTTGAGTCTAATCTAAGTATCTGGAGTGTTTTGTTTGGAGTTTCTGGTTTATAAAATAAAAACTGCTGCATTTAGATCTGTTTTATTATTGCAACCAAAGCTGACAGCAGCACTTAAACAACATGTGTTGTGTTTAAATTTGCTTTCAAAAATAAATGTATTTGTAGCGAGCAGGACAAGGCAGAGGGTCGTGAGAGATACAAGACCGGCGGGTGTCGTTCATTAGCAATCACGCCACCGGCCTCGCGCCATTCTCTCACGGCCCTCGGCCTCGTCCTGCGCGCCACAATATTGCTCCAGTAAGGACAATTTTGCCACAGCATCGTCATATTATCTAGTATTTAAAGCAGCAGCTGACTGCTGTGTTTTAGTAATTTACAATAAGTTACTTAAAAATACTTCGTATTAAAGGAACACGCCACCGTTTTTTGAAATAGGGGTTATTCACAGTCCCCCCTACATTTAGATAGGTGGGCAAACGATTTTTGTCTTACTCTGGCTTAGCTTAGCATAATGAATGGAATCCTTTGTTTCCGGATAATGGAATAGACTACTAATTGCCTCAGAAGACTCACTGACTAACTATCACTGACTATTTTAATCTAGTTTATTGAACAGAAATCCCCCCCCCCCCCCCCACACACCACACACAAATCCATACATAAAGCACAGACATTTTATTAATTTAAAAAAGTGGGAAAAAAGTACAAGGTTGCTGAAAAGATTTTCTTTTCTCATATAGTGTAATATACAGTTTCTCTCAAATCATTACATCCATAATAATAATTCAAAGAAATTTATTATGCATGAATACAAAATAATTTACAAATTCACATGCGACCATACTAATTAATCTTTTAACAGTAAGACAATCTCAAAATACCGAAACACCAAATCAATGCAGAGAAAACCAGATTTTCTGGGTGTGTACAAACAGTCTTACAGGATAACAGTGCAGTTCTACATTGGCCTTTTGCCATACACGTGAATATCAAAATGATGTAGGTCAGATTTTACATTTTATTTTCCTTTGTTGAAAAAAGGTGATTCCTAACCAGGACATTTAATCATTTATCCTCTTACCAGATTACTCAGTTCACTCTACAGCCGTCACACCATGTTCCATTTTTTAAACCGCAAAACAAGGGCCTGAAAACAAACATAATGGCTGTTTTCAACATGATCTCATGTCATTTGTCCTTTGTTGCCAGAAGATGGTATTATCATAGCTTGTTGTGTAAATACCAATATATTAAAGTGAACTAAGAAGGGTTTGAGACTATATAGAAATAAGAGTTGGACATAATATTTATTATAGAAAAAGGCGCAATAATCCAAGTCAGATCTTTTGCTGAAACCCAAAAATCTTGGAAATGCCATCAAATGTTCAGTAATATTTCAAGGAAGCCTGGTATATTCATTCTGCATTACAGTAGCTGCCTAATATGCGAATTTGCTAAGGCCGGCTGTTCAAAAAAGTGAGATTCTTATCTTTAAATATTATGCATTTCTGTACCACTGTGTTGCGTATATTAGAACTGCAATTGTATATTAGACCTCCAAAAATCTCACTAAACAATATTAAAGGCATCCAAAAATCAATGCGTTTATTGGTTATGACTGGACATTACTGGACTGACTCAGTCTCATTGACATTCATGGTAACTCTACACTATGGTGTGGTATCGACATGGCACCATCTATAGGGTTACGGTTTTAAAAATACACCAAAAATGTATATGCATATAAACCTGAAGTGCAAAGTCATAATTCCAAAATAATCCACGTTACTCTACTTGATGTTTAGCCTCACCGGAAAGAGATTTTAGCAAAAGCAGATTACTTCTCGGCGATGGCGGGCAGCATGCAAGCACGAATGCGGGCTTCCTTCCACGCGCTGCGGCATTCTGCGATCCAGTGGGACACTATGGTCTGTTTGTCCATGCAGCGACTGCTCTTTCCCCTCCAGCCAGCAGGGACTTCGTCGAGCTTGTTGGGAATGCCGCTGCGCGCAGCCAGGCCCCCGTCATCCAGCTTCTTCCTGCTGAGAGGTGACCGCTGCAGGACTGTCACTGCAGTGACCGTCTCAGCCAGGCAAATCTCTGGGCAGCTGCTCTTGCGCGGGGCGTCAGCTGGCGAGGAACAGCACGGGTAGGTGTCGCTGCGTGGCCGACGCGGAGGAATGCTCCCCCTTCTGGTGGGGAGCGCTATCGCACCTCTGTGGCTGTAGAGGTACTCCAGCGGATCTGCAGGGCTGGGGACGTCATCTCTGCATCCGTTGTCGTCCTCTGGGGCGGCTTGGGCCTGCAGTGGTTCTGATGGAGCAGATCTGGTGGTCTCTTTCTCTTTATTAACTTGTTCAACTGTCTGGTCGTTGCTCATGGAGGTGTCGGGCAGTGGAGACTGCAGATGCTGGCGCAGGCGTTGCAGTCGTAGGCAGGGCTTTGGGGAATCCAAAGGGCCGATGGAGAGGATGTCACAGTCGGGCTCATGCAGAGGGAAGGTAGGCCGGGCCAGATGGCAGATGGAGAGGAAGTAGTCCTGTGTGGTGGTGTGCTGGCTGTTGGTCTGGTTCAGGTCCTGTACCAGCTCCTCATAGCCCTCTCTGATGGTGGGGAGGCCCCGTTTAGCCAGTAATCTGGACCTGGGACGCATGACTGTAAAAACGGAAATAGTGCTTCATTAAATAGATATGTACATGATAAGGGGGGAAAAAATGGGTAAGACGTTAGTTTAGGGTCCAATTCTCACTATTAACTAGTAGATTAGCATGCACATTACTAGGATATTAGCTGTTTATTAGTACTTATAAAGCACATATTAATGCCTTATTCTGCACAAACCAGATTCTACATCCTTAATTCGTCCAATACCCAAACTTAACAACTACCTTACTAACTATTAATAAGCAGTAATTAGGAGTTTACTGAGGCAAACGTCATAGTTAGATCCAAATCTTAAGTGTGACCGAAAAAAAAATACATAGCATATCATGATAACACCTTACAATATCCCATTTGATAACATGTATTAACAATATTAACAAATCATTGTAAAGTGTTACAGATTACTTTAATATCTCTATCTCGGTTGTTTCGACATAAGGATTGAGATTAAATGGATAGCAAATGGAGACTTTGCACTTGAAGGTGTGGTCAAATTTGTGGACAAAAACAGTCTTTCGTCAATAGTGTAGTGATGTATGATGCACAGTTCACACAGAAGTCAAACCAAGCAGCTTTCTGTTGGTCAACGTGACAAATCTGCATGACAAGCTTGAACCTGTTGCAAAATCTGCTCTCAGATCACACTGATTCCTATTGAAATGACTATTTTGTCTGTGAAATTCGCTAAACAATATATGTTACCTCTAAATCTCTTGGTTAAAAACATTAAGGTTTGTTACATGAAGTATTATTCTTCTCTGAAATCAGCTGTCGAGGCAGCATAGGGTGGCAATGTTCGACATGGAGCGCTGCCCCCACACATCATGCCATTCCTCATCTCTAACTGTTCCCGCAAAAATCACAAAATAAACTGCAACCAAATACACCACCTTCACTGATATACATCTGCTGGCAAACAGCAAATATATGAAAAAATAAATATTTATTAAGTATTATATACTTTTACATACAAAATTATTCTAAAAAATTAGAATTCACTATAAAACCCATTTGTTTATGATATGCTCAAGACAGGAATCACTCTTGAAATATTCATAGTCAAATTCAAATGATCTGGTCTATGATATCTACATTATTAGTATCGTCTTACTATTTCTGTTTCTCATTTTTGACAATTTGAGATAGTCGATTCAAGATAATTCCTGATCTAGGAAAGAAAAACCTCTGAATACAACTTTCTCTTGGGAACCATACCAACATGTATTCGCAATTCACAGCCATATCATTTGGTTTAAAATAAGGTTGCTTTAGTAAACATTAGGTAAGACATTAACTAATAATAAGCAATACATGGTGTATTCATCTTTTTTAATGTTAGTTAAACATCATTCTTACAGATATCATATTCACCAGCACACACACATACTCTCACTCACAGACCTTAATGCATCTCTTATTGGCTTTGACCCAATATTTGACCCACATTATTTCTGTATTCATAATTAATAACAGCATCATTTCAGAAATTATTACCTGCTCAATCCTTCCTTAATGATGGTATGTACAGTAAATGCCAGAAATCAATGTATATAATGGGAAGGATTGGTTACAGGAATATGTGCAATCCCAGTCTCCATGACAACGCCTCTTCCCATCACATCCCAGGCTGTTCTCAGATTTCACAGCAATTGGAGAGCACATACATAGACACACACAGTGAAGCAGCGCCTACACCACCCCCTGCCGCCCCATGCCCAAATCATCTGAACACTAGATGTTTATTGTGGCGGACCAATGTAAACAACCCAGCACCAATTCCCACCCATCCCTATTTTCAAATAATTTCAGTTGCCTAAACATGCTTGGATTTTCCCAGGTCTCAAATGCTCCTTCAACAATATATGAAGGAAAAAAGAACCACAACATATTTCAAGATCAAAGCAGATCTGTCTTACACATCCCATTACGAAGCACATCTGGAGTGGGTCGCTGTTTCTGACAACAGATGAAATTTAAAGTATCTCTGGCCCTAATCCTAAAATAAATTTGGAATTGTCGGATTGCTACATGTGAAAACCTGATGTATAATGAAACCATACCCTTCCCTGGTTTGCATTAAGGCCAGTGGTGTGAGTTGCGTCCCACCTGAGATGGGTCTCTCCGGCTGCCTGGTTTTGCTGTGGATCTCTTATTCTTCCTCCACTCCTCTCGTTTCGTCTCCTCTTCCCTGCCTTAGCTCAGAGCCTCCAACTGCTGCTACACACAAAAATAATGATTTTCTCCGTCTCTCCCTCCCTCTTTCTCTCTTGCCTGTTTGCTTGCTCGCCCTCTCCCGTGCGCCTCACTCTCTCTCCACCCTTGGTCAGTGCTAAAAATAGCACCTTCGTTCCCGTCCCCGTGGCTGCGAAGAATCATTTGCAAAACGGATTTTACCGGTGTGGTGGGGAGAAAGAAAACAGGAGAGGGGAAGAAGTTTGTATCACAGTATAGAAAAATAGTCTGAGAAAATAAGAACCTCCTGAACCATACCCCTAAATGAGTAATAGATAATAAACAGATTGTAATTGCCATTGATTAAAAGAACCCTAAAGTTAAAAAGGGACATGATGCATATAGGGGTGGGAGATATTGACAAAAATGAATATCTCGATTTTTTTTTTCAATACCTCGATATCGATATTCAGACGATATTTTTGCAATCCTTCAAAGAAATGTGCAAACTAACAAAAAAGGTCCAGTTGGTCTTTTGATTTGCTGCATTTGAAATATTATTGTATAGAATTACTAGTACATAAAGATATGAGACATTGTTGATTTAAAGACTCCAAAACTTTTTAAAATAATAAAATATTATTCAATAAAGTATTTATTGTTCTTTTATATTTTTAATAGGGGTGTAACGGTTCACAAAATTCACGGTTCGGTTTGATACGATACAGTGGTGTCACGGTTCGGTACGTTTTCGATACAGCACAAATAAAGAAATGCCATAGAAATTTCCTATTTATTGAAAGAAATATTTTTAAATAATTGTGAGTTTTCCTACATCTTGAAACTTTTAGTTTTATAAATGGGGGTAATCTTTGAAGGATGAACAAAATGTTTTGGTCATCACATTAAAAATAACATTTAAATAACATGAGTTTTGAAGTGCTGGAAAAAGATGTGTGACGTACTTGAAAGCATTTTAATATTTCTGCCAAACTTCCATGGTTACAAATTAGTGTTACTAAATTAAATCCATGGTGAATGATCTGTGGACTTAAAACCTATAACTAGTTCATTCATGGAAGTTGGAACGACGATGTTTCTCCTGTTTTCCACGTCAGTGCTGTTTGATCCGTTAATAACGGAGAAATTGCAACGCTTCTCACTAGATCGCCCAGCGATGTTATTACTTAAGTGGCGAATTCAAAAGCTTTGTTCACTGGATCTCTTATGTAATACCCATAGATAGACATGATGTCTATGGTAGTACCGTACCGGTGTCGCTTACTCACTTACATTCGTCCGAACTGATAAACGGTCCGTGGCGTGAAGCACAAAATAATGAGTTTCGTTCCGATTTCATTACATTTGTTATTTGATGTTGCGCAACGTTGTGGTGTTCGCTCCAGCGCGGATTTTGGTCGGCAGAATTGTCGAACCACCGGAATGGTTCGGTTTGCGTACCGAACCGATCTCTTGGGAAAATATTCCATCTTTTGGACTCATTATAAAACAATTTTCTAATGATGCAATCACGAAGCTCGCCACTTGAGGACGCCACAGACATTTAAAGTGTAAATTGCAGGTTACATTTTTCACGAAGATAATGCAATGTGCTTATTAAACAAAGATAAGAACCGCCCACCATTGTTTTGTATGTTTTTTATACCAAAATGCTGAATATAATATGAAAATGAATATAAAAGAAAAAATGGTGTTGATGAATGAAATAACCCAATTGTAAACATACTCGTGTGTGCTAGGTATGAGATTACCGTGATTCTGTCTGAAATTAGTGTAAACTATTCGCAAAACAAACGGGTTCAGGCAGCATGCGTCAAAACAAAGCCGTCAAAACCATGCTGCGTCAGATTAATGGATTATTTGATCATGATTTTTTACTTTTCACACCGTTTTAAAAATAAAAACAGACAGTAGGCTACAGTATACAGTATACTCATAACTTCGAATTTTATTATAATTGTATTTCATATAATATACAATAATGTATTTTTTACTTATATCAAATGTGATAATTGCTAGTAGGATTTAAAATATCAAAATATGCTCCCCATACACATTTTAAATGAAATAATGATGTCATAATATTGTGAGATTTACACCATTATGGAAACAATAGAGAATGAATCGACATTCTCTGTGATCAATTCACTCTTGGGTAGCATTTTTCGACATGGCAGCACAAATCATATGAACACCGGTCACGCGCGGCGCGGGTCGAGCTGCTTCCACTAAACTCCAAAACGCGTTCACCTCACGGCAGCACATACTCTCCTATGGCGTTATTTTTTAGTCAAAAGTTATGAGCGTGTAAGACATGCTCACGAGCACATTATGTTATTTCACACGCGCAAAAATGAACCTTCAGCTGGCATGATAAAAGTACTCGCGCACAAATTCAACAACCTAGAGGTGTACAGGTAGCTGCGAGCGAGCGCCTGGCATACTCTCATTGGTTAACTCTGCTTGTACAGTGGAATCCTGCTCGCGCGCAGCGGGCTTCTGCTCGCGGAGTGCTGTTTTGCTCGCTCAGCTGATTTCTGCTCCCTCGAGTCTACATGACTTTTGACAATTTGGGGGCGGAACCAAGGAGGGCACTGACCCTCTTATGATTGGTCACTTTAATCGTAATCACAACCACAGGGACATCTTTGTACCTTGATTGACAGCTCTCATTACAGGAAGTCAGAGTCAAAGGATCTGACGGAGTTTTTATTTTTTTATTATTTTTTTTAATGAATTTAAACTGTATATAAAATCCTTAAAAACTTTGAAAGGTCCTAAAGCACAAAAAATATATGATACCCTAAAACACTTCCCAACTAAGATAAATGGATGAACAAAGACTGAATTCTCCCCTTATGTCATGTTATATTATAATTCCTTACCGTTTATTTATTAAAATGTTTATTTTGCTTACAAATATCCTTATTTTTGTACTAAGACTACATTTATATTCTTGTTGTATTAAGAGCTGCTCCCTCTGACTATAATGTCCTTGTATCCTATTCTAAAGAAAAGGAAGGTATGCAGCCATGTTTGTCTGTAAATCTTGATATTTTCAATAAAAATAAAAAAACTCCGTCAGATACTTTGACTCCGTGCTTCCTGTAATGAGAGCTGTCAATCAAAGTACAAAGATGTCCCTGTGGTTGTGATTACGATTAAAGTGACCAATCATAAGAGGGTCAGTGCCCTCCTTGGTTCCGCCCCCAAATTGTCAAAAGTCATGTAGACTCGAGGGAGCAGAAATCAGCTGAGCGAGCAGAAATCCACTGCGCGAGCAAAACAGCACTCCGCGAGCAGAAGCCCGCTGCGCGCGAGCAGGATTCCACTGTACAAGCAGAGTTAACCTATGAGAGTATGCCAGGCGCTCGCAGCTACCTGTACACCTCTAGGTTGTTGAATTTGTGCGCGAGTACTTTTATCATGCCAGCTGAAGGTTCATTTTTGCGCGTGTGAAATAACATAATGTGCTTGTGAGCATGTCTTACACGCTCATAACTTTTGACTAAAAAATAACTCCATACTCTCCACTGCTGAGTCCATCGGGTGGCATAGTCCACACAAACACCTGTCAAACACAGCGATAGGGACATCGACCTCTTTTTTTCTTTCTGACAATGAGCATCGCTAATTAGTTGCGATTTAGCACACGCAATATCGCGTTCTGTCTGCAGATGCCAGCAAAAGGGTCATTGTGCCTGTGCAGTGTGTTTATCTCTACAGCTCTGATTAGGACTACGAACACCGTAAGTAAATAATGTCTTCAGTTATTGTCCCTCCTTGCTATTCTACATGACGACAAGATTTTGGAAAGACTTTGGCTTGTTCCCCAATGTTATCCGGGTTAGCACCAGGTTGACCTAGGCTAGCTCTAGCTACTCACCATGACACCTGGCCAACCCTACACTCATTTTCCTCACACCAAGCATTTATAACTCTTTGTTTGAGGGCCATGATTTCTGGCAATTTCCTCCCCTCTCTAACGTCTGACTGGTTCAAAATTGTCCATAGTCAAGCCACACACAGAAGGAATCTAGCGGAGTATGGGTTGCTACTCCCTTTTATGGCGTCATCACCAGTTACGGTAAAAAACATGCTACCTTTGAAGAAACCCCAATAAATGTTATTTTAACGCATTAAGACAGACATTTTTTAATATTTACATTTTGAGCACTTTAATCCACACATTAATTGGTTGTGGTGGTTAACCTGCAATTTACACTTTAAGAAAAACTTTTTAACTTCAGATCATTTTTCCGCAAACAACGCATATTTTGCCTTTTCTGGCAGCTATTTTATTAATCGTCGTCGGCTTTAGTCTTTACGAGTTTGGATTGTTGCTTCAACCTAAGAAACGTCACAACCATAGACTGTAAAAAAAATATGGACGTAGTGTCCATGACGTCACCCGTAGGTTTCTGAAGAGCGCTTTTGAAGCCTAAAGTGGGCGGAGTCGCTCATCGCCATCTTGGAAGCACGTCACAGTGCGTCACTCCTGGATAAACGAAAATGTGGCAAAAAGGCAGGACGTGGGTGAAGTTGAGGTGCCTGGATGCTGAAACTACGCCTGGATGCTGAAACTACGCCCGCCTAGCTCGACGTGATCGAGTTTGCTCAGGCTAAGCTAATGTGTTACTGGCCTCGTGCTAAAGTGACAGCTGACTTGAAGAAGTAGGCCTAAAGCCAAAAGTTAAAGTTCATGTTTTTGCCCTTTGAAATACTATAATAGTTAAAAGACATAACTAACCGTGAGACTATGTGTATTGTGATGCATTATTATTCTCATGCAGTAACTTACAATATTTGCTCTGAGCGTGTGTGTGAAAGTGATTCATGCGCATACATGTCAGTCAGCGCGGCATCGCACGTCAAGTTCGTAGAGAGCTTTATTCAGTCCATTTTAAATTCTGATAGATATTACCTAAGAAGTTCAAGTAATGCACTAGAAATCCGCGCTCATTTAAGGGATGGAGAGAAAGCACTGACACCGGCAGGATTTCATCTGACGGACGGTACTTTTTATTTAACAATAAAAAGTTAAATTATATAATATATTATAGTCTCTCTGTTCCGTAAGATCAACGGTACAGCAGGACGAGTGTGGCCTCTATATCTTAGACGTTTTTAAATCTGAACTCCAAAAAGCAATGATATTGTCAGACATCCATAAGTGCATGTCCACAGAGGAAAACAACTGAAGAACAGCGCTGGTTGTTCTCTCGACAACGACGGAATCCAACGGCGTGGGCGAAGGTAAAAGGGCGGCATATAATAAACTGTATGAAATAATCGCGAAAAAAGTACAAACACGGCAGAGATGACAAATTCAGCAGCTGGAATCAGCTGAGGTGACATGATGGCTAACAGAGAGCAGACAAACGGCTAGTAACAGCAGCGGTGATCCACCTGTCGATCAAGTGGCCACGCCAACATTCTAAAAAAAAGACACCAGGCTGTAAACATTTTTTTCTGCGGTAAAGTTGGGCATTTTAACATGGGGGAGATACAGATTTGACTCACTTTTGCTGCCAGCCTCAAGCGGCCAGTCGATGAATTGCAGTTTAATTCACTTCCGTGTTGGTTTCAAGAGAGAGACAGGGAGATTGCCGCTTGGTCACAACACACAGGTAAGAAATTCGTAGTTGTATTGCAAATTAGTAGCAGCTTACTCTCGTGCAATTGAGGAACGATCGTGATTTTGTACAAAAAATAAAATAAAAAACAGTCAAACAAACCCCTACAGTATTAAAATCGCTACATATAATTGTTTAGAAGGTTATAGTGTGTGTTATTTGTTTTCTCTTAAACTTCCTTCAGCTCTTTTCATGTTTGGGGGGTTGGATTGTACAAATTATGAAATATTCGATATTCCAATTTTTGGGGATATATATACCATAATGGAATCACATTATGATATAAATGTTTTTCTCCAAAACACGTTGAATTTTTTATGAGTAAAATATCTCTGAAGTATATTCCCATTAATATTTACCTTTTTTAGCACACCAGGGTGACTAGGAACATGAAATTGTCTAGCTTTGACTTCGTTTCACTGGAGTTTAAATATGAGGAAACACAAAGGCCAAATTCCCTTAAACATCCATCACAATGAGTAAAACCAAAGCATATAGTTGTGATGTGCAGCAAAAGATTGGTGAGCATCACAAAATAGAAAGTGGCTGTAAGAAAATAGCTAAAGAATTGAAAATCCCCATTTTGACCATCAGGCCAATAATTAAGAAGTTCCAATCAACTAAAGATGTTACTAATCTGCCAGGAAGAAGACGTGTGTCTATATCGTACTATAATGAGGAGGAGAGTTTGAGTGGCCAAAGACTCTTCAAGGATCACAGATGGAGAATTTGGAGGAGAGTTTGAGTGGCCAAAGACTCTTCAAGGATCACAGATGGAGAATTGCAAAGATTACTTTAGTCTTGGGGTCAGAAAGCCTATTAAATTTTTTTTTAAATCAAACAATCCCTACATCACCACAAGTTGTTTGGGAGGGTTTCAAGAAAAATCCTCCTCGCTCGTCCAAAAACAAACTCCAGCATATTCAGTTGCCAGACACGACTGGAACTTTAAACGGCACAGGGTTCTGTGGTCAGATGAAACAAAAAAAAGAGCTTTTTGGCAGCAAACACGCTAGATGGGTTTGGTGCACACAAGGATAAAAAGTACCCTAATATGTACAGTTTAATATACCGTTGGATCTTTAATGTTGTGGGCATTTTTTTTTTGCTGGAGGTCCTGGACTTCTTGTTCAGATACATGGCATCGTGGATACTATCAAATATCAACAGATAAAAAAATCAAAACCTGACGTCTTCTGCTAGAAATCTTATAATGGGTCGTGGTTGGATCTTCCGTCACGACAACGATCCCAAACAAACACCAAAATCAACAAAAAAAATTGTTACGGAGCACAAAATGAAGCTTCTGCCATGACCGTCTCAGTTCCCTGACCTGATGAGTTGAGGGAACTGATGAGAAGAAGCTCAACTCAAATTGTAAAAATTATGATCACTGTGGATTCACAGATCCACTTGGATCTGTGAATCTGCAGGATCTGGAGAGATTCTGTGGAGGAATGATCTCTGATCTCTTGTCAGTTGTTCTCCAAACTCATCAGGCATTATAGGAGAAAACCCAGAGCTGTTATCTTGGCAAAAGGAGATTGCAAAAAGTATTTTAATAAAAGGGTGCCAATAATTGTGGCCAACGTGTTTTGAAGAAAAAAACATTTATTTAATAATGTGATTTCCCCTCCACTTTCAATTATTTCACTTCAATGAAAGGTTAGATTTCATTGAAATGAAATGGAACTGGCATTTTTTTGAATGAAAGATCAGAAGGATTAATTTATTTTTTACAGCCAGTTTTGATCACATTTACCAGGGGTGCCATTAATTCTGAGCACGACTGTATAACATAGATGAAATAACCCCCTGTAGCAGATCTATATAGGTGGAGCTGGGGAAGGAGGAGGGTTTCTGGAAGAACTTTAGGCTTAGGTTGAGCCGCAGCTCATTGGCTGCTGATAACACACAAACCAATCAGCTGTGCTATGTAGATAATGATGCGATCATTAACAAACTGAGTTAAGGACCCATTAGCCTGCGCCATCTAGTGTTTCATGACAGAATGTTTTATTTAAGGCCAACTAACATAAAAGTGTGACCACACTGGTCCATTTCTGATACCAAGTCAACAGTCATAATTTAATTATCCAATATCATGCATTGCTCCCTTATGGTTGCTTTTTTACGAGGAGGAAATAAGCATGTCAATTGTAAGTAATTTTAGAGATATGCCTATTTTTTGACCTTGGTTTGCTGAGTGGTGCTCTTATCTTGAGTGAAGAGAGTGTTTATTATACAGCTATATATAGCTCCGTCTGCAGGTTTATTGAGCCCTCATTGACCTTTCATCATGTTCACATTGCTGTCAAACAGTGGAAGGGCAGTAAACTTGTGAGCGTCAATATAACAAACAGCACGGCTGTATAGGTGTCAATTCACCACACGTGTATAGACTGTACATGCAATGGAAAACTCAAGAAAAATACACGGAGTAATATTATGTATACTATAGTCCTTCTCAAGCCAAACTGTATGGAAGCTTGTTTCCGCCATTAAATAAATAAATAATAATTGCGAGATGTAAACTCGCAATTGTGAGAAAAAAAGTCAGAATTGTGAGATAAAAAGTCGCAATTATTATTATTATTTATTTTTATCTCACAATTCTGACTTTTTTTCTCACAATTGCAAGTTTACATCTCGCAATTATTATTTATTTATTTAGTGGCGGAAACAAGCTTCCATAAAACTGACATACACTCTCAGAAAAAAAAGGTATAAGCTATCACTGGGATGGCACCAAGCTTCTATGTACCATTTAGGTATATACATTTGGTACTAATATGTACCTTTGAGATACTAATATGCACTCTTTATGTACAAAGGTGTACCTTTTGAAAGGGTACCGCCCCAGTGACAGCTTTTGTAAATAAACATGTTTTTGTCATGCAAAGTCCGTTACCTGTGATGGTAGATAGCTGTCCCGTATATTCCACGTCTGTTGGAAGAACTGTTATCAGATGATATCGTCAACATAAGCTTCATAAAAGGTAGACTGCCCTGTTTAAGCCACAAACATCATGTTCAGTCTCAAAAGTGTTTGTCTGACAAGGAAGGGTGTGAGAAAAAGAGAGAGCGAGTGCAAGGGAGGGACCTGTTGAGAGGGAGGTGGTTGTTTTGAAGGTGGAGCAGTTTGGAAATAAGCATGTTTACAGACCAGCCCTGTTATATTCAATATAATCCCATTCCATTTATCTCACTTCTGGTCAGAGGTCAAATGAGAAGATTTTCAGTCTGCTCTGATTGAATTCACTCCACTTAAAGCAGTGTTATTTTAGTATCAAGCATCTAGTATAACACGCACGATTCAGAATGACTGCAGAAAGGGCAACTACACTTTAACATAAACAATACCAGACAAGGAACAGAAAGAAACAAAATGAACTAATCAAGACCAGCTGAACAGAATGATTAATTATGGGTAACCTAGGTGACAAACTAGGAAATCAGATCAAATAATGATAGGGAAACAGAACTGAATAAAAACACACTAAACAAAACTACGAACCTGACAGATATTATATTATAGTTTTTTATTAATATTTTGAATACTTTTTATTTTTATATTTTCCATTTTCATTTTAGCTTTAGTAAATGTGTTGTGCTGACTATATGTCTATAGTTTTTATATATTTTATTTCAGTTTTAGTTATTTTAGTAAATCAAGTAAATAAATAAATAAATAATGCCTTGGCAACTACCTGAAATAAAGTAAGTTTAATTTTTTTTTCCAACTTAAAAATATTTGAATTTTGTTACCCTGACTCAGGGATTGACTGGCCAAAGGAAGCACTGGGCCAGGTGCACAATTACACAATTTATTGAAAAAGTCCTTTTGATTTTATTTAATCATTTGATGAATTATCAAAGACTTGAACATAGATCTCTAAGAACACATGCAATGTCCTCTTAAATACTCCTCCCAAAAAATTTAAGATTCTCTCAGAATTTACTCACCCTCATGCTGTCCCAGATGTCACTTTCTTCAGATAAACACACATAGAGATTTCAAGAAAAATAATGGTTATAATATATAATGGAAGTGTGTTGGATCCCCAAAAGTTGACACCTAAAAAACAACACAAAGTGTACATCAGGGGTGTTTAATACTGTTCCTGGAGATCTACCTACCTTCACAGTTCAGCTGCAACCCTGATCAAACACTACTGAACCAGCTAAATAAGGGCTGTGTCCAAAAACTTAGGCTGCCTCCCTGCCTTATCAGGCAATGACGTAGTTGGCAGCATTTAGACACAAAGGTACCTCACAAAACTGAATTCAGACAGACTTCTGAAGCAGAGTAACATTCTAGACTAATGTGAGCATGCATTTACTCATCTCACTTGCACAAAAACAGATTCTGTATTCATCAAAATGAAGACAAATTGTGAAATGCAAACAAATAGAATATTATGCAAACCTGCAATAATTAAATAGAGATACACTTTATGTATTTAATCCACTTTAACTTGTGTTTGCTGCTGACATTCGATAATCCAGTTCAACCAAACCAATAAGCAAAAATAACTTTAGATAAACATCACATTACTTTCCATAAAAAGTAATTAAGTAATGTAATTAGTTACTTTTTTAGGGAGTAACACAATATTGTAATGCATTACTTTTGAAAGTAACTTTGGTTACACTTTATTTTAAGGTGTCATTGTTACAGTGTAATTATATTTTTAAGTACGGAGTAATATTAAGTAACTACATGTACTTACTCTAGGGTTATGGTAGGATTAGGATTTGGTTGAGGGTTAGTTCCATGTAATTATACATAATTTACTGTTATTACTATGGTAAGTACATATGTAAAAAGGAGACTGTAAAATAAAGTGTTACCGTAACTTTTCCCAACACTGCTTTTATCATTAAAGGCGCATTGTGTAATATTTCACAGGATCTTTTGACAGAAATGCAATATAAGATTCATAACTATGTTTTCAGTGGTGTATAAAGACCTTGCATAATGAACTGTTATGTTTTTATTACCTTAGAATGAGACATTTATATCCCCATAACTGCGGGCACCCCCTTCTATGGAGGTCATATGTTGTCATGTTTCTGTAGCCGACAGCGAACAAACTTCTTGAAAAATAAGTTTTCAGTGGTGTATAAAGACCTTACTTAATGAACCTTTATATTTGTATTACCTTAGAATGAGCAGTTTTACTGAATAATTAAGTAAACATATTTCTTAATTTATCCTTGTAAAGAAACCTCATTGCTGAACTGGCTACTCTCTGCTGTCTCAGACGATGACATATTTTCCTGTTGGCCACCGTAACTTTTGTTGGTTGCAATTCGTAACCTCACCACTAGATGCCGCTAAAAATCACACACTGCACCTTTAATATGTAATGTTCTAACCGGCTGCTTTTGCAATAAAAACGGTGAATAAAAATGTCAGACAAATGCAGTGAAAATCAATGGTTCTGGAAATTTGAGGTAAATCTTGAAATTCAGCAGTAAAAATGTAAAAATAAAACAAATATTTAGAATTCTAGATGAAAGAGTTTACAATTTTTTTTTTTTTTTTTACAGTACCTCTGTCCAACAGCGACACCAATGAACAAATTTATGGCAAAATTAAATAAAAACTCAAATGAGTGGAGGCAATGCTTCCACTTCACTGTAATTGGATGATCAATGCAATAATGCACACCTATCATGTCAGCAACTGCTCACAGCCTAAATTGGTCAAACTGGAGCAAATTGTTGGATTAATTCAAGCTAAAAATGAATTAGAGCTATTTGAAATAATGGCCTGTGAGGTATTTTTTTTTTTAGTGAGTCCTCAGCTCAATTAAACTAAACTGTCTTCGTGCCTGTGACCATTTGTCCAAGTGCTAATGTATTAGTACTTCCAAATGCTATTTTGGGGGATTTGGAATGAAAGACAAAAATTATTAGGAGGAAGATGAGAGAATGAGGATTAGGAAAAGATAATAAATATAAGTATTATTAAAAAGAATAAGATAAAAAGAATAATATTCAAAGAAAGACAGGGGACAGAGTCTTCTGTGCTAAGTAGGTCGACGTGAGTCAGATGAAGGAAGAACAAAATGAGTGACAAGAGGGAATACAGAAGAACTATGGAGCTTTATAATAAGGACTGTAATAGCACAGGCACGTCGGGCAGTGAGTGCTGAAAGACAGAAAACCATGGCAACACATGCGGATCATGCTACAAACTGAACTGTGTTGCCCTCAGTGAACTACAGTCACACCCAGCTGATATATTCTCAAACTCATAGCCATCTTGTACTGGCAGCGACTCTCAGCAATGATGAGATTCACTTTCCTTTTCAACTGAATCATGTATGACTGCTCCAGGAGACCAAGCACATTTAAAGTCACAATGAAATCAAAATGGACAATTATTTTTTTCTTTCTCTCTCTGAAAATTGCTGTCACACCTTGCGTCTCAATGTCCATATTATCCATCCTAAACAGTATGTGAGATTAAAATAAGTGTGTCCCAAAGCATAGTATGTTGAAAATAGTATGCCAGAAGTCTCCGGATGGTCTACTACTTCCGGTCGATTTTCGAAGTGTTGATCCGTGCACACTATAAAGGCTAATGTTGCCCACAACCCATCGCGCTTTGGAAATGGATTCAGTTCAGAACTACAAACACAAGTTAAAAGTGTTCAGAAAACTAACAAAAACATGGCAGATGTGCGCGACCGACTGTGAGAGGTTTAAATAAAGGTTTGAGTTACTAATCAAAATTTAACTTGATAAAAAAAACATTTAATGTTATCTGTAACAATGTGGACTTTTATAAAGATCCGTTTGGCCATTAACTCATTTGAGGAGAGTTCTCTGCATGAAAGACCCCGCGACTGCAGATCAACGTGCTACTACTACATTTCTCTCTGATATGGTAGGAAATAAAATGAAATTAAATGTGACATTTTAACTGTGACAAGATGATTGACAGGCGAGTTTACGGTGATAGGATGCGACAGAGAGCAACTGTTAAAGCAATTGTATGACGTGACATTATGTCCCAAAGCTTGTGTATTCTTTTGCTAGTATCTACTTTTTCTTCACAAAAAGTGTACATACTTTTAGGGCATAGTATATGTAGGCGAATTGAGACGCAGCAACAGTCACACACCATTTGGACTTTGTTTTTCTGTTTGCTCTGAAAACTTAAGTGTACTTAAGTTCCTTTATTTCTGTTCATTCCTGTTGGGTTTCATCTATGGTTAAATTGTGTTGGATTTCTGTTTTCTGTTTGTGGATATACCTGGATTTATTAAAGATGGCCTGTTTCTCTTCGTCTTCGTGTGCGTTTACAAGACAGCGTTGTGATAGAAGACCCGACCCAGAAGTGATTTACACTACACATTGCATATTGAATGTTCTTTTCGTCTCATGTTTTTTATTGTGGCTTTTTTTTTTTCACCATGGACAATCATCTCGCACATCTATCAAACTTCCCGGATGACTGCCTCGTTTCTGTGTACTGGCCTAAACACAGGAGCAGTTGTCTGCGGAGGGCCCTCAGGAGATCTTCGCTAACTATGTGGAGTGGGTGCTGGCATCCCGTGGATCAACGCTGACCGCTGGACCAGCTGACGACGACACCAGTCCCAATCCGGTGCCCAGCCAGATACCATCTCACTGTGAGGAGCTGCAGCATGAGCCCACTGTAGATGAGTACTTCTCCGCCGCAATGTTTCAGCCAGCACCAACGGAAGCGACGGAGCAGAACATCACCCCGGAGCTATTAGAGTCTGACCAGGTGCGCGAGCCGCCTGCGCCATCCATTGCTGTGGGAGTCCTTGTGGAGTACGAGGGAATGGAAGCTAACCCCGCCCACCGTTCCGCTATTGAGAGAGTACCGTTTTAAAGGACAATTTAGGTGAGTGCGGAGAGATGAATTACATGTGTCCCTTCATCATGCCAGCATGTGTATCATCGTCTTCAGTCCTGCTAACCCCGCCCCGCTTCCTTCTCCCACCACCTCTCCAGATTGCCATTATGAAGGCTTTGATTTTTGTCGGCTTTTGTTCTGTTCTCCATTCTCTCCTCAGCCACTCCTGCCACCCAGTCATTCCTGTCATGGATACACCTCAGGACTGCTGGGAGCCATCTCCTCCTGGGCGTGAGACGTCCGTGTCTCCACCTCCGGCCTCAGAACGTTCTGCTCCGCCTCGACTCATTGTTCTAGTGAGTCGGAAGGGCTGCATTATGGGTATTCTCTAGCCATTGAGCGTACAGCAGTTTTACACATTATTGCGGTGCATTGTGGGATTGAATGAGTGCACTTGATAATGGTAAAGGCTGTCCCTTCAAATAGTGCCCTATTTGAGGGTATAGGGGGCAATTTCGGACACAGCCCTTGTTTGAGAACAGTCTGTTTTTTGTTTAAATTGTTTTTTGGTAACACTAGTGGCTCAGGAGCTCTGTTCACTGATGTTTGCTTTTTGAGCAAAGGTGCACAAGTTCACATTATCACCAATATAGTTTAACAAAACAAATTATGGAACAGTTCCTTCCAAAAAGAAAGTGTTTAATTAGAAAATGTGTCATTTGATGTTATGAATGATCTGTTTGCCCATCATAACATTTCTATCAAACACTAGCCTCTGGTACTTTATTGAATAGTCACCTTAATTTATTTTAATAATCACAATCTGTTATGAACAATCTCTCAAAAAATACTTTCAATGTGTGATTACTTATCTGCACTAGTTAAAATTTTATGCTTAGTTTACCAATAGTGTTTAAAGGGGTCGTATTATGCCCTTTTATGAAGTCTTGTTTTGTTTTGGGGTTGTACTAGAATGTTTTTATACTTGATTGTTCAAAAAAAGCATAATTTTTCACATATTTTACTTTATTACAGCACCCCTCTCCCCTGTCTGGCTCAAACATACCGATTTCGAAGAAGCCCCTCCTTCCGAAATACGAAATGTGCTGTGATTGGTTAGCTGGCCTAGTGTGGCAGTGCTTAGTGCGTGTCCTGCCCCTTCATATATTTAATACTATGGTAATATATAAACGATATATAAACTAAGGTAATACAAACAGTAATCAATCACAAAATGTGCTCGCAAAAAATGTTTAATTTTCTAAGGAGAGGTTAACCGTCTTACAAAAGCGAGAGCTTACAAAAGCAACAGAAAACAAGCTATTCTCCATACAATGTGCAGCGCACAGATAAAAGGGTTTTAATATTTAATGTTGTTTATATGTCTATGTGGTAATATGCTTTAAGACAAACCATGGGCAAACTCATAAGTCAACACCATTGCTGAGTATTTTCTCATTAAAACTGCAGTGAACCAAAGACAGTCTCAAAGACGCGGTTTGAGATCACTGGTGTTTCTGACATCACAAACGACCTTGTAACCAATCAGATCAGCGTGTGATCGTCAACGAGTGGATCTTTGAGCTGGTGTGAGAGAGTGGAGGCGGGGCTCATTTGCGTATTCATAGAACCACATACTAAATGAAGCAAGGGTTTAGAGTTACATTCAAGCTATTTTAAGGCATGAAGAAATTTTTTTTGAAGGGAAAAACGTTTAATTTTGGTGATCAAAGATATGTTTTTTGTAACCTTGCAGATCTTTTTTACGCTCAAAGAGCAACATTACAACAACAAACTAAAGTGGAAAAAGTGGAAAAGCATAATAGGTACTGTAAAACTACGCTTTTTGTGCAAAGCTGAGGCATACATTTTATTTAAAGATAAAAATTAGTGACTTATATTAACAATTAAGGTATTTTATAGACAATATTGTTTGTAATTACCATAGATAGCTAAAACCTACTGCTAAATAAATCTGAAGAGCCTGTGTGCTCAGATATCTTAATAAACACGACACAGAAGGGTATTTAGGTGTAACATGAACTGGAAAGACTGCAGATTTATTTGAGCATGTGTTACCAGTTTATCACGTGCAGAATAGCGACCTGCTGTAAGATCCTTTGAGAAGATGACCTTTGTCATTCTTCCTCAGCATTTACAGCATGTTTAATGAGAGCAGGGGCTACTAAAGATGTTTCGCTCTCAGGCGACACGATACCTTTATCGACCTACTGTTCGTGACTGCTGCATCATCTCCCTGTCTCTTTAATAAATGAAGCGTGCAGCATGTGATCTGGCATCAAAGGCTTTGATCAAGCTACACATGGCATGCCAAACATAACTCATCCTCCTTTGATATTTTGAAAAACATTTTTTTTAACAGTTGAATGAGTCATTTGCTGTGTCTCCTGACTATCTAGACATACTTTTAGGCATATGGTGTACATAAGATAATGTTTTGAGACATTATATTAGACAGTAATTTTCATGTACAGGTGTCACCCGCCCTGGTTTTCTTTTCACAGCTGAGAATGTTAATCTTCTCTGTAATTTCTCTCAATATCTAACCTAATGACACGTGTTCAAATCAACAACAATTTTATAGCCTAATTATTTGTGTGGTACTACTCCGACTCCATAGATCATAATAAAATATTCAAGATAAATAAAATCCCCATGGATTATTTGCCTTTTATTATGAATATTTTAGCCTTACTGTTATCTATAAGGTAGTTTGCTCCAAAACAATGACAGAATTTGCATTTAGAAGTTATAAGCATTCAAAACTTACTCGCTGCGTCCAAAACTGCATACTCTCTTGAGTAGGTACTTATTTTGAAGAAGTCGTTTCTTCACGACCGCTAAAAAAAGTACTCTGAATTCGGACATACTTTATTTGTCACATGTTTTCGACATCACTCTGCACTTCGGCTTCAAATCAGATTTTCTGTCCAATCAAATTTTCTGTCCAAAACATGATTTTCTCAGGCTTTTTGTTCAAAATTTGAACTTTTGTTCGAAAAAACAACTTTTTTTTTGTTTGTTTAAAAACAGATGTTCTGTTATTCTTTATTTTGCTATATTGCATGTTCAGATATTCATGCTATTCTGGGGGCCATGACATTTTTGGCAGGCGGTGGCTGGCAACTTAAAAAGAAAAGAAAAAAACCTGCCGGGAAAAGAGTTATTAATAATAATGTCAGAAAACGAATGAATCTTTTAACTCTTAATCTTAATCTGTGTCTTATCTGTTTTATAACCATGGAACTTTCAGTTTGGATCTCATTTAGATTTCACTGAACTTTGCAACTTTATATATTCCCATGAGTATCACAGATGTGATTTCTAAGAGTAACCACCAGAACTCACATTCACATTTGCCAGCGAAGAGCAAAAATCAGTAGCTGAACAATACCAAACTGCCTTTCCCCATAGCAATCATTTTAATGACATGACTTTTGAAAACAGTAAAAACAGCCCTAAAGTCCGTGAAAAATCTGCGCCAAATACTGAAGGAATTAATAGATAAACAAATTGCTTTGGTGGGTAAGCTCAAAAACATCAAAGTTCAACAAGGAGAGGAGCGCGCACACAAAATCGTAGAAAATGTCTTTAACAATTAATTTTTTTATTCAGAGGCCAAATATACAAAGACAAAACGTTTTCAATTTACATTGTCATCAGAGTCGTAAATTGAAAAGGTTTTGTCTTTGTATTTGGCCTCTAAATCAAATTTTTTTTGTATAAAAAATATTCTACGTTTATGTGTGCGAGCTCCTCTTCTTGTTGAACTTTAATTACATGACTTTTAACATTTTATTAGCACAAAAAATGTGAATATAGTTCCACTATTTAGAGTAAAAATGGAAATTTAGCTAAATAGGCAGTAGGAAAGTGAGAATATTGCCGTTATTAAAGGATTAGTTCACTTCAGAATTAAAATTCCCTGATAATTTACTCACCCCCACGTCATCCAAGATGTTCATGTCTTTCTTTTTTCAGTCGAAAAGAAATTATGGTTTTTGAGGAAAAAATTCCAGGATTTTTCTCCATATAGTGGACTTCAGCGGTTTGAAGGTCCAAATTTTCAATGCAGCTTAAAAAGGCTCAGCCGAGGAATAAGGCTCTTATCTATCGAAAAATTTAAATATATATACTTTTTAACAACAAAGGCTAGCTTGCACTTGCTACACATTACGTAATACACTTTTATAGTGCAACTATAATAATGAGTAATGAACATAACTAATAATGCTCAGCTTTTACTTTCTTACTGACACTATTTAGACTGAAGGTAAAGAACAGGACCTGCGGTTGCATATCCCAGTGCTCATTTGTGTCCATTAATTCCATTGCTGACTCCAGAATGTCTCAAAGATGTTGGTGCCAGTTCATAATGGAGTCAAACCATCTTCTTAATGCAATACAAGAAAATGTGCCCCTCTTTGTTGAACATTTGACCATTTTTAAAGTCATTTTGTGAACATTTGAAGGTTGGCACAGTTGATTTAATAATCTAATTTTAACCTACAAATATACAAAATATCTAATTCTTTGTGTTGCAAACCTCTTATAACACGTCCTAAAAGAGATGTAAAGTGATTTGGAAATGGAATTTCAAAGCTAGCGTGATACACAAACTGTAAAATTACGCAATGGCATGTTACTTCACATAACACAGAAAGCAATTTGCCCTAAAACAAAAACTCCATTAGTTTGCCAGTTTTATTCAGGGATCGTTTTAAGTAACTCTTACACAATGCAGTTATATAAAACGCCACCAAGCAGAAGTGTGCGTTGGTTGAAGAGAGATAGAACAAGGCCTCAAGGTTCCAAAGGATTTTATTATTCGCAACACTGTTGAATTATTCAGGAATTTTAAGACAAAGTCAACTTCAGCGGAGCAGTGGAGTGACCATTAAAGTTTCAGTGCTGCTCTCTGTGGTAAGAAATAAAGCCATGAAATATTGATTGGATGGCATGAATGGATTTGTTTGTTTGTAAATGTTCTGTACATACTGTATGGTGGACGACAGAACATTCCTGTTGATGTTCTATATGCAGATAAGAAGGATACATACAAAATGATGTATCTGTCCAATATCTGTCCAATGGATTTTGATAAGGTCAGAGAACATTAAAAGAATTTGAGGGGAAAATAAGATGTTAATTTAGAATTTCCAATCAAAAAATTCAGAAGTATAAATGATGTAAACATCAAGCCAATCATTAATAGAAAACCTACAAGTTTTTGCTATGAGACCACAATTGTATATGTAGATAAGGTTTATTTTTGTCCTGTTTTTCTTTCCACCATAGATAAGACAGTCATCTGATACAAAATCCATGAGGAAGTTGTCATATAAACATGTGCCACGGGGGCAGCTAAAGTTTTTAAGATGTTATGTCATTTTATTATGTCTAAAAAGACACTAAATTACAGATTGGTCTGTCATAATTACAATGTTGGCTACATTATGATTATAAAATGACATATTCCAGTGTTTAACTGCCTAGCAGTATTAAACGCAATTTCAGCTATTATTGTGATAATTATAGTGTACGCTACACATTTTACATAATATTTATTATAAAAGCATGTTTCTAATGTATCATAATAGACTTAAAAAAAACAGCAGCATTGAAACTTTGAGTAGCCTAGTTGATTTTTTGCCGCAATAGGCAAGCTATTTTTGTCAGGCCTCCATTTAATTTGTCTAATAGTAATAACACAAGGTTGCTTCAATGTGAAAACAGCAACTAGGAGACCTTGACCGCCCAACAGTAGGAAAACACGAGTAAACCACTAAACTACCAACTGCTGTCTGTAGCCTAATATAGGGACTGAGAGACTCAAAGTAAAAACTGTTGTTCTCCATCTTAAAATAAACTCTGTATGTGATTAGCAGTTTAAGCGTGTAGACAGAGACAAATAATTCCAGGAATGAGAAATTGAAAGACATAAAGACTACTCACGTCAGTTCCAGGAAAACTGATAAAGAGAGAAGCACTGCCATCTTGTGGCCATCAGTTGTTTAGCCTGCCTAAAGGGTTAGTTCACCCAAAAATGAAAATTCTGTCATTAATTACTCATCCTCATGTCGTTCCAAACCCATAAAACTTTCGTTCATCTTTAGAACATAAATGAAGATCTTTTTAATGAAATCTGAGACCTTTCTGTCCCTCCACTGACAGCTACCAAACTAACTGTTACCACGTTCAAGCCTCAGATATAGGTAAAGGTATAATTAAAAATCCATGAGTCCAGTGGTTTAACCTAAATTTTATTAAGTGATGCAAGTGCTTTGCTAGCGCAAAAAACAACAACAACAACAAATTTTTTTACCGCTTTATTTA
The DNA here is from genome assembly GCF_051911475.1 of Siphateles boraxobius. NCBI lineage: Eukaryota > Metazoa > Chordata > Actinopteri > Cypriniformes > Leuciscidae > Siphateles > Siphateles boraxobius. The sequence goes on from NW_027508711.1 coordinate 6,921,408, forward strand.
AATTAAAGCTACAGCCTGTAAAAAAAACTCGCCGCTAGAGGTCACTAACCTCTTTCAGTTACAAAGGCGTAGATTGATGACGCATTAAATGAGCATGGAATCGTGGAACTTGTCATCATGGTAATGGATCTAATGTTAATAATGTTTAAGGGGAAACAATATTTATGAATGAGTGAATACATCCATGTTTTTTAACATGACTGTGGTGTGTAACAGGTCGCGATTGCTAATAGGAGACAGATATCAGCGCCACAGGCGAGCCATCTCGTACATAAAGGAATGAGGAAATTTCATTCTACCAAACTACCGGCAAGTGCTGAATTAATACTCAAACTGGTCAGTTTATTTGACGAATTTAACTTGTGAGGTAATGCAGCGCTGTTTCACATGGTCTAAAGTTACACTATCATACTAAACTGCATTTGAGTGAGTTCAAAGTTAAAATGTTATTCTATGTGTTAGTTTGTGTGCTGTATGAGACTAGAAGTAAGCTAGATCAACATTAGAATAACATACAGATCATTTTCTCACATTTCATCATGTTGAGTTATAACATTAATTAATTTTATGTACATTTGCTCACCTGTCTTATGGTGCGTTCACACCGCACGCGAATAGAGCGTCTAGCGCAAGTGATTTCAATGTTAAGCAAATGAAAAGATTCCTGCGGCGCGAATGAGGCGTAGAGCGCGGCACGGTAGACGCGAATTCGCCTCATTCGTGCGTCAAGTTCGCGCAAATTGAGCGTCTGGCGCGTTACGCGCGATTGATTTGTTTAGTGCTTTTTGTGCATTCACGTGTTTGACGCGAATTCGCGTCTGCCGCCCGAGTTGAAAAATCTGAACTTCTGCGTCAATTCGCGCCGCGCTCACCAGTCAGGAGCCAGCTTGCTGCTGCCACGTGGTGAAGTGAATATTTTATCACATAAAAACTTGATTTTATATGAGACATTAATTTTGTACGCTATTTATTCCATATAGATTATATGAAACATTATTATTATTCTAATGTAAAGAGAACCAACATACTTTAGTGCAAGTACATAGTTCGTGTCTGGACAGTGTTGTGTGAGGGGAAAAAAAATCACAGGACAGTTAAATCACTTAGGCTGGCTCCATTTATCATCAAAACAAAAATAAATTACAGATTATAGGTGGGTGAGGGCGAGGGTGATCCTCGGTCCGATGTGGGACAACAGGTCATCAAACTGGGCGCGGGACAGGCGGAAGTACCGCTGAAAGCGGCCGTCATCCAGGCGCAGCTCCTGGAGCAAATGGTGAAACTCGCCAAACTGGGTTCACCTCCGAAGGGTCTGGTGGACCCAAATATGGCGACGATGATCCCTACGTCGCTGTTCTGCTCTCCAGAGCAAATACAGAGCGGTGACTCTCTCGATGAATGCTCGATCAACATTAGTGCGTCTTGTAAAAGGATGGCCGCCAACAGATTTCGCCTCCGGCGCGCGTGACGTGCGTAAATTTCGTTTCAAACTTTTGTTTTTTACGCGCGTCAATTTCGCTCTTGACGCGCGAATGGATTCAAAGTGCATGTCCATCTTTTTTTACAGTCTATGGTAATATGGCACAGAAAATATTGTAAATTGCTAACTCCATCAAAGCTTGTAGTTTAACTAATTTGAAACTGTAGCTTGACAAACTAAGCTGCTGCACTGAGTTTCACACTGATCATGTGTTTGACATGACCACCTCAAATTACACAACACAGAGACAGCCGTCAAGGGTAAAAACTGACCACAATCCAGCTGTATACATTGAACAAAATTATAAACACTTTTGTTTTTGCCCCCATTTTTCATGAGCTGAACTCAAAGATCTAAGACTTTTTCTATGTGCACAAAAGGCCTATTTCTCTCAAATATTGTTCACAAATATGTCTAAATCTGTGTTAGTGAGCACATCTCCTTTGCCGAGATAATACATCCACCATCATGCAGCATGATTATACCACAGGTGTGCCTTAGGCTGGCCACTATAAAAGGCCACTCTTAAATGTGCAGTTTTACTGTAAGGGGGGGGGGGGGGGGGGGGGGGTTGTTGAGTGTGGCCTGTGGAATGTTGGTCCACTCCTCTTCAATGGCTGTGTGAAGTTGCTGGATATTGGCAGGACCTGGAACACGCTGTTGTATACGCCAATCCAGAGTATCCCAAACATGCTCAATGGGTGACATGTACGGCGAGTATGCTGGCCATGCAAGAACTGGAATGTTTTCAGCTTCCAGGAATTGTATACAGATCGTTGCAACATGAGGCCGTGCATTATCATGCTGCAACATGAGGTGATGGTTGTGGATGAATGGCACAACAATGTGCCTCAGGATCTCGTCACAGTATCTTTGTGCATTCAAAATGCCATCGATAACACATTTAAAGATAGCGCAGCCTCAATTGTTATTGATTCTTTGCCGAAGTCTACCAGACTTTGGGCCACAAAGGCGCGCATGCAGTAACGTTTGTTTATATTATTGCCGTTGAAACCATCTATAAGTAAAAATTTCCTTCATAAAATTGATATATTGTGTTCCAAAGATGAACAAATGTCTTAATGGTCTGGAATGAGGTTGTGTAATTTGTGGGATGTGGAATTTTCGTTTTTGGGTGAACTAACCCTTTAAAATAAAAAAAATAAAAACTCCCCGCACACACTGAATGAAATGTGTAGCTGGAATAAGAACAACACTGTTAGTTCTTTTTGGTTGCTTTATTAAGTAAAGAATGTGATGAATCAAGAATGTTGACGTCCACTCATACCCTTAAATCAAGTAGACAGTAATAAATGAAGAATGCAGACGTGACGTCCTCTGCATTCTTAAAATACTAACACTGATTTCTCAATACAGTGCTATGACAATGTGGAGGAGATATCATATTGGCTCTTGGATATGTGTAGGATTATCACTCATGCCGCATGCACATAAAAGCTCAAAGTGGTCAGATAAACACAAAAGCTCTGTGAAAAAGCACAGGTACTTCAATAAATACAAAAATAAAATTCTTGTTCATATTTACAACATTTACGAAGGGATTCCGATCTGTGCATTTATTTAGAGAGAAGCTAGATGGACATGTTTTGGCAAGAAACAGTCATGTGGTTACAGAATTAATGTTTTCACCCAAAATGTTATAAGATGATCAAGGTTAAAAAAAATCCTTAGCAACCTTTTAAGGGGCCATTCACACTTGCGTCCATCTGTGTTTTTTCCCCATGTAAACATATTTGACATATTTGACTGCTGCAATGCTTCTCGCTGTTTATTTAGAGTCTTGCTCAAGTTAGAAGTAGTTTACATTCCATTTTGCTTCATCTATCTAATTTACATTTAGGGCCTATTCATTTAGAAGGATATAAATATTTATGAACACACGCATGACACCAAAGGGCTATGATTTTTCAACATACGGTTCGTTAAGGCACGGTCACATTTTTCAGCAAATTCTCACAGGCAAAAATCATTTAAATTGGAATCAACAAGATCTAGAATGTTGAAAGATTTCCCCAAGCAGATTTTGTAACAGGGTCCAGCTGGTCACGTGGATAATAGTCACCAGGATCTACTGTATACAATAATGATAATATATTCAAGAATAATGGAAAAAATACCCAACTGATTAAACCCCATAGAAGAAGGTCATGTGGAGTTTCCACGCTGGAAAACAGAAAGATGCTTGGTTCGAAAGAGACTTCTGTGTGAGCTGAAGTCTTCATACATAACTTCACTAGACAATATTGTCACACATAGGTGCTATAAATATTGCACGAAAAACTCACAGAAACACTCTTTAATTCAATAATCCACAGAATACAGAGCAGAATAATGGGGGACACATCCACTACACTAAGACAAGACCATACAAAGAACTAAACAAAACACACAGACTAAATTTGTTATTTAATGGAACGACATTTGAACGGAATCATTAATCAAGGGAACAAACCGACACACACTAGAAAACAAGGTCACACAGGCAAACAAGTCCGGAAGAGCTCTGAGGAGCAGAGAGCAACGTTGGAGCATGAGGGAAGGTGAAGCTCGGTAGAGTTGAAAGGATGGTACAGGTTACAGGTGTAACCGGAAGCCTGGAATCCCGTAGTGGAACCAGGGTGACACCTGACCAACGCAGAGATGGGGGGACAAAGGTGCTTGGCGGAACTGGTAAGATGATGGGCCATGACGGAGATGAAGGAACATAATGCCAAGGCGGAGCCGATGAGTCAGAGGACCGAGTTGGATCTGGGGCTCGGTAGCTAAAGGCGGAAACGGGATCACCATGCCTAGGTGGAGCTGAGGACTGGAAGAACTGAGGCGGATACGCAACACTGCAGGGAGACAATAACTAAGGTTGAGCCGAGGGACTGACAGGAACCAGCGGAGGAAAGGCTGCGAGGGATCTCTGTAGACTTTGAGCTGGATAGAACCAGTGGGGACGCAGGCGAATCTGAGCTGGGCAAAACCAGCGGGGACACAGGAAACTCAGGGGTATTTACTATATTTCCAGAGGCCAGGCTTAACTTTTTCACAGAGGAGAGAGTGTGGGTGGGGCTTCCATCCATGTCCTCAAACTCCACAAGCATTCCTTCAGATATGAGTGTTATTGCTGGCTAGCGCACCTGGTCAGACATGTCCTTGGGCTCAAGCTCCGGGACTGGGTATGGCTCAGATGGGTCTTCTGGCTCATTGTTCACGACAGGTACTGGCTCAATGTCTGTGGTGGCCACAAGAATCTGTTCTGTCTGGCAGGGTGAAGGCTGACTAGGCTATGAGTTTAGAGTGGGGCTGGTGTCGTCTTCTGCATGGCCGATGGTGAACACCGACTTGTTGTTCACCAGCAGCCACTCTACGAATGTGGTGAAGTCCTCATGAGGACCGCTTCCTGGGAAGCGTGCCCTGGACCGCTTGCTGAGGCTTGAGATGTAGATGTAGGTCAGGATAGTGCGTCTGGCACGTCAAATCCAAAAACTCCCTGATGTGAGACACATATGTAATACTAGTGTTGTCATGAGTACCTACTTCGGTCCCAAGTCGGTACTGAAATTTAAAAAATGTGACGATACCAGCATTTCCCTCTAGCATTTTGAGTGTCTGCTTTCATCTGTGTAAGCCCTCAGTGAAAACAACATGTTGTTGATCATTGTCGCCAATTGCAGTCATATACTGTATGTTAAGCGCGTGAACCCAATGGCCAACCAGAGGTGTTTAAGAATCCGTTAAATTTAATTGCAATTTTCAGTACTTTTGACAACAATGCATCATACGGGATGCATGCAAGAACACCCTGCATGACCTTCTGTAATGCCCACATCTAGAAAACACAGAAATTACACCTCTGTGATAAACACGGTTCGCGCAAACCGCGTCCGAATCTGTGCATGAAATCACAGATGTTGAGTGATCAGAATTGTAACTCAAACATTGTTTAGAAAACTAGACCTGTCCAAATAGGGCTAAACTGGCACACACTAGAATACTAGGTCACACAGACCAGGAACAGGGAAAACTGAAACTGAAACACAATTAAACTAAACCAAAACAGAACATAATAGCATATAACCATTACTAATATAGAGTGGACATTTTTTGCCTGCAAAATTTTACTGTTAATGTGACCACACTTTAACACCAAAATCCAATACAAAATCAAGTAATTTCTATATTCCACGCAAACAGGAATTTCTTATGAGGGTGAAAGATTTCCGCACATAGATTTTGCATCAGGTTCAAGTTGGCCACAGAAAATTACAAATGACAATTAACCTTTTTTGCCCACAAAAAATTCACAAATGTGAATTTTTACACATTGTTCTTGGATAGTTAACTCTATACATACTGCAATGCAATGAATATTTAAAGCAAGTTGACTTGAAAAGTTCTGACAAAGAAGGACCAGATGTTGAAAAACCATTCCACAGATAAAAGAAACATTAAACTAGCTTTTTGGCTGGTTTTTGCTTGGTTTAAGCTGGTCAATGGTGTCAAGCTAGCTAGTCTGCCTGCCTCACCAGCTGACCAAAACTCATCTAAATCCAGCAAATCAGCGCAAGCTGGTTTCATTTTGTTTTAAGCAGAATCAATAAACCTTTAAAGGTAAGACAATGACTATCAACATGACTTTTCTATAATAGGTTAGAGAAATGTGGCAGAGTTTGTGAAAATAAAGATTTATGGAAATCTTAATTTTATAATAATGAAATGTGCAACCATTGTTCATTCGAGTACATTTAAACAGCAAAACATCTAATAAATTTTGCTTTAAATCAGGTTCAAACTGTACGATTTTACCACCCAAGATAAATTATGGGATCAAAATCTGAGGTCTTTGTGTGACACGTGTATTCACTATCACTATTTCTGCGAGGATTTCCAGTCAGGATTTAGACCGCACCATAGCACTGAGACAGCTCTCATTAGATTCACAAATGATTTTCTCTTATCATCCGATCGTGGTTGTATCTCTCTATTAGTGTTACTTGATCTTAGTGCTGCATTTGACACCATTGACCACAACATTCTCTTAAATAGACTAGAAAACTATGTTGGCATTAGTGGAATTGCATTAGCATGGTTTAAATCTTATTTATCTGACCGCTATCAGTTTGTAGCAGTAAATGAAGAGATGTCTTATCGATCACAAGTTCAGTATGGCGTACCACAAGGCTCAGTACTAGGACCGTTGCTGTTCACTCTGTACATGCTACCTTTAGGAGATATCATTAGGAAACATGGAATTAGCTTTCACTGTTATGCTGATGATACTCAGCTCTATATTTCTTCCAAACCTAACGAAACTCACCAATCCACAAAATTATCGGAATGCATAGTTGATATCAAAAATGGGATGACTAGTAATTTCCTACTACTAAATTCTGAAAAAACAGAGATTCTAATTATTGGACAAAAAACTTCCACACGTAATAACCTAGAATACCGTCTAACACTTGATGGCTGCTCTGTTAAGTCTTCGTCGTCAGTTAGGAACCTGTGTGTGCTCTTTGATACCAATCTTTCATTTGAAAGTCACGTGTCTTGTGTCTGTAAAACCGCATTTTTCCATCTTAAAAATATATCTAAATTACGTCATATGCTCTCATTGACAAATGCGGAACAACTAGTTCATGCGTTCATGACATCAAGGCTAGATTATTGTAATGCTCTACTGGGTGGTTGCCCTGCACGCTTAATAAACAAACTACAGCTAGTTCAAAACGCAGCCGCTAGAGTTCTTACCAGAACCAGGAAGTACGACCATATTAGCCCGGTTCTGTCAACACTGCATTGGCTCCCTATTAAACATCGTATAAATTTTAAAATATTGCTGATTACTTACAAAGCACTAAATGGTTTAGCTCCCCAGTACTTGAGCGAGCTCTTAACGCATTATAGTCCTTCACGTCTATTGCGATCTCAAAACTCCGGCCAGTTGATAATACCTAGAATATATAAATCGACTGCTGGCGGTAGATCCTTTTCCTATTTAGCACCAAAACTTTGGAACAATCTTCCTAACATTGTCCGGGAAGCAGACACAGTCTGTCAGTTCAAAGCTAAAGACTAAAAACACATCTCTTTGACCTAGCATTCACATAACACTCTATAGACTTCTATAATTCAATATTAGGCTGCTTAGATTAGGTCAGCCGGAACTGGGAACACTTCCCATAAATCCTGATGTACTCGTTACATCATAAGAAGAATGGCATCTACGCTAATTTTAGTGTCTTTGTTTATCCCGAGATTTTACCGCAGCCTGGATCCAGGCCGTTTCCAGATCTGACGAAGGACTTTCGCCTGGACCTGATGACAATGCAGTGCTGAAGTGCCAACTAGCCTCTCCCTATGGAGGATCCCTATGCCACTCTACAGATAAAGCGTTGTGGAATTTTTCGGTTCGCGTACCTACCCAAAGTGATAAGATAAAATAAAAATTCTGCATCAAAATTTATAGACAAGTAGTTTGTTTAGGCATGGTTTGTAAGGAATTACAAACCTGCGCACATATATTCAAACGCACATAACTATAGAATCAATTCTTAATGCGCATGTGAACGCCATCAGCGTCTATCACAGGTTCAAGTTTAAAGTCTGTTTAGAGCGAACGGTGTCGTCTTAGCGGCCCCTAATTTAATAACAAATGATCATTTAGACGGAAGTGAATCAGTCAAAACTAACTTTAGCTGGAAAAAACATTTTTCAAGAGCCACTATAAAACCAAACCAATCTCTGTTACCTTCAATTATATGTTTATCTCTGTAAAGCTGCTTTGAAACAATCTACATTGTTAAAAGCGCTATATAAATGAGGATGACTTGACTTGACTTGACTATTGGACAAATAATTTATTACACAAGGACACAGCCTCCAATGAAATTGTGGCGGTGAAATTTTCTGTCACAGTCACACAGTGTGACCGCTCGTGCAAGCTGTCAGGGGCCACATCGGGACCAAAGTCTTGGCTATGTTGTGTATTTGACTGATGACATCACAGAGTGTTCCATCACTTTTATCCCAGAACTCATTGGGATCATGTACAAAAAACGTAAAGGACTGGAAAATTTGTACAGTATGCTCCCGGTTTAAATGAAGCTTAAACCACCAGATCTCCACAAGCTTCTCACAACCCTGCATTCATCCCATGTGTTTTTAAAGTAGCTAATCGTGATGGGGACGAGACCGCCTATGCCGAGTCCGAGTCAAGACAGAGTCTTTGAAGGGTCGAGTCCGAGTCGAGACCGAGTTTTTAAAGGAACAAGTCCGAGACGAGTCCGAGAAAGCAGAAACTCGAGTCTAGACCGGACTCGAGTACTACATCACTAGTAACGAAATGTGGCATCTTCAGAAAAAGCCTTTACTAGGGTCATTTTTCTTTCCGATCAGATGCCTTGAACAGATACAACATGAAAGATTGAGATCTGAGGTTATTTCCTGTAAAAATATTGTAAATGCCAAAAGAGAGTGTAGAGGCCATAAAACCACTTCAAAAATATACTCACAAAATACCATAGGGATAAAGGAAAGGAAATCTATCAGTCTCCTGGTTTTCGTTTCAGTCTTTGAAGCGGGAAGTCTTGACGTCTTTTCTCTGCAAGGAGCTCTTGAATTCTTTTATTATGCGTTCTCTCACGGAACGGCACTCGCCTTTTGGGGACAAAGTGGTTGAGTGCGACCTCGTTCGGACCAACAATCCTGTAGGGCACGTCAATGGAGTTATTCTCCTTCTTGTCTTCTGACCGATGGAGACTAACAATGGCAGGAGGGCTCGTTGTTGCCGTAATGTTTGGCGGTAGCGTTGTCATAACCGTTGTCTGGATGTTTTCATTCTCAGGTGTGCTTGTATACTTTTTAGTGGTTGACCAAGGCTCTGTCGACGATGAGATGAACTCATGAGATTCCGATTCTGAGAAGTGTTCAGCTGAGACGTCGGTCCAGGTTTCGTCCTCGTAGAAGGGGGTGCTGGTTTCCTCTTCGTAGTTGAGTGTGCTGGGATGCTTAGTGTCCACAGTGACAGAACCAGTGGTGAAAGTGAGTGTGGTTCTTTGTTTTAGGGTCATTGGGTTCAGAGTAGTTGTGTGGCCCCAAGATGCGGGGTTGGTGCTGATGTTTCTCCATCTGCTGACTGATGGTGTGATTGTTGTCCTGGGCTTCTGTGAGGTCCTGTGCAGCTGTGTGATGTGAACAGGAGATGTTTCAGTGAGAGTTATGGGTGGGGCAACAGTGGTGTAGATCCAAGGTCTGGTCAGGTTGAATACAGAGGTGTAGTTGCCTTTGTTGCAAGACTTGCAGCACATCTGCCTGTATCCAAGGTTGGAGCAGTACATACTGAGAACCTCCATTCGACAGATCACAGACTTGTCGCCTTTACAGCGGGGCCCTGATAAAATAAACAAGCAGGAGACAGACGTCAGTACAATAATGGTGGAAAAAATAAATTGTATTAAATATAACATAACAATATACACTACCAGTCAAAAGTTTTGGATCGGTAAGATTTTTAATGTTTTTAAAAGAAGTTGAAGGGTTGGGGTCCGAATAACGTTCAACAAAGTCTCTTCTGCTCACCAAGGCTGCATTTATTTGATACAAAAACATTATTACAAGTTAAAACAGCTGTTTTCTATGTGAATATAAAGTAAAGTGTAATTTATTCCTGTGACCAAAGCTGAATTTTCAGCATCATTACTCCAGTCTTCAGTGACACATGATCCTTCAGAAATCATTCTAATATTATGATTTAATGCTCAGAAAACATTTCTCATTAATGTTGAAAACAGTTATTTACATTTTTATTTCAGGATTCTTTGATGAATAGAATTATCTGAAATAGAAAGCTTTTGTAACATTAAACACTTCCGTTCAAAAGTTTGGGGTCAGTAATAATTTTTTATTTATTTTTTTGGGGGAAAGAAATAAACAAAACAATACTTTTATCCATCAAGGAGGAATTAAATTGATCAAAAGTAACAGTGAAGACATTTATAATGTTACAAAAGATTCTATTTCAAATAAATGCTATTCTTTTGACCTTTATATTTATCAATCCTGAAAAAATGTACACAACTGTTTTCAACATTAATAATAATAATGAATGTTTTTTGAGCATCAAATCATCATATTAGAATGATTTCTGAAGGATCATGTGACACTGAAGACTGGAGTAATGATGCTGAAAAATTCAGCCTTGATCACAGGAATAAATTACATTTTAAAATAGATTAAAATAGAAAACAGTTATTTTAAATTGTCATAATATTTAACAATATGACCTTTTTTGTATTTTTAATCAAATAAATGCAGCCTTGGTGAGCAGAAGAGACTTCTTTTAAAAACATTAAAAATCGATCAACAACTTCAAAAACAACTTCAAAAACCTAAACTTAAACCTAAAGTAAATCGATCAAAAACTTTTGACTGGTATATATACAGGTCCTTCTCAAAAAATTAGCATATTGTGATAAAGTTAATTATTTTCCATAATGTAATGATAAAAATTAAACTTTCATATATTTTAGATTCATTGCACACCAACTGAAATATTTCAGGTCTTTTATTGTTTTAATACTGATGATTTTGGCATACAGCTCATGAAAACCCAAAATTCCTGTCTCAAAAAATTAGCATATCATGAAAAGGGTCTCTAAACAAGCTATTAACCTAATCATCTGAATCAACTAATTAATTATAAACACCTGCAAAAGATTCCTGAGGCTTTTAAAAACTCCCAGCCTGTTTCATTACTCAAAACCGCAATCATGGGTAAGACTGCCGACCTGACTGCTGTCCAGAAGGCCATCATTGACACCCTCAAGCAAGAGGGTAAGACAGAAAGAAATTTCTGAACAAATAGGCTGTTCCCAGAGTGCTGTATCAAGGCACCTCAGTGGGAAGTCTGTGGGAAGGAAAAAGTGTGGCAAAAAACGCTGCACAACGAGAAGAGGTGACCGGACCCTGAGGAAGATTGTGGAGAAGGACCGATTCCAGACCTTGGGGGACCTGCGGAAGCAGTGGACTGAGTCAGGAGTAGAAACATCCAGAGCCACCGTGCACAGGCGTGTGCAGGAAATGGGCTACAGGTGCCGCATTCCCCAGGTCAAGCCACTTTTGAACCAGAAACAGCGGCAGAAGCGCCTGACCTGGGCTACAGAGAAGCAGCACTGGACTGTTGCTCAGTTTTGCATGTCATTCGGAAATCAAGGTGCCAGAGTCTGGAGGAAGACTGGGGAGAAGGAAATGCCACAATGCCTGAAGTCCAGTGTCAAGTACCCACAGTCAGTGATGGTCTGGGGTGCCATGTCAGCCGCTGGTGTTGGTCCACTGTGTTTTATCAAGGGCAGGGTCAATGCAGCTAGCTATCAGGAGATTTTGGAGCACTTCATGCTTCCATCTGCTGAAAAGCTTTATGGAGATGAAGATTTCATTTTTCAGCACGACCTGGCACCTGCTCACAGTGCCAAAACCACTGGTAAATGGTTTACTGACCATGGTATTACTGTGCTCAATTGGCCTGCCAACTCTCCTGACCTGAACCCCATAGAGAATCTGTGGGATATTGTGAAGAGAAAGTTGAGAGACGCAAGACCCAACACTCTGGATGAGCTTAAGGCCGCTATCGAAGCATCCTGGGCCTCCATAACACCTCAGCAGTGCCACAGGCTGATTGCCTCCATGCCACGCCGCATTGAAGCAGTCATTTCTGCAAAAGGATTCCCGACCAAGTATTGACTATTGTGTGCATAACTGAACATAATTATTTGAAGGTTGACTTTTTTTTTTTGTATTAAAAACACTTCTTTTATTGGTCGGATGAAATATGCTAATTTTTTGAGACAGGAATTTTGGGTTTTCATGAGCTGTATGCCAAAATCATCAGTATTAAAACAATAAAACACCTGAAATATTTCAGTTGGTGTGCAATGAATCTAAAATATATGAAAGTTTAATTTTTATCATTACATTATGGAAAATAATGAACTTTATCACAATATGCTAATTTTTTGAGAAGGACCTGTATAGTGCTGGTCAGAATTATTTGCCCCCTTAGTAAATATGATAAAAGATGGATGTAAAAAATAAATCTGCATTGTTAATGTAAAAAAATAGCAAAAATCTAAAAATCTAACCTTTCATTGAAGTAAAATAATTGAAAGTGGTGGGAAAATCACATTATGAAATAAATGTTTTTCTCCAAAACACGTTGGGAACAATTATTTGCCCCTTTTATTAAATACTTTTTGCAACCTCCTTTTTCCAAGATAACAGCTCTGTGTTTTCTCCTATAATGCCTGATGAGTTTGGAGAACAACTGACAAGAGATCAGAGATCATTCCTCCACAGAATCTCTCCAGATCCTGCAGATTCACAGATTCATGTTGGTGCTTCTTCTCTTCAGTTCAGCCCACTCATTTTCTATAGGGTTCAGGTCAGGGACTGGGATGGCCATTGCAGAAACTTGGTTCCCTTTCGTTGTCACTCCGAGTTACGTCGGATGACGACGAATGGGGTTTCGCTTAGAAAGCCTATCAACTTCGAGTATTACAAAACGAGCCAATGGCAAAGAAATGCCATGGGTCTGCGGAATTTGCATGGCGCGACTCCGCCCCACCTCGTGGGTATAAAAGGAGGAAGCCGGCAGCAAGCAGATATGTTTTCGCTTCGGAGCCAAGTGTATTCTTCTCTCCACAAGCCATCTCTGAATTTTCAGCTTTACAAACGAGTACCTCGAGTGTTGGTGTGACGGCGATCTACGGCGAGAGCGTGCTTCCTGCTGATCTGTTGCAGTGGTCTGCCAGTCTAGAGCAGCGCTCGTGGATGACTCATGTTCTCTCTGTGGGAACATGACCATCGCGTCATTACGGTCGAGACTCCGTGAACTCGCAAGAGTGAGAGTCCCCTCATCCACCCCCCGCCCTGCGGCTGGTGGCCAGGGTGACCTGAGGGTTACGGTCTGGAACAAGGCGCCGACTATGTGTCCGCGACCCCAGCCCCACTCTTCAATGACGGTGCCCGCTAGCGAACTGCTGATTCCCGCGGGTCTACCCTCTGGTGGCCCGCGTACTTCAGTTGAAGCTACAGAGGAAGATGCCATGTCTGTTGCAGCATCACTAGGCGGGTTTGAGTCTTCTGGAAGTGAGGGCTCGTCACAGCTGCCACCTTCCGGTGTGCATACGGCTGTGCTCGAGTCTGATCCAGAGATGACGGCCATGCTTTCCCGGGCAGCCGCGAGCATCGGACTTGAGTGGAGGCCTCCACCCTGTCCTGAGCGCTCGCGGCTGGATGATTGGTTTTTGGGTAAGGCCGCCGACCCTCGTCCTCGGCAAACCCCAATACCTTTCTTCCCGGATGTGCATGATGAGATCTCGAAGTCCTGGAAGACTCCCCTGTCTTCTCGGGACCGATCGCTGGTCTCATCCGCCTTTCCTCCCCTCGATGAGGCAGCTGCCCGTGGGTACACTGGGCTTCCCCCGGTTGAACGCTCTGTTGCCATGCAACTATGTCCTCAGAGTGCTTCTTCTCGGGGCGAGCCTAAGCACCCATCCAAAGCCTGTAGATTTTCGTCGACCCTGGTGGCGAAGTCTTACAGAGCGGCGGGACAGGCGGCTGCTTGACTGCATGCTATGGCCACTCTGCAGGTCTACCAGGCCCAGATGCTCAGAGACATGCACGAGGGTAGGACAGACCCAGGGCTCTTTGATGAGCTGCGCCGCAGGAGAGTTACCGCGCGCTCCCTGGGTCTGGTGATGTCCACAGCTGTGGTCCAGGAGAGACATCTGTGGCTGAACCTGGCTGACATGCGGGACGCGGAGAGGACCCGTCTGCTTAACGCCCCCTTGTCCCAGGCCGGCCTCTTAGCGGGGCAGTTGAAGATTTTGCCCAACAGTTTTCAACTGCCCAGAAACAGACCAAGGCCATCAAACATATTCTGCCCCGCTGGCCCGCTGCTGCCTCCACCCAGCCGGCCGGGCAGAGGCCTCGACCTGTTTCCCGCCGAGGGCGCCCTCCTGCGGCTCCCGCCCCTCCCGCCCGGACCACGCAGCAGCCTCCACCCAGGACCGGTCGCGGAGGAAGCCGCAAGAAGGCGCCTCAGCCCACTCCTGCCCCGCCCCCCGCTAAACGCCGGGCCAAGCGGCGCTCCTGAGACGGGCTGCTCAGGGATGTTGGTTGTTTCTCAGGAGGTGGTAGCACTCCTTCCCCCGGTGGAGGGCCGGGGGAGAATCTTTTGTTCTCCACTCCCCGCTGCTCACCCACGGGTGGGCAGCACCCTAATGTGGTTAAAGACAGAGACAATCCCCTCTTCCCTGAGTTCACAGAGTTCTCGGGCGACACAGAGCGCCGCCCACGAGCCGTGCTCTCCTCACCCCCCTCTGTCCCAGAGGCGGTTGACACGGCGTGCCGTCCACGGACCGCTTCGCCCATGTCCCCCTCTGTCGCCAGACCCCTGGCAGAGCAGGCCCCCGCGGGACGACCAGCCTGGTCCTCCCCTGGCCCCCTCTGCCAGGGCGCGGTTGCTAACTGTGCCCCCACACCGGGCCGCTATGCCGTCCACGTTACTCCGCTTCGCTGCCCCTCCGGGGGGATGCCTGTGGTTCGCATGGTCCCGCTGGTTCAGTTCCTGGGAGCCTGGTTAGAGCTTCCCCGTCTGGATCGCGCGGACCATCAGGCTCGGCTATGCGATTCAGTTCGCACGGTCTCCTCCCCGCTTCAGGGGAGTCCGCTCCACTTTGGTCGGTGGCAATGCCCCCATCATGAGAGCAGAGATTGCCACCCTGCTGGCGAAGGGTGCAATCGAGACTGTCCCTCCAGCCGAGATGAGGTCCGGCTTCTACAGCCCCTACTTCATTGTCCCCAAGAAAACCGGTGGGTTACGGCCAATCCTGGACTTGCGCGTGCTGAACCGCTCCCTTCACAGGATGCTGTTCAAGATGCTCACCGCCAAACGCGATTTCAAATGCATACGGCCCCAGGATTGGTTTGCAGCGATCGACCTGAAGGACGCCTACTTTCATGTCTCCATTCTTCCTCGACACAGACCGTTCCTCCGGTTTGCTTTCGAGGGGCAGGCATACCAGTACGCGGTTCTCCCTTTCGGGATAGCCCTGTCTCCTTGCATCTCCACGAAGGTCGTCGAGGCTGCCCTTGTTCCCCTTCGGGAACACGGGGTTCGCATCCTGAGTTATATCGACGACTGGCTGATCCTAGCTCACTCTCGAGATCAGGTTTGCGAACACAGGGACCTAGTGCTTCGGCACCTAGCTCGTCTGGGCCTTCGGGTCAACTGGGAGAAGAGCAAACTTTGCCCCGTGCAGAGGATCTCTTTTCTCGGTATGGACATCGACTCGGTCGCCATGTCCGCGGAGCTTACGAGCGAGCGCGCGCAGTCACTGCTGACTTGCCTGAGACAATTCAAGGGCAGGAGTGCGGTTCCACTGAAACTCTTTCAGAGGCTCCTGGGGCATATGGTATCTGCAGCCGCGGTCACGCCGCTCGGATTGCTTCATATGAGACCGCTTCAGCTTTGGCTTCGTGACCGAGTCCCGAGGTGGGCATGGCAACACGGCACGCTCCGAGTACCAGTTACTCCGACCTGCCGTCAGTTCTTCACCCCGTGGTCGAACCTCAGTTTTCTCAGGGCAGGTGTCCCCCTGGAACGAGCTTCCCGGATTGTTGTTGTCTCAACAGATGCCTCCACCACGGGCTGGGGCGCCATGTGCAATGGACATGCTGCTGCGGGCTCCTGGACAGGACCCCAGCGGCTATGGCATGTCAATTGCCTCGAGGCGTTGGCAGTACGCCTTGCCCTGCACCGCTTCCGGGCGCTGCTCAGGGGTCAACACGTACTAGTCCGATCAGACAATACCGCCACAGTAGCGTACATCAACCGTCAAGGTGGTCTACGCTCGCGCCGTATGTCACAACTCGCCCGCCACCTCCTCCTATGGAGTCAGAAGCATCTGAGGTCGCTTCGAGCCATTTTCATTCCCGGAGCGCTGAACTGTGCAGCCGACGAGCTCTCACGGCTTCAGCCACTCCCTGGAGAATGGCGACTCCATCCCCAGTCGGTCCAGCTGATTTGGGACCAGTTCGGGGACGCACAGATAGATCTGTTTGCCTCCCACGACTCGACCCATTGCGCCCAGTTTTATTCTCTGACCGAAGGCACGCTCGGCACGGATGCTCTAGCGCACAGCTGGCCGCAGGGCCGCAAGTATGCGCTTCCCCCAGTGAGCCTTCTTGCGCAGACCTTGCGCAAGTTCAGGGAGGACGAGGAGCAGGTCATCCTGGTTGCCCCTTACTGGCCCAACCGGACCTGGTTCCCCGAACTAGTACTCCTCGCGACAGCACCTCCCTGGCCGATCCCTCTGAGGAAGAACCTTCTTTCTCAGGGACGGGGCACCCTATGGCACGTGTGGCTCCTCGACGGGACGAGGCAGGTTTGAGTTCCCTACCACCAGCGGTGGTGGCTACCATCACTTGCGCTAGGGCGTCGTCCACGAGACACGTCTATGCGTTGAAGTGGAACCTCTTCGTCAGCTGGTGCTCTTCTCACCGAGAAGACCCCCGGAGATGCTCGATCAGCGTTGTGCTTTCCTTCCTTCAACAGAGGCTGGAGCGAAGGCTGTCTCCCTCCACCCTGAAGGTCTATGTTGCCGCTATTGCCGCACACCATGACCTCATCGAAGGTAAGTCGGTGGGGAAGCACGACCTGGTCATCAGGTTCCTGAGAGGAGCGAGGAGACTAAATCCGCCTCGCCCTCCTCTCGTTCTCTCTTGGGACCTCTCAGTGGTTCTAACTGCCCTGAAGAGTGCTCCGTTTGAGCAACTGCAATCAGTCAAGCTTAAATTCCTGTCTATAAAGACAGCGCTCCTGGTTGCTCTGGCCTCCATCAAGAGGGTAGGGGACCTGCACGCATTCTCCGTTGACGAAGCGTGCCTGGAATTCGGGCCGGCTTACTCTCACGTGATCCTGAGACCCCGGCCTGGATATGTGCCCAAGGTTCCTACAACTCCCTTCGGGGACCAGGTGGTGAACCTGCAAGCGCTGCCCCCGGAGGAGGCAGACCCAGCCTTGGCACTGCTCTGTCCAGTACGTGCTCTCTGCGCCTATGTAGACAGGACGCAGTGTTTCAGGACCTCAGACCAGCTCTTTGTCTGTTATGGTGGGAAGCTGAAGGGAAAGGCTCTCTCCAAGCAAAGGTTGTCTCACTGGATAGTGGACGCCATTGCTTTGGCATACCAGCAGCAAGGTCGACCGTGCCCCCTTGGTGTGACTGCTCACTCCACCCGGAGTGTGGCATCCTCTTGGGCTCTAGCGCATGGCGCCTCGCTAACATACATCTGCAGAGCTGCAGGCTGGGCGACACCTAACACATTTGCCAGATTCTACAATCTCCGAGTGGAGCCAGTGTCCTCTCATGTACTCGCTTCAACCAGCTAGTACTGGACCCGCTCAGGTGTCTTCGCTTGCTCGCCATTCCACTCCACGGACTGGATACGTGCGATATTCTCCTCAGGTGAGCTTCCCCGAAAGCCCTGAGTTCCTCCAGCACTCCTGACGTTGGCGCCAGTGTCTATTGCCTGTGCGTCGGCTAGGTGCCTCCCGTGTGCATGGTCCCTCCCCTGAGCGACCCCCACATGTGTATTTCCACTGTAAGCCTCTCGGAGCATGTGTCTTTCCCTTGGCAAGCCACCTTGCCACCCCGGGGGTTGAAATATTCCACCTGCGGCTGGATACCCCAGTGTTCTCCATATGCTCCTTCGGGTCATATGTGTATTCTCTAAGTCCCCCACCCCCCCCCCCCCCCCCCCCCCCCCCTCCGGGCAGGCATTAATTGCATACTTCCCCTAGCTTGGGATATGCTTCCCAGTGTACCTTGGTATTCCTGTGTTAAATGGAGTCCTTCGTCCAGTCTCGACAGGGATCTCGATTTACGCAGGGCACTGGAAGACAGCTGAGAAGGTGGCGTGATTAGACTGGTAACCCCATTCGTCGTCATCCGACGTAACTCGGAGTGACAACGAAAGGGAACGTCTACGGTTACGTATGTAACCCTCGTTCCCTGAGTAGGGAACGGAGACGTTACGTCTGCCTGCCACTTTCCGCTGTACCGCGGGGATCGCCTGAGCTCGGTCTTGGCTCCTCAGCGAAGAAACATATCTGCTTGCTGCCGGCTTCCTCGTTTTATACCCACGAGGTGGGGCGGAGTCGCGCCATGCAAATTCCACAGACCCATGGCATTTCTTTGCCATTGGCTCGTTTTGTAATACTCGAAGTTGATAGGCTTTCTAAGCGAAACCCCATTCGTCGTCATCCGACGTAACGTCTCCGTTCCCTACCCAGGGAACGAGGGTTACATACGTAACCGTAGACGTTTTGTGCACAGTGACCCATTTTTGTTTTTGGATCACTGTCTTATTAGAAGATCCAAACACGGCCCGTTATAAGATTTCTAGCAGAGGTTTCCGGTTTTGATGTTTTATCTGTTGGTATTTGATCGAATCCATGGTGACATGTATCTGAACAAGATGTCTAGGACCTCTGGCAGAAAATTAGGCCCACAGCATTAAAGATACAGCTGAGTATTTCATTTTACACATGGGGCACTTTTTATCCCTGTATGAACCAAACCCATATTAAGTGTTTGCGGCCAAAAAAGCTAATTTTTTTGTTTCATCTCACCATAGAACCCATCCCGTTTGAAGTTCCAGTCGTGTCAGTTACTTTTCAAACATTCTATGGTGAGATGAAACAAAACAAAAAAGAACTTTTTGGCAGCAAACACTTAATACGGGTAAAATCAAAACCTGACAACCTCTGCTAGAAATCTTATTACGGGCCATGTTTGGATCTTCTAACAGGACAGTGATCCAAAAACAAAAATGGGTCACTGTGCACAAAACCAAGCATCTGCAATGGCCATCCCAGTCCCTGACCTGAACCCCTTTAGAAAATGAGTGGGCTGAACTGAAGAGAAGAAGCGCCAACATGAATCTGTGAATCTGCAGGATCTGGAGAGATTCTGTGGAGGAATGATCTATGATCTCAGTTGTCAGTTGTTCTCCAAACTCATCAGGCATTATAGGAGAAAACACAGAGCTGTTATCTTGGAAAAAGGAGGTTGCAAAAAGTATTTAATAAAAGGGGGCAAATAATAAACATGTTTTGGAGAAAGAAAATTATTTCATAATGTGATCCCCCCCCCCCCCGCCCCCCTCTCTCAATTACTTTACTTCAATAAAAGGTTAGATTTTTGCATTTAAAAAAATATATATATATCAAAAGGATAAACAATGCAGATTTAATTTTTACAGGCATCTTTGATCATATTTACCAAGGGGGCAAATAATTCTGACCAGCACTGTATAAATATATATATATATATATTCAGATTTTATTCATAAATATAAAAGATTTATGAAATATGAAAATGAACGAACAAGAGGCTAAGTGCAGAGTGATGTCAATACAATAAATTAAGAAAATATAATATAAAATAAAAATAATATAATAATAATGTAAAATTATGAAATAAGAAAATGAAAGATGCAGAACACCAGGAAATGAGGGTGGGAAAGTGCAATGCAAATACAGTTAGTCACACTAAGCAAAACAGCAACAAAAAAATGATAGAGCAAGAGCACATATTCAGAGGGTTTAAGTATTCAATCAGTTGACCCTTTATTCCCAATAAACACAGCCGACAAGAAACTACATAGTTACATAGAGACTTCCTGTCAAATATAGAGCGTATACAAGACAACACATACAACTTTTCTCAGTACAATGTAAACTGCTTTGAAATGTCACACCATTCACAGTTTAGTAAAGATTTTGGTAAAACGTCTCAACACCATCAAATCCATTGAAAAACTGATAATTTTGAGGATTATAGTTATGTATATAAAAAAAGGAAAAATGGCACATCCTGGATTACATTTAAACAATCACAAAATGTAACAGCACGTACTGTAATGTTATATAATGCTACACTGGAATGAAAGAGCCATGACAAATAAGACCTACAGAGGCCAGCATTCAGCAGAGATCTGACTACAGGCCACATGCTGCCTTCAACACCCTATCTGATATCACTTTAAACACTTTAAATACTTCAATAATGTGTCCAGATGTGAGGTGGTTTGAATATGTAATTCCAGAAACGTGCTGGAAGAACTGTTGAAAACAAATGCTACCGTTAATGCTTTCTATTGTAAAGCCTGTATCGAAGTCTCGTGTGTTTAAATAAAGGAGGACTTTCAGCCTAGACCCTGTTATATTTCTTCCTTTTACTCAGAGTACAAGCATTCCCATAAAAAAAACAGAACCACACACACACACACACATACACTTTATAATCCTTTAAAATATCATTATAACTTTAAATACTATTTTCATCATGATATATACTATATGCATCTCAAATCATTACTTTCCAGGCAAGGAAACATGGTCTGTAAGGTCAAAATACATAGATAAATACAATATATTACTTTTGTTACTGGTGTAAGGGATAACAGTCATTGAATATGTTAATATATTAACGTTACTAAGTATGTTCAACATCATTTAATATATACACATAATCGCTGTATAGTTTAAAAAAAAGGCCTTTAGACATCGTCCGCATCGCTGAAGCTTCGTCTTTCCTCAGACTCATAATCATACAGCAGTGAGAGACTGTGATATAACCGAAGACTACTGTCTACACTCCCTTAGCTGTAAACATCCATATTCGTTGCTGTTCTTTTTTTTTAGCTGCCTCTTTTCGAAATTCAGTGGGCATGCAAACGTAAACTTGTGTCCCTTCAACCTTAAATAAGGCAGAAATGTCTGATGTGAGTGGAAACTAATTACGCAGAAACATGAGGTATTTTTCTATCCTTCAATACGACATCAAGAGCCAGCACGCAACCGATTTATAAAATAAAATGCGAGTGTTAAAGCGTGCACAATCATCATATCGAAAAAATAAATAAATTTGCTTTTAATGATTCCTTCTATACACTCAGTTCTTAAACCATTCTTCAAGAAAATATATACAAAAATACATGACATTTAACAGTCAAAATAAAAAACAATTATGGCTCACGTTGCCATTTTAGTGATATATTCTTTATGCTCATTTTGTATAAGTATTGAATTGACAAACTGACTGAAATGCTCCAGTTACTTTCAGTACTGGACCAACTCCCTCACTCAGGAGTTTGTTTTATAGAGTTCGTTGAATGATTCACCCTGGAAGTCGTCACAACAGTCATATCCATATTACCTGACGTAGCACAACCATCATGGCCTCTCAAAACAAGGCCCCTTCCGCACTTTTAGGCCGTGTTTTGCCCTCAGCCCCGCAGAAGACCATGTACAGAGCGAACAAGGGCAGAGGAAAGAAACAGCCCGCAGAATTCCCTCGAACAAAGGAAATGTTAAGACTGAGAGGGACAGAAAAGCGCTCAAGGCCGAGTGTAACAGAGCCATAGTGTAAGAGAGAGAGGCAGGGTCCAGGAAAGAGCGGCCATGCAGCACACAGCAGGCTGAGGACTGGAGACGGGACGTTTACTTGAGGAGATCTTGGGCACTGGGAACTCAGGGTCAGCTCTGGAGAGCCACTGGATGAGGAAGTTCCCTCTTTCATCTGGGAGTTGGGAGAGAGGATTTAAGAACAGGGTCATTGTGGTTTAAAAGGAGTCTTAAGTGAATTCTGAGGAGCTGTATGGACACTCACTTGAACACGGTGTCAGCAGACATGGTCTGATGTTCTCAGGCTTTGTGTCCATGCAGATGCCTATGGCATTATCAGGGGTGCTGCACATGACCTGCCGCTCCTGAGTCCCATTACCACAGGTCACTGAGCACTGCACATACACACACATATAAACATATAGCAGAATGTGACAATAATACTGATTAACTTATAAACAGACTGCATAATGTAAAAAAAAAAAAAGGATTTTGAGAATAAAGTCTTGACATTATGAGAATGCTTGTTTTGGGAATGTTTTGAGAATAAGGTTGTTACAGTACATTAGGATATAAAAGTAAACTATCATAAAATAATAATAAAAAAAAAATCAAAATTACAAGGAAAAAAAGTCACAGCATAAAAGTTAAAGTAACCTCAAAAGGGACACCCTTAAAAATATAGAAAATGCTTCCCTGCCAAACACTCAATTTTCTGTGTTTCCATGTTTTCATTGTTATACGGTAGGGGACGCTTTTACATCTTCTGAAAGAGTACTGAATATCCCGATCAAAACACAGGCGAAGATGATGCAGAAACAAGCGATGTCATATGTAATCATATGCATATGTAAAATAATGGGATCAAGAGTTAATGCAACGGTGACCAAACTGCTTGGTTACCAACATTCTTCAAAATATATTTTGTGTTCCACAGAAAAAATATAAAAAATAAAAAATAATGTTAAACAGTTTTGGAATGACATGAGGGTAAGTCAATGATAACAAAATTTTCAGTTTTGGGAAAACTATTCCTTTAACATAATTAATAACGATGGTACAGTTTAAATGGACCTGAACTATTGTATACAAACATATTATTGTGCTGTTCATAGGGATACACCAATATTCTAATTATTATTTATTATTAAAACTTTTTTGTCTGAAAATGTAAAAATAAAGCACTAAACACTAAAATAAATTTAAATGCTATAAGTGAATATCTTTGAGCATTAGATGGTGACAAAAATATGGGAAAAGAGCATGTACAATTGAATATACAATATTGATCCAGAGTTTTTTTCTATGATGAATCAAAAATAAATGTAACTCGCCTGAGACCAAGGTCCAGTCCTCCACTGTGCAGGGCATAGGTGACGATTGCAGGGTCGTCGTCCTTCAGGCCGGTCGTCGTTGCAATATTTGGCGTTGATGGCTTTGTATGAACCGTCCGGTTCAGGTCTCACACAGCGCACAGGTCGAGTCTGAGAACCGCTCTTACCACATGATTTACTGCACTCCTCCCATTCTCCTGTCACCCAGCTGATATACACAATACACATTTAAAAAATGTCCACAAACCCCCATATCCTAACACCATCATCTGTCACTCATTGTGTGTTCAAGTACAATTGTATGATATTGGTTATAAAACTAGCACATGGTGAACCTCATTTGCTTACATTGGTTCTGAGCACTCCTTCTGGTTGCAAGCTCGACTGATGGCACGGGGTTTGGGTATGTTGGCGCAGAGTGTGCGGTGTACCATTTTGCCATCCGACTTCCTCCGGCATCCAAAACGTGTGTACTGTTTCCCTGCAAGCCAGACAAATAGACAAAACGCCACAGTACAAGCTGTTGTCTTCTGCGGTTGATCCCAGTTTCAATCATAGCTCGTGTCTGTCAGGGTTGTCCCCTGTTCAGAGGTGAACTGAGAATTCAATTATTTGATCAATTTTCCTCAATTTGAATTGAATTTGAAGGGAGGTACCAAACAGAATACAGAATTGTAATTCAAACCTTCAACAAACAAACAAACAATCAATACTTTTACTTTTCAGTATGAATTACACACAACTGTGTTATCATACACGGTAATACTTTACTAATACTTTCATATTGCTACAAAATATTAATATTACAAATAAATGCTGTTAAAATACTTTAGATTAATAAAAAAATCCATAAAAATGAATCACGGTTTCCACAATAATATTAAGCAGCACAACTTTTTTCAACATTGCTAATAATATAAATGTTTTTTTTTTAGCACCAAATCAGCATATTAGAGTGATTTCTGAAGGATCATGTGACACTGAAGACTGGAGAAATGATGCTGAAAATTTAGCTTTGCCCTCACAGGAATAAATTAAACATTTTAAAATATAATTATATAGAAAAGTTATTTCAAATTGTAATTATTTTTCACAATATTTTTAATTGATTTTTACATAATAATTCTTCCAAAAACATATATTTAAAAAAAAAATCATACCAACCCCGAACTTTTGAACGGTTCTGTACATAACTTTTTAATTGGTTTGAAACGCCACCTATTCAAAAATGTATTTGTAAATTAGTATTTAATTCTCAACTAAATTCTAATCCAAAATAATGTGGGACATTGTCAATTCAATTTAAATTCTAAGAAAATGAGAAATATTCTTCTATATTGCTGTGTACCTCCGCCACATGGCTTGGAACAGTGCGACCACTTCCTGAGAGCCCACTCGAAGTAAATTGTGTCGTCCTGAGGCAGGGTGTTCTCCATTGATGAGAGCGGGTCTTCAGGTAGGATGTATTTGTATGAAAGCGTGACTTTAGAAATGCCCTGAGACTGAACCTGGAGAAGATGTTTGATATTGGAGAAGTATGTTACTTTTATAAAATACATTCTATTGACTAGCCTTATTGCTGTCATGTGATTTAACCATAATTGTACTTACCAACTAGGGATAGTTAACCCAACATTTTGTATTAATTTCACTTCATTTACTCACCATCATGCCATCCTCAATGTAAATCACTTTCTTTCTTCAGATAAACACAAATAAAATTTTGTAGGAAAATAATCAATCTATATCTGTATAATTCCATTGAATGGGTGCTGCAGTTGACGCTTAAAAAAAAAAACATGCACACAGCGATCTTGGCGGTAATCCATATAACCCCACTGGATGAATTAATGTTTTCTGAAGCAAAACGAAAGCTGTGTGTAAGAAAAATGCAAAGTTCTGTCATGAAACTCTAGATGGCACAGGCTGATGGGTCCTTAAAGCATCCTGCTGACAATCACAAGCTGGCACCAGCTGATGCATCTACAGCCAATGACCTGCTGCTCAACATTTAAATTGTTGGTCAGTGTTTGCTACCAGTTTGCAGAGCTCCTCTGAAACCCTCCACCTGTATAGATCTGCTACTGGCAATTTCAATATATGCTATTAGTACAGCAGCATGTCTTACATTCTCATAGCAGTGTGTCTGTGTATGTATTGGCAGTAGCAAGTCTGTGTACTTGCTCTGCAGCAGCAGCGTAGCAGATCTATTCCGCCAAAACCAAATACATTAACATTGTAATATCCATTTGTAATGTTTTGTCTGAAGCCCCTTGACTTCGCCACTAGATGTTTATATATTTTTATCACACACCTATTGTTTCGCTTCAGAAGAAATTGATTCATCCACTAGGGTCGTATGGATTGCTGTCACAATCGCTGTGTGTGGCTTTTCAAGCATCAACTGAGTGGCACCAATTCACTTGCATTATATGGACTCACAGAGATGTATTATTTTCCTAAAAAATCTTTGTTTGTGCTTATCTGAACAAAGAAAGTCATATATGTCGAGGATGACCTCAGGGTGAGTAACTGATGAATGTAATGTATGAAATGAAATGAATTATAAATGTACATGAAATTAACATTTTGGGGTGAACTACCGTCCAACTAGTAGTATTTATCTAGTCCCCTTATTATCCCTGAACTTCCTTTAGGCTTAGTACTGGATTTATAGTTGTCTACTTTGGTCATTTTGCATATAATGCTCCTTCTCACCATTATGAGAACTCCATATTTGAGTGGTCCGGTGGTCTGGACCATCTCCATGTCATCATTGTTAGAATACTCCCACGCCACGCCTTTCTCGATTACTGTACGTGACTCAGGAAAATCACCCTCGTCATTCAGGAAGAGATGATCTGTGGCTTGGTTCTTCACCGCTAGCAGAGGACAATTTAACATTAGGACAATCTCATCTCCATGCAGTCCAATTTATGCACCCAGTGAGAAAAAACAAGGATCTGTCTTCATCAAGCTGTTTTTATATGTTTCTTGTACCTATAAATCACAATTTTGGAAGGCATTACTTCAAAGTAGCTAAGGTGCTTCACGGCCACTGAGCTGGAGCTCCTAATGTTATCAGTGCCAGGAGGAGTCCAAACCTCTCCATCAATAACAAACTGTGGGAGGCCAGACACTTGCACTATGAGGGCCAGTGTCGGAGTAATTAATCACACTGCCGTTTACTAAGAATGAGCTTCTACCTAGAATATGTGGAGTTCCTTTGAATTCACGGATCTGTATGTGGCGTGCTCCTCTAGGAATCTCCAGGATCTTCAGAAAACCTGAGAATGAAATTCACAAAAGCCAAAATGAGATTTGAAAATGGAAAGATTTCCTGATTATGATTATGATTACTATTCATGTAGTCTGCAGCGAGGGCAGAAGCTCACCTGGTTTCCTTGTGCTACGGGTGAAGTTTCCTTTGACAATCTTGCAGGTGGAGTTGTCTCCTCCACACACGCCACACTTATCGTCCTCTAGCTCCGAGGCTATAACATTGTCACAGCCCACTTTCTGTGCAGAGAGCAGGGTTTAGGAGAACCAAGAATATATAGAGAGATGTAGGATCAACTTAGGTGCTGTCCTTAGATAAGTTGTGCAGATTCACAGAAATGTTATTTCATAAAACTTTTTGGAATTCATTCAAGGTGCATTTTTTCCGTTAAAGGCACAATATGAAAGATTTTTGGATTAAAATATTTAAAAACCACTAGAACACTGTTATATATTTTGTTGACTTGTGTACTTACATTATCCCAAATGTTTCCAAGAATCTTTGGTGATTTCCGTTTTATTTTTATTTTGTAGAAACCACCAAAGCCACTTTAATATATTATGTTTTATTAGACAGGTGAGCAACTGGATACATTCATCAACAGAAAACGAATCAGTGTTATATAGCTCAACACAATTATTCTCATTGTTTAAATCTTGTTTTCTTGATTTACCATGAGTACCTTGTTTTACCATGCCTAATATCGATCTAGCTCACTGCAGAGTGCAAGAAACTGTCTCATAGTAGCCGCCAAGTGAACGCACAGACTAACATGATAACATTACTTTCAACACACTGAAATGTATCTAATATGATAAACCAGCGCTGCGTTACCCCACATACGCGTGATCGGACGACGTGAAAGCGGTCGTCTGCAGAATAATAGAAGCTCCACTGCTCTCGATGGTGTGCACAAAATCACGTGGTCATCAAGCTACGCCTTTGTTTTGAATAAGCGACCTGAAGTGGCGAAAATTACATATTGTGCCTTTGAAAGGTTTCACTCATGAAGAAATGATCAGTAGTATTATTAAAAATAAAAATTATTTAACATCACACTAGTGAAAAGCAATAATACTGATTTATTATGTATGGAGCCTCTTTAGGCCTTCTTTGTTCAGATGACCAGCCAAATACAAAATACATCCGTAATAATCATGGGCTACTACTAGGCAATTTAATAAGATAATTCTTATTCTTATCACACACACACACACACACACACACACACACACACACACACACACACACACACACACACACACACACACACACACACACACACACACACACACACACACACACACACACACACACACACACACACACACAAACTGTGTGTGTGGTGCTGCAACCATAGCAGTAAATGTCATTTTAAAGGCTAAGACAACATTGTGTGTGGATGGTACATTAGTTCTAAACTCTAGCTCTAAATTCTAATTCAAACCACTACTCCTATTTGCCAATCAAATCAATAAACGTCAATAAAGTTAAAGACGTTCAAGTAGGAAACAATCTTGAGCACACAACTGAATAGAAACAATCACAGATCCTCTCTTTCCCTTACCAAGTGCCAGTGCCAGAACAAATTCAAACCCATCCTTTTCCAGACAATCACATCCCTCTCAGATTATAAAGCAATACATATCGGAATGCATTTTATCTTTAAATTCCAGTAGCAAAACAAAGAAATCTAAGCATGTACTTCATCAATCTGCCATTCCCACAGGACATCACAGTCATGTATTCCACCAATAACAGAACAAGCTAAAAACAAACCATTCAAGAGAGTTTTCTGTTTTAGCTCTAAACTTTAACTGGCAATGAGGAGTGGAAAGGCCTCAGAAAGCTGATTATATTAGACCTGATATTATTCATTCTATGGCATTTTGGAGGATGAACTTCAGTGATGGATGGTTTGTGTGTGTGTGCGTGTGTGTGTGTGTGTGTGTGTGTGTGTGTGTGTGTGTGTGTGTGTGTGTGTGTGTGTGTGTGTGTGTGTGTGTGTGTGTGTGTGTGTGTGCGTTTGAATAACCTTTACCTCACACTCTCCACGCACACACACGCTGTAAGGGTCTTTGTAGGAACACCGTGTGCCGTCATGCACCATTCTCTTCATGGGCACCACGTCTCCGCTCTCTTTTGACTGGCAGTACAGTTGACATCTCTCGTCAGCTGTCCAAAAATACAAAAAACAAAACAAAAGCAGACCACAGACAAATTTATACAAATCATTTTTGTAGCTATTTGTATGCAAGGTGCAGTCTTAGGACACTTACATTTTTATATTTTTGACACTGAAATTAATAATAAGCATTAAAGGTGCAGTAAGCGATATCTGAGAAAGGCTGTTGATTTTTTAAATCACCACAACACGCCCCCTACCAAAAAAGGTCCACATCCCTATCTTGATAGCCCCACCCCCAAATTCACAAACACAGGCACCTCCCCCATCACAAGGGACACGCCTCTTACCGCTGATTGGCTACAGGTGTTTTTTTTCGGCTCGGTTTTGAAGGATTTCGTCACTTAACTCTAGCTGACATTTTAGAATGTTAAAATAAATGAAATGTATTATTTTGCATACATTTTTGTTTAAAAACATCTGTATATGACAGTATAACTGGGACTGTACAATTATAATTACAAAAAAAATTCCTGGTTTCCAAAGAAATATTAAGCAGTATTAAATAGTTTTAAACATTGACAATAATAAGAAATGTTTCTTGAGCAGCAAATCAGCATATAAGAATGCTTTCTAAAGGCTCGTGTGAGAATGAAGACTGTATGATGCTGAAAATTCAGCTTTGCTATCACAGGAATAAATTACATAGATTTAATACGAATACCAGTGATATCGTTGCGGCGTATGTGTCCTAAATGAAGGTGTCTGCTACATGAATAATCATAAATAATAACAAAGTTTCTGCAACCAATGCAACATTGTTCATACTGTGTACAGAAAGCAAGACTGTTTATTCCTCTCAGGAGTAGAAGAGGACACTGGAGTGGTTATTAGCTGGATAGTACCTGCATTCCTTTTACTGTAGCAGTAATTCAGCCCCAGTGGATGACTGGAGATACCATTGCTGCTTAATCACATTTCCATGTACCTTTCTTTCTACTGCTGCTGTCCAACGCTTGGCTGATGCCCTTCTCAGTGACTGGGCCAAACCTTTGGCGAATGTATCCAAGCAGCTAAGAGTAACTCTCCAGTTGAGTAACAACCCTATTACTCTTTCTAAATTCTTAATGTTGACGTTACCAAATAAATACATAAATAATGAGATCCTGAGGGAGAGAGAAAAAAAAAGGATTTTTTTCCCCCAAAAGGAGTTTTGGTTTCGTCCTTTCCATTAATTTAATTTCCATTCTCTTTGTTGCTGTTCTGCATTGAGGTTTTAATGGCACAGCATAAAAGAAGATATCTTTGTAACACTACAATTAGGTCTAATTTGTTAACATTAGTTAATGCACTGACTAACATGAACTAACAACAAGCAATAACGTTTTTACAGCGTTTAACCTTTGTTAATTGTTAGTATACATGTTTGTGCATTAACTAATGTCAACAGATCCAACTTTTGATCCTAAAAAAATTTTACTAGTGTAACCAGTCCTACCGACCTGCCCTGAGCGGGAATCGTGATTTCCGGCGTGTGAGGCGGGCGCTCTAACGAGGAAGCTAATGACCACAGCCTCTAGCGTCAGTCGCTAGAGCGTTTCTTGAGATCAGGGGAGTGAGGTTTACATGCACAGCTCTTACTGGCCTACGACAGTTATACTAGTAAACGTTGATACTAACATTAACTAAGATCCATTGTTACTTCATGCTAACTAATGTAGTTAACTAATGTTAAAAAATAAAACCTTACTGTAAAGTGTTACCGATATCTCAAAATGCAGAAGCATAAAGTTACTAGAATACAAAAAAAGTGGTATTAAATGCCACATAATAATGTCCTTGAACTGAGATTACAGGGACGAGGGAAAGCATTTACAGAAAACGTAGCTTGGAAGATATTTAGAAAGCACATTCCTTTGAACGAAAGAAGAAAATGGACCAAGACACATGGCGGACATCAGGATGTCGTTGCCAATGTCTTTTTCACATCCAACAAAAGTGGAAAATGATTTGTGGATTAATAACATTAAATAAATAGCTTTGACTCACGTTCAGGGTGCTCGTAGGGCAGCCAATGGTGTTTGGTGTCTTCATGCTCAAAGTGGGGGTTCCAAATCTTGCACTGCTCCTCTCTGAAGTCAGCCAGGGCCTTTGCACACTCCTCCATGTTACAGAGCTGGAACTCATAGTTGTTTCCATAACAAGTGCGCCCCCCATTGGCCGGACTAAAACACAGAACAGGTTTGTTCAAGTCAACAGACGAGAAAGGTGATGGGACGATCAATCTAAAGACACTCACATGGGGTTGTTACACTCTCGAGTGCGGAACCGTACTCCACCACCACAGGTCCGAGAACAGGAACCGAACTTGGTCCACTGACCCCAGTGGCCATCCTGCCTAAGCATGTCTGGTG
Organism: Siphateles boraxobius; assembly: GCF_051911475.1. Classification (NCBI taxonomy): domain Eukaryota; kingdom Metazoa; phylum Chordata; class Actinopteri; order Cypriniformes; family Leuciscidae; genus Siphateles; species Siphateles boraxobius. The sequence continues at coordinate 6,952,520 of NW_027508711.1, forward strand.
TCAGCTTGACACAGTAACCCTTAAAACAGTGCTAGAGAAATAGAGAGAAGAAAAAAATAAATGATAAAAGTGGTATCTGTTATTTTGGTTCTGTGTAATGTACAGTAGAGTAGAGGGTCTACAAGTCCAACCTTTCCTGTTGCACACTTGGTCCCGTCGATAGGAGGGCCCTTCTTGGTCTTACAGAAGAAAGGGTTCTCGGGGTGGCTGCACCACAACTGCTTGCAAGGATCACTGGCGCTGTACTAAAGGAAATAGTCATGCTCTCATTCATACACGTAGCCAAGCTCAGATCACATGGTTGTATGTTGGCAGGGAAATAGGAAAGTGACAGAGATTTTATTTTGATTTACTTGTTTACAGGTGAATTCCCCTTCTTGCACCTGCTTAACGTTACTTCTTAATATAAGATGATAAACTTATAAGTGTCTAGTCCAAGAGTCTAGAAATGTTTCTATTTTGCATTATTTTTAATAATAGTTATAACAGGAAACCATTAATGACAATGGGCAAAATGTGCACAAGTCATACACAAGTAAATGGAAAATACATCTACAAATGAGAAATACATCTACAGTAACCTTGTTAATAATAATAAAGTAGTAAACAGACTCTGTTTTAAAGTAAAAAGAAAATGATTCAAAATACTACAAATTAATAAATACATAAAATTCATGAAACCTTACCCGGTTTAATTTATTACTTTTTTTTAAATTATAAATTATATAATAACCATACACTCTCAGAATTCTTTTTTTGTGCAAATCTTGGTACAACAGTTTGTCACTGGGGAAGTAACCTTAAAGGGACAACTTTGTACCTTATTTACCCATAAGTTCATAGTAGTACCTTACATATTAAAAAATGGCTAAAATGTTCTTTTAACTGTTGTACCCCTAAAAGTAAAATTTTTGAAGAAGAATGAAAGACTCGAAAACTGTAAAATCTGATGATCATGTTCTCCTGCATGTTCTACTTGCATGTTCAATTATTTGAGACTGATCCAAAGAGCATCTTGTGCTTCAATGGAAGCAAGAACATAAAATAATCTGTACAAAGAGTTACATGAGCAATGTCATTTGATTAATCATATTAGAAATAATATAGAAACTTAAAGGGTTAGTTCCCCAAAAATGAAAATTCTGTAATTCATTTCTCACCCTCATGTCGTTCCAAACCCGTAAGACTTTTGTTCATCTTCGAAACACAAATGAAGTTCTGTTGATGAAATCTATGAGCTGTCTGTCCCTCCATTGACAGTTACGCAACTAACACTTTCAAGCCCCAGTAAGGTAGTTAAGAATTCATTAAATGAATCCATGTGACTCCAGTGCTTAAACCTCAATTTTATGAAGCGACACAAGTGCTGGTAAACACAATGTACTACTTTATTTACAAAATATTAATCTACAGCTCGCGTTTACGCAACGCCTGCTCTCGCGTCAACACAACACGCATGTGTCATGGTGCTCTCATGAGAGCGCGTTGGAGATGAATATTTTGTAAATAAATTATGATTTTTTTCACAAACAAAGCACTCGCATCACTTCCAAAAATCACATGATCACATGTATTACATTTATGATGCCTTTACTACCTTTCCGTGGCTTGAAAGTGGTAGTTGTGTAGCTGTCAATGGAGGGACAGAAATATTTCACATTTTATCAAAAATATCTTCATTTGTGTTCTGAAGATGAACTAAAATCTTACGGGTTTGCAACGACATGAGGGTGAGTAATTAATGACAGAATTTTCATTTTTGGATGAACTATCCCTTTAAATATTCCTTCTTTATTTTATATCATGTCTTTTCACAGTTTTAAACATAAAAAAAACTAAAAATGTATTTATTTGATGGTTTAATTGAAAACAAACATCGCACATTTTCAGTCTATCTTTTATTATCTTAACTTTTTGGACTTCACTGTATACCGCATTGCCAGATTCACTAACTATAAATCTTACTAGTGAATGTGGTTGGATGTGGAGTCAGATGGCATGTCAGGTTGGTTTGTGTGATAAAATTTCTGTTTCACTCACCGCAGTGCACATCATGTAGCCCATGCCAAAGTCAAAGCGGCACTGTTCGTTCATAGAGTAATGCAGACCAGGCAGCTGGGGCAGAGTTGGCCACTCATGATCAAAAGGGTCGTCACGAAGACAGTCATATGTCCTGCATGAGGAACAGCACTATTTTAGCAATTACAATCAATGAACCGGGTGAATATGTTCATATACTACAAATCAGGAAGCTACAAAAACACAGTTACTCACTTTAGGTATCGCCTGAGCTCCTGTTGACTGCATAGGGACCAGTGAAAGCGGTGGAAGGCTGCTTGAACCAGAGGAGCCATGATACTGCCCATGGGAACCTCATCCCCGCACTCATTCGCCTGGCCGTCATGCTCCATCCCCAGTCTGAATTTAACAAACGAATATTACTCTCCAGTCATCTTTTGTACTTAAAGGAAACATGGGTGAGAAAATGTACATGTAATACATAATATATTATGTATATTATTATATAATATAATTTCGAATTAATTAAAATATTAAGGATACACCGATTCTGTCATGTTCGGTTTACGTTAAGTTTAATTTTCATGGACTGTTGGTTTGTTTCTCTTCAGTAATCTGTTTCCTGTGCTCCTTTGTTCTGTTTTCCCAGCCAGTCATTAGTTTCTATGGAGACTCATTCAATCAGCACATCTGTTCGCCATTGAGCTTATTATCTTTGCATATTTAAGCTCCTCTTTGTTTCAGTTCTTTGTGTGGTATTGTCTTGTGTTACGGTGCCTGCATACCTGTGGATTATCAGAGTTTGTTTTATTGAATAAATACTTTGTTTTGGAAACTTTATCATCTTCATCGGACCTTAAGCATTACGGATACCAGTTTTTCCAGAATGAGTGCACACCCAATATGTTTGTACTTGCTGATACAGATACCTGTATTTTCAATGCAATTGTATTATTATTATTTTTTAAATATGGAGAAACCAACAGAATATAAATCATATTAGTTTGTTAAATTCGTTTAGTAAATATATTTTTTCTTTAGTATTTTTTTTTCAAGCTTAATTATGTCTGTTAGAATGTGTTGTACAAGTGTCTGTTATTTTTTCTCCGCTAACTGAGGAAGAAGTATCTAAACTTCTCCTCTCCAGTCATCCTACCACCTGCCCTCTAGACCCCATCCCCTCACACCTTCTACAAGCCATCTCTCCCACACTTCTACCAGCACTCACACACATCATCAACTCATCCCTCCACACTGGCATTTTCCCTACAGCATTCAAGCAGGCTCGGGTAACTCCACTGCTTAAAAAAACAACATTAGACTCGTCACTTTTCACAACCATTCATTGCGAAAACACTTGAACGAGTTGCTTTCAACCAAGTGTCATCTTTCCTGTCTCTGACCAACCAGCTAGATGTCAACCAATCTGGCTTCAAGAAAGGCCATTCAACAGAGACTGCACTACTGTCGTTCACAGAAGCCCCGCGGATCGCAAAAGCTGCTTCCAAATCTTCAGTTCTCATTCTGCTGGATCTTTCTGCTGCCTTCGACACTGTGAATCATCAGATCCTTCTGTCCACCCTCTCATCACTGGGCATCAAAGGAACTTCCCTCCACTGGTTTGAGTCCTATCTCACAGGTAGGTCCTTCAGGGTTACATGGAGAGGCGAGGTCTCCGAAGCACATCAACTGAACACAGGGGTTCCTCAGGGTTCAGTTCTTGGACCCGTCCTCTTCTCCATCTATACCATATCATTGGGACCCATCGTACAGGCACATGGTTTCTCTTACCATTGCTATACTGATGACACACAGTTCCACCTCTCTTTTCAACCAGATGATCCCACAGTAGCTGCACGTATCTCTAGATGTCTGGCGGACATCTCGGCATGGATGAAGGAACATCACCTGCAGCTCAACCTGGCAAAGACTGAGCTTCTTGTTCTCCCTGCCAATCTGTCTCTACAGCAAGACTTTACTATCCAGCTATAGTCATCCTCAATCACCCCATCAAGGTCGTCAGAAATCTTGGAATAATATTTGATGACCAGCTGGCCTTCACAGACCACATTACAATTGCAGCTCGATCATGCAGGTTTGCAATGTATAACATCAGGAAGATCAGGCCTTTCCTAACTGAGCATGCAACACAACTTCTCGTCCAGGCCCTGGTTATTTCTAGGCTTGATTACTGCAATGCTCTTCTGGCTGGACTTCCATCATGTGTTACTAAACCTCTACAAATGATCCAGAATGCTGCAGCCCGCCTTGTCTTCAACGAGCCCAAAAGGGCTCACGTCACTCCTCTGTTCATCTCACTGCATTGGCTACCACTCGCTACTCGCATCAAATTCAAAGCTTTGACGCTTGCTTAGAGATCTACCACAGACTCAGCTCCGTCCTACTTTCACTCTCTACTACACGTCTACATCCCTTCCAGAAGCCTACGATCGGCCAAGGAGCGACGGCTCATGGTACCAGCACAGCGAGGCACTAAAACACTCTCCAGAACATTCTCATTCATGGTTCCATGCTGGTGGAATGATCTCCCCACCCTCGTCCGTAATGCAGAATCCCTGACAGCATTCAGGCAACTGAAAACTCATCTCTTCCGTGAGTACTTAACATCATTTTTTTATTTTTTTTATTTTATTCTTCTCTTTTAAATCTTTCCTTTGCTTTTAAATCTTCCCTTGTCTGGCTTTCGCTACTCTGAGCAATGCCTGAACTTTGTATTTTGAGCACTTCTTGCGTTGTTTTTTTCCCACTTCACGATGACTCACTTGCTTTAGTCCTCAGTTGTACGTCGCTTTGGATAAAAGCGTCTGCTAAATGACTAAATATAAATATAAATGTTTTACTGTTCATACCATACATAATGTTTACCTGTAATAATGTATGGAACCACCCATTATACATAAATCAAGCTCTCGCGTCTATGCCACTGCGTGGAAATATTGAATTTATGTTTAATATTCTATTAATTAAATACATTAGCTTCATAGACATACTTAATCTCTGATATCTCCATTCTGCTCCCTGTTTGTTCTGTTGGCTGTTTCTTTGTCAGGACACAAACACTGTATATATGCTGTGTCGTCTTGGTTTTTGGTATCGTAATATTTTAATGAGAACGAGTGCAAGTACTTGAGCGCAGAATCGGCCGCATTTTCTACTTTTATTGCAAATTTTTGTGCCATATAAATAGGCTACTGCTCTGATTAAAAAATAAAATAGTCTGATATTCACAGATATTTGAGGGTTTGTGCTGGCACAAGCTATTAGTAAATCTGCCCCATAGTGGCTTGACTTGAGGACTTGACTGTAGTTCAACTACTTTAAATTAGGAGTATCTTGACGCTTAACACTTTCATATGAGCTTCTCCAACATTGGTCCATGGTGGCAAATTATGGTGGAAGTTCTGATCAAGTTTTTCTCACACATGTCCTGTCTCATGGGCCACAACAAAAGCAGAGGAAAAGCCATCCTCGTGGGTAAGAGTGCAACTTCTCACAGGGTGACACATTCCTGTCACAGGAGCATAACCTGCAAAGAAAGGGAAGATAAAAGTCAGAGTTGAAAAATATAGAAGTATTTGCAGTCACATTACTCAACAGTCGCATAAACAACAGTCTGTTCGACTGATCGGCAAGTCTTGCTGAAAATAACTTTGTGTAACTCTTCTCGTTACATGAATTTTAGCTGAATTTTACATGCTAGAGTTGTCAAAAAGTACTGACTTCTGTACCAAGTCGGTACTGAAACATAAAAATGTGATGATACCAGCTTTTCCCTCTAGCATTTTGAGCGCTGTTGAACGGATTCTTAAACACCTCTGATTGGCCATTGTGTTGACGCGCTCAACATGTCTGTGATTGGCTACAGTGATCACCAGTGACATCTTTGACCCTCTTCACCGAGCACTTACATAGATACACACGGGAGCGTTTAAAAACAGGCATCTATTAGGGGATCCCTAATATATATTCTCTGATAGACGCCTGTTTTTAAATGCTCCCGTGTGTATCTATGTAAACGCTCGGTGGAGAGCGTCAAAGATGTCATTGTTGATCATATATGTTGAGCGCGTCAACACAATGGCCAATCAGAGGCGTTTAAGAATCCATTCAACAGCGCTCAAAAGGCTAGAGGGAAATGCTGGTATCGTCACATTTTTTAAATTTCAGTACCAACTTGGTACCGAAGTCTGTACTTTTGACAACTCTAGTACATGCATCATGTTATGTTTTCATAAAAGTATTACCCTGCATGCCAGTGGGCCCAAACTCCTGCCTGGTGAGGAAAATGGCATGATCGTGGTATTCTGCATCATTCTTGTCCTCTTTCTGCTGCAGGAAGGCCCAGCGACAGACGTTCTCCAGACTCTGAGAGGCGTTGGCCAGCTCAATCAAACCCATGGACTGAGAAAACAACACAAATCACAGGTTCATACACTCCAACTTTATCAACCAGGGATGTCGCTAGACCCTTTTTACTGGAGCATGAGTCCCAGTAAAATATTACTGATAAATGTCAAATGTCAAACTGTCAATGTACGGACCTGAAAATTATTTTCCCTGATAATATTTTAGCAATCATGTTGTGTGTTTTCTATCAGTGGTGTATAAAACGGAAAAGAAAAAGAGCGCTGGATGAGGTGGATATTGCTACAATCCATTGTTGGAAACAAAACTTGCAAATGTCTTCTATTGTCAGTGAATGATAGAGCAGCTCTTTATTGCATGTTCATCTTGTGAACGACTCTGTAGGTAAAGATGACATATATATTTATATCCAAAAAAAGAATGGGCACACTTTTGTGATGGAGGGGGAGGGGGGGATTTCAATTACCAGATTTCAATTTAGTTTTAGAATTTAGTTTCTATCTTAGGATACAAGAGACAATTAGAAACAAATCATTCAAAGCCTTTCGTAGAGGTCAAAAGTATGCAGTGAACTTCAACACCTCTTTGACTGAACCTAAAAGAATTAAACTTATCTTTTCAATATTCGCATGCTGATTATTTTTTTTTTAGTGTACACAATTTTCTCATTTTAAGCTTTAAAAGATTATTAGGCATTCAGGCCACTGTCAATGTGTCCAGGCTCCAGACATAAACCCAAAAGTCTAACTTTAAAACAATCTTCTTCAGCTACAGCAGTGAGACTTTGCTTTGGATTGCGATAACAGGAGGATATACTTCAAAACAGTCTCTGTTGGACAGTCGAGTACACTAGATTATCATATTTTTCATAGTTAAGATATTTTCATACTTTGAAGTGCTGTTGATACAACCAAAGTCATCCAAAAAAGTTTCAGAAGGAAGCTGGCTGATGCCGTCTTACCTTGGAGGAGCAGAGCATCATGATTCTAACCAGGACAACATTAATATTGGCACCCAGGGAGCTGTCGTGATAAATCTCATTCACCTGTGGAACGATTCACAAGAAAAACATAAAGGATAAACAAGAAGAAAGGTAACACAAACACAGCCTTAGAGACAGCCTAGATGTGATGCATGGATGTGTAATTCGTCTGGGCTATAACACGGATACCAAAACTATGTAGGCAGGAAAAAACTGTCACAGAGCCAGAGGCAATTTGAGAAGTTACAGAGTTTAACAAAAGCAGAGTTTACTGCCTCTTAGCTGAAAAATGCACAGCACTTAGTCTTAGAGTCACCTTGAGGAGGTTTTAAAGTATATTTATATCTGTAGCTTTATGTCTATTGTACATGTTCATTCAGATTTTTCAGGCAGATTTTTAAATGAAAAAAATATTTCTAGGTAAAAATTTGGATGTAAAAAAGTATATATAAAAGTGACATCCTGGGACCCTCAGGGTACCTTAGAGGGAACAATTTAAAAAAAAATGTATAATGGTTTTAAAAAAAAGTTTATTAAAAACAAATGTAAGAGAAGTGAACAAGGAGGGGTACAAGTGTTATCTCAAAGAAAGAGAAAGAAAGACACCCCTGCATATCTGCATCCCTTCATAAAAGAACAGAGATTTAAGATCCCCAGTTCAATTTCAGCATTACATGGGTCTAAAGAAGAGAAACAGTTTCACCATGCTCATACCTGACTTCTCTCCACTCATTTACACAATGCCCTGGGGGAACCTGGGAAGAAATCTGTAAGGAGGCGCTAAGCTCTGGCTAAATGACCAGGGTGTGTAAGAAAGAAAACAAATGAAGCACTAAACCACACACACACACACACACACACACACACACACACACACACACACACACACACACACACACACACACACACACACACACACACACACACACACACACACACACAGAGCTAGACTAGAGGCTGTTTAAAAATCTGAGCCTGATTATGGAGAGCAGAAACTGAGCTAGCTATAGTTTCCACTAGAACGCGTCAACCTTTCACCAGAATGCCCACAGATGCAATTAGATGCCTATTCCTTATAACACCACTTGTTTTTCAAAGAAACTAAACTTTAGATGAGTGTGTGTTTTGCTATTTTAGTCACCATGAAATCTGACATTTCTTTTTTTATGGAATATTGCTATATTTATTATGAATGATTTCTCTTATGACGTGTTTACTGGCACAAGGGCGGGAAAACATGTCACTCACATGACATCACAGCAAAAGCAAACCACGACCATTCAATCAATTCCCCAACATTTTTTTTCTTGTTTGAAAAGCCATTTCACTCGGATATATGTCACAATAGGGAAGAAAAGAATATATCAATTTATTGATATATTGAAAAACTCCAAGAATGTCAATAATGAATGATCAAAAATAAACAGTACAAATATATTTTAGAGCAACCAAACTGTTTTAGGGTACATTTAAACAACAGTGATGTACTATAAATGGAAACGTAATTTTTTTTGCGTACAAAAGAAAATGTTGTCAAAATGACTAATGCAGTGAAAATGACAAAATTTGTGAAAACAATGACTAAAAGTGCTATATTATGCATGCCAGGCCAGTAGTTGCGGTCACTTTGTAAAGAAAAACTTTAGACTGCCTATAGACTGAACAAGTAATAGCCTACACATATGCACCACATCACCGTTTTCACAAATTCACATTTTTTTAGTTTACACGGAGTATCGTTTTCAAAAACTTTGCATTCTCAGGCCCCCAAAACGCCATTGTCGTGTAAATGACGGCCAAAACGGCTTTAAGTGAAAGAAAAAAGGAAACCATGGTAAACGACTAGCACACATGGTAAACGGTTTTGGCTTGTTGTCCGCTAGAAGATGTCCACTTGATATTACATATATTTAATTTTATATAAAAAAAATCACTATTATATATTTATAATGAGAGAAATAAGAGATTTTTCCTTGTTGTTAAAGTAACAATTCATTATCATTGTTGCTATCATTGTTGCTAAGCATATCAGTCTCTAAGAAACAGTGCCAAGTAACCCCGTTCCCACCTGAAAACATGTGTCTAGGCACTCAATAATGACAGCTATGTAACCCGGCACATTAATGACTATTATCAGCACATACTCTCTTGTTTGTATTCTCTTCTCTCCCACACACACACACACACACACACACACACACACACACACACACACACACACACACACACACACACACACACACACACACACACACACACACACACACACACACACACACACACACACACACACACACACACACACACACCATACTAATCACCTTAGCAGCAAGTCTCTCATTAGTGCTGGCTGTCTCTGGCCCTCTCCAGGACCCTGTCAGGATTTTATTAGTCCAGATCTCAGCTTGTCTTTAGCAGGAAGCTAATTGACGTGTAAGAGGCCAAAGTGCCATAAAATCATTAGGACTTAATTAATAATGCAGCAAGGTATACCATAGGAGCGTGTCTTCTGCTTGGCCACGGAACTGCCGTGTAAACAAAAATGAACTGTGAATGAGAGAATTATGAGCATGGAGGAACACTGGAATATAAGTTGTAAGACCTTTGGAACTGGTAGCTAGTCACTTTTATCCCTAAAACATACTTTACACAATCACAAAAACGAAAACGCTTCTAGCTATGCAAATTCGATTTTGTGTGTTTTTGCATTTCAAAATGTCACACAGCAGTTCATAACACAAAGCAAATATGCATTGCATTACGTAAATTGCCACAAGGGGCACTATAACAGACACTAGAGTAAAAAATGTTCTTCCATGGTTAGTTTTATTTAGTTAACATGTTTATAGCTAGCTATCTAAAGACGGCACACTGGATCTGGGGTTTTCTTTGCACACTACCATAAAGCCAAAACGAGACTAAAATGAAAAAGAAAAAGGAAGGAAAAGACAGAAAATGTTTAGTTGTGCAGGTTTGACAGCAAGTTCATTGCAAGTCTGGTTTGTCGAGAATCTCAAGTACATCAATCTTTCAGGTAGGAAACTCTGTCAGGGATGTGGATGTAATTTCTTGACTTAGAGCAGTTGTCAGGGAAAAAGATAGAGGTTTGGCTCAACCTCCGTCATCCAAGAATTGTGTACAGTAATGCTAATTTCCCTCTTTGAGTTTGATATAATCATCGTTGGCATCGTTTGCTTAACAATGATACTGTCTGCAAAGTGACATTGTGGGAGATTTTTGGATAAGTGTTGATCTGTTTACACAAGACGCAGAACCTAAAAGTTCCTTAGGTAACTTACTCGTCATTTAGCTGACAAATAATTAAGCAAAAGCCATTTAGCTAACGCCTTTTATACAAAGTAGCTTGAAGTAGAATAACTCTTTCCCTGAACTCTTAAAGGAATAGTTCACCCAAAACTGAAAATTGTCATCATTTACTCACCCTCAAGTTGTTGATGTTCTCTATTTTGTCATCCTCAGTTTCTTTCCTTTGTTGAACATAAAAAAAATATATTTTGGTATGTTGGTAACCGAACAGTTGATGGACCCCCTTGACTTCCATACTTACCATACTATGGAAGTCAATCGAGCCCATATTCTTCAAAAGGCCCAATTCTTCCTCAAAACTCATACAGGTTTGGAAAAACTTATGGGTGAGTAAATTATGGCAAAATTTAAATTTTTGCCTGAATTATCCCTTTAATAATGAAGGCAAAAAGGGTGTTTTCACAACAGTGAAATAGAAGAACCATTTCGGGATTACCAAAAAAAAAACAATTCTTAAAGGGAAAAAAAAGATCTTTTTAATAATCTGAAGAACCTTTTTGCTCTGTAAAAAAACGTTTACGCAATGCATTCCAGAAGCCAAAAATAACCTTTATTTTTTTAAGAGTGTGGGGAAAACTGAGGATTTTGCTTTGCTTATTAGGGTCATCTTAATAGGGTCATCTCAGAACTTCTTCAAACTATGTACAAAAGGTGTACAATTGTACACATATTTACATGACATCAGTGCAAATTCTTTCTAATGGAGTTTGGGAAACTTACAATGTTCATGAGGGTGAGGAGGTACTTCTGAATGTGCTCTCTGCCATGAAACATCACCACAGAGCAGTCCACCCCCAACAGAACCTCAATGTTAAAGATCTCATCTTCATACGTCTCTCGACGAGCTCGTGTATTGCTCTTTATTTTCTTCTTAACATGGTGGGGTAAATACTCCATTCCATCCAGACCACCCAAAGGGGAACCTGCAAAAAATAAACACGAAATATTCAAGAATATAATTTAAAGAGGTCAAATCATGGCGAATCAAATTTCCTGTGATCTTTTGGGTACAAAGAAAACATACTGTAACTTTCAGAACCAGAAGTGGAGCACAAAGGAAAAATATATTAAATAATAATAAAAAAAAGAAAGTATGATGACCCTTGGGAAAAAGAAATACACTTTGGTATACTTTTTAAAAAGAGCAGGCCTACTTATTAAGGAAATAATACTTAGTATATATACTATATATATATATATATATATATATATATATATATATATACCTAATTGCATACTTTTTGCAATTGAATGAAAATGTATTATAGTTTAAATTTATATTTAATGAAATTAGTTGAACTTCTTTAATTAGTTGAAAGAATGTTTTATTGGTCCACATAACTAGGATTTAAGTACATCTTTAGCAGTTTTGTTCTCTGTGCTGCTGTGTTCGGCAATTCTCACCCTAGCTTACGCTACATGTCCTACGTCGGGTCAGAGGTCACCCTTCCGCTGGAACTCGACTCTCTCGTGAACGCGCGTACAGCCGTTGCCTGATGCCAGTGATTATAGTATATAAAGTTTTAAATATTAATATTTTTCTTAGAAATACATATTGCTTCGCTTCAGAAGGATATTACTAAACCACTGGAGCCGTATGGATTACTTTTATGATGGATGGACGCGCTTTTTGGTGTTTCAAAAACTCTATTCAATACAATGCACTATTCAATGCCATTACAAAGCTGGGAAGAGCCAGGATACAATGGCTTGAGGGTGAGTAAATGGTGGGATAATTTTAATTTTTGCTTGAACTATTCCTTTAGCTGAGCCATGGAAACTAAACTGCCCTTTGTATATTCTTCAGACTGTATAAGATCTTTATTCAGCCCATTTCTGAATAAGGAAATAGCTGTACAATGATAAACAAAAATGTGGAAAAACAGTGGCAATATGTTTCTCATTTGATTCGGCACATTCTCTCTCTTGTCACCTAATACACGGCAAAAACACTCTCTTAACTCAAAGAGCTTTCATGTTCAGATTGGGTGCAACTGAGGCATGTCTCTCGGGCTCTGCCTGTGCCAAAACTGCTCGAGCGAGGGACAGTGTGAATCCAATGACAGGCAGAAAAAGATTAATGTAACAATTCAGTGATATCTTGCCTTTGACTTCCCTTACAAAATAATCACTGTTGTGTACCAATCATTTACCACGGTATTTACATGGTACTTTAAAACACCATGGTATCATGTCCAAAAACATGTTGCTTTTTTGTAAGTCGCTGCTATGTGCTCAGTGACTTCTTCTCAATGTTTTAAGAGATATATGATGTTTCTTCCCAAGGTGATAAACCTTATGACTACAGATTTTTATATGCCATTTGATGTTCTAATATAATTTCAGAATTTATTCAGAAGTAATGAGATAATCCTAAAGGAGTGATTCACCAATCAGAGAAGTTGCTGTTACCATGGAAACCAGAATCCCAGCAAAAGAGCTCAGAAGTGACCGCCCACTCCCATCAAGCACAGTGGATGGCATAATCAGTTCTCCTGACACTGTCAAACAACTTGTATATGTTTGAATGTTTTGCAAAACAACTTCGAATGTATGGTATTTTATACTATATTCCATACTATATTTAAATGGGAGAACCCGATTTCACCAAGTGCAACATGTTCCTGAATCAACATCTTTGTTGATCCTGGAACAACATTCCAATCGACCAATCAGATTTGAGGGACAAGTTTACAGTTTATGTCAAGTTTAGGCTCACCTTCAAGGTGAGCCTAAGGTGCTTCTGCATCAGTGTTATTCGCCTATCATTTCCCTCTGATTTTAGGAATAACTTATGGATAGGGTTAGGTTTAGGGGTAAAGATATGGTTAGGATAACATTTTCGGACAGGAATGTTGTTCCAGGATCAACAAAACATGTTAACCCAGGAACAGTTTGAGCAGATGTTTTATACCATCATCACTGTCCTCGTCACAGCTCATTTCCCAGTATGTGCAGCATCTGGCTTATATTCACAATCTCAAACATATTCTCAAAACTATCATTTTCAACATCTTCAAAATCAATGTTTTGATCTCTGACAGCTTCTTCATCAGATCCACCATCAGTGACACTAATATTTGATTGCGTTCAGTATTTGCTCTACAGTAAATCTCTGAGCGATTTCAAGTTTTTGATTCTTCCTATTCTTTTGGTTTCTGCCTGCGGTAACTATGAGTGAAACGTCATTTCATCATTGTGTATCAGACATTGACACCTTGTGTAATAAAGGTGAATTGCACTTATTCAGTCATCAAAGATTCAATTATTGTTGTGCAGAAAAAATTATACTTACACTGTTACACACCTCGGGTCGTTAGCAAAATGAATGGGAAAACAGGCAGTCTTTTATAATTTTATTGTTATAAAATCTTGTTATATTGTTTATAATTAATTGATTGAGGAATACTAAGAAGGTTGATGTCTTACTTTAAAAAAATTAATGAGGAGAAGGATAGTGAATGCCGTCCTGGGTCACTAAAGACCCGAGGTATGCGTTTAAGGGTTAACCCACAAAAAAAGTCCAACCTTTTTGGGTGAAAACAAATTAAATAGAAACAAGAAGCTTTTTTTTTTTTTTTTTTTGTGGATCAGCGATTCAGGATATCTAGATTAATACCCAAAGAATTGTAATTCAAACAAATGCTCTTCTTCAGTTCCTTTCAGATTTTATTTCCCCCTGTTTAGAACTTTTAGGGTAATATATGTAAATACAGTCTATGAATATAGATCAGAATGGAGGAAAATGTTTTGGAAGAGGCAAAGCAGTGTACATCGACTGATAAACTTCTTGTTTATGTTTGATAGTAAAATAGAATTTGATAAACTTCTGCCTTTTTTTTTAAAACAAGCAATACCCTGATATATTAGCCAAATGGGAAGTCAAACAAATGTACCACAAAAATCAGCAATGTTTACTGCCAAAATGAACATTCATTTATAAGCGCAAATGCTGCAAATGTTGCCAAAAAGAAAAAAGCAGAAACAATAAATGTACAAATTCCTTAAAAATAAATCAAAATAAACTATAATTTAGGTCAATATCAGCCATCAGACAATGCTTATTACCTTGTTTGACGTGACAAATTACCATAAAAATGGGTCATCAGCTTTGTTCGTGCAATAGACACCTGCTTTACTTACAAAGAATCAAGCTGTGTATTTATATGCACATTACACTAGAAATAAACTTAAGAGGAAAACCAAAGCTGGTCCATGTCAATCAAACTGAAGTCAAATTAGACTTTGGAAAACAAGTACTAATATGTTAGGGTGACCTGTAAATGTGCGTCTAGTGCTGGAACAACACAAAGGATAGAGGCAATTACCAGGACATCCACACAAAAGGCCAGTGTCATGGAAAAGGTTAAGTATTGGCTTAGAATAAAAATTACTTTCAAATGAGAATCGGCACAGACCATGGGTTGCTGTAACTAAAAGCAGTGCATAGACTAGTTGTTTTTGTTGTATTAATCATGAATTTACCGGTCCATGTTTGATACTGTCACCCTGACTGAGATTCAATTAAACTCCTTTACTGTGTTTGAACCAGAAAAAAAAACACTGATTAAATAATGAATTATTGGATAGTTATATTTTATTAAATATAAGTAACACTAATATAGTTAGCTTTTATAGATAATGTGAGTATTAAAGGGATAGTTTACCCCAAAATTAAAATTCTTTCATCATTTCTGTCTCACACTCAAGTTGTTCCAAACCTGTTTAAAAATATCTTCTTTTGTGTTCAGCAGAAGAAAAAAATTCATACAGGTTTGGATCAACTTAAGGGTGAGTAAATGATGAGAGAATTTTCATTTTGGGGTGAACTATAAGTTAAAACTATGAAGTGACTGTTAAGTCAGCATCATTACACTATACTCTCATTGTTACAGTCAAGCAAGTATCCAAATGTCAGCAGACTGAATGCCACAGTCATCATATTTCAAGGGTAACGGCCTTCAATGTGCCACTGCGTTCTTTTGCTATTGGGTAAAAATATAAAGCTACAAACAAGCATCTTATATTCTGGTTGCCATTCTGATAGTCCACGTCTGCTCCTAGTTATCCCCTGACCTGTAGTCATTGGGTTTTTCAACTGTATCTGGGGTTTCCAACACCGGTCTGCAAGGGACGATGCTGATGTACAGAATATTGATGAAGGCCAGGCAGTTAGTAACTGTTGCCAATTATCATAATTCTTCGAATCAATGAGCGCTGGGCTTGTCAGTTCTGACATATCAGGGTTATTTGTATTCAGGAAACGGGAGCCTCGCGGAAATCTGCAAGGATAAAATGAAAACTGAATCTTTTAGAAGCTTTCAAGTAGAACCTTTGCTTTGAAAATGAAACCAAAGTCATTCGGATCTGTTAACAACTGGAGAAATTCTCTTTGAATATGGCAGTGGGAGCTCTTTTGACATGTTTTTCTGTATAAACATACCTCAGAGACACTGTTTCGTGTTTACATTTCTGATGGTAAAGTTAACTTTGAATCAAATTAGACATGATTATTGAAAAAAACATTGCAAAACAAAACAAATTTCCATGCCAAAACAAGTATACAGCTTGGTTTTTAAATCAATGCTGACAGATGTAACTGGAAAAATAGTCTGAAAAAATGCGTGCTAAGTCAAAGTAGCTAAATTAAACTGTATGACACAGAACTTGAAATGTTCAACAAACAGGTGATGCAAGGAAAGTTCCTTAAACTCCAATCTGCACTGAGTTCAACAAAGACAAGAACAATGACAAAATTGATTGCTTATGAATGTTGCACAAATGTAGGTTGTCTATGAATGGACCAACTTGTTTCTCTATTACAACAACACAGATTGAAAACTATGTTGCCTGCATGATGAATGAAGGTCCGTCTGCTTAGACAAGCAAGAGTATCCTCAATGAAGGAGTGACTCAGCACAGAGGAATATGACCCCGCACGCACACACGTCTGATTTACTGTCTTTGTGGGGACTCTCCATAGACGTGATTGTTTTTATACTGTACAAGTACAGTTTTTCAAAAATGGTTACACACTGTTTTTGAAACTATATGGCTCCTTTTCTCTAAACTCTACACACACAAAACATGCACACAAGATGCAAAGCTTCATACTCTTCATCTCTTGCAAAAGTAAACACTTCATTCAAAACTATTTTAACTGTAATAGTTCTAATAGTAGAAGTCTAAAAAATATGTTTGTGTGTAACTCTACACACAAACATAAAATGATTAGCAACATACACACCAAACTACACACAAATGTGAAACATGTAACATATATGTTTATATGTATATATATTTCAGGATTTCAGGTCAAATTGGTTGACCATTCACATCTGCTGGATGACATCAACAAACCAGCATCCAAAAACATGCCCTTTTTCTAAAACATTGTCAACTTAAAATGACTAGTTGTGCAAGCACAACAAACAAATGAATGTGAATCGTAGATCGATTACCTCGATTTTCCCATCATCTCTCAGGAGTACTTCATCACATTTTTACCTTGGCTATCAATCTTAAACCTAAACCCTGTAATCTGTAAGTTAATGTCTCATTCACATAAGCACCATCAGTTATCAGAGCATTGTTGAGTCATCTCACAAGGCGGAATTTCGAGGCACGGAAAAATCATTCTTCATTAGCTCTCCTTTCTCCTTCTTAAAACATTGCACTGCTTCAAAGGTGGCCCAGCACAAATGGAGATATTTGCAGCACTTGAGGAAGCCGGTGCTCCTCCTTTCTTTAAGACCAAGCCAACATCTATTAGTCAATGGAACAACCGGAATGTTTTTGTTTCAGGGATTGGGAAAACGTTAAATGAAAAACACATGCTGTCACACATTTTCTGAAGCCGTGAATACATACAGCCACACACACAGACCTATATGATCTTCGATGGCTATCTGGAGGCATTATGGCATATTTGGTATGCTGCAGCTCGATATGTGTGGGCTGAAATGTCACAAAAGTGCAGAAACGACACTCTTCTCAAATGCAGTGACAAGTGACAAGCTAAAAAGGCTCCGATTTTTTCACATTTATATGTAAGGTCATCTTCAATTATATTTGTTATGAGACCTAGTGCTTTCAATAGACAGATCTGCTTCCACATATTTAGCAAATATGAATAAGAAATTAAGAAATGTATTAAATAAAATTTCCAAAATGTTTACACTTACACTTTACAGTTGTAGTGTACAATTTTTGTTTTTCTTCTGCATATAACAACCAGGGAAAAATACAAGTACTTTATTCTGTAATTTACAGATTAAACATTATGATATAATATACATTATAACGTTGTGATGCCCAAATAAAAAATGTTTGCATTTAAAACAATTGATTCATATCTTTAGTGTTTTATTTTTAATTTATTTAGTCAAAATAGTATAGGATTTTAATATTAGCTTTGCATCATTGTAAATGAAATCATGGGAATAGGCCTAATTATCGGCTTATTGGTATTAGACAGAATGCCTAATTAAACTTGCAACTTGGATTGAAACATGCTAAATAATTAGCATGTCCGCCATTTAGTTACAAAATCAGCCGTCCTCAAATGGGAAACGTTCCAAAGAGGAGGGAAACTCTGGATTCACCTGCATTATTCTGATAGGTCCAAAAAAGCAATGTTTGTAGAGAAAGCACAAAGTATTGACGATTCAGTATTGTGAAGGGTAGCTTTCTCAGGTTACAGTAACAGGAAGTCCTTTTATGATTGTGTAAGTGAACAGAATAAGAGCTTTCTAGAAAGAGTGCAGCCACAGCTTCTAAAGTCATATAAATGCTTGAGACTGGCAGACACTTCCAAAAAGTACAATGAAATAATAAAACATTCATACACTATCTAACCCCCTGTTAGCATGTTAGCATGAAATACATCTTTATAGAGTCAATACAGATCTAGAAGTCCAAAGACCAAGTCAAGGTCAAATCTGGTCCATACAAGTTCATGGTAATTCACAAAACAAACCCTCTAACGCAGTTATCCAAACCAAATGAACTATAAAGAAATTATATAAACAGAGCGAAGGAGTTTCTCCAGAATATCTGATTATGAAACTTAGGGAAAAAACCTCTCACCCTTCTCTCCTCCCACCATTTTTTCAGCAATTCTGAATTGTGCACGTCTGCCAAGCAGAACTTAAACTCTCATCAAGCTTTGCCACGTAGACACTGGCTGCCTGAGTCCAGCATGTCTCTGCTGGAATTCAATGAGAGCAGCAGCTTCTCATACGCACACACACGCTCCAGCTGATGTCGCCAAAGACCTGCTCGCTCAAGACACAGAGATTCACTTACAGATATATTGTCGTGTTATTTTTAGAACCAGCTTGGGCATAACACTTCCACAATGCAATTCAACATTCAGCCTACTGCCACACGTGTAACCTTTCCACTCAAGTTAATGCTGAATAAAGCTGAATCTGATAAACGGACACACCCCTAAGTGTTATGACTGATTTATGACTATAATTTGATGTGTTCGAACATCAAATTAACCCCCCCCCACCCCACCCCACATAGAAGTATCAACTGCTATGTAGCAACAATCGCCTGAAATGTGAGAGAAAGCGCTTATAATAGTTCCTGACTTCAGTCTTTATACTGACCATACACATTTCACTTTGAAATTATGTTTTAGAATCTTAATTTTAAACACAATTAAAAAGTAACAAGCTGTCAGTGTCAAGACAACCAGCATACATCTCGTCAAAATAACCTCTGCAAACAGGCAAACTTGAGACTTTGGTCCGTTATGGGTATATACATTCGTTCCTCACTATTTTCATTCTGTACATTCATTTATCCCGCATTCAAAGAATTTTGGAAACACTGATAGTTGTTATTGCAAGCAAAGTGCACTACCATGCACTTTCATTTAGCAATGATGCATTAAATTGATCAGAAGTGACATCAGAGACATTAACGTAAGATTTTACTAATGATTTCTAGTTCAAATAAACGTTTTTTGAAGATTCTATTCCCAAAAAAAGTATCAGTTTCCACAAAAATATTAAGCAGCAACAACTGTTTTAAACATTGATATTAATAAGAAATATTTAGTACTTGCTGCTGAAAATTTTAATTTATTTTAAAATACATTCAAATTGAAAACAGGTGGTTCAAATTGAAATAATTTTTCCCAATAATATTGCCTGTACTGTATTTTTGATCACATAAATGCCTCCTAGGTTCAAAAACATTACAATATTGTAACAACCCCACATTTTTGAATAGTAGTGATGAATTCGGGGTGATTGGGACACTTTTTGCCATTGAGATGACTTGGAAAAGGTGTCCCAATCAACTTGAATTCACCCTAGTTGATCAACAAGAGAGACTCTCAATCAGCCAATAATAATAAAAATAACACAAAAGCAACTTAAAGTATTACAATCCATAAAAAGTAATTATGTAAATGTAATTAGTTAAGGCCCATTCAAGGCTACTAAAATATTAGTTATGACCATAAAAATTTTGAAAATCATTCTAATTCTAATAGTGAACTCCTCACCACAACCATAACAATAACGGCAAAGAGAAACGATATTGTTGGGATCCCTTTCAGAGCATTTTCTTTTAGTCGAGGAATGATAGCCAATCAAAAACCATTTTACTTTCAATATACAGTGCACTGTAAACACCAATACAGTTTTCATTCTTGATGTGAATGCGCCTTTACTTTTTATGATGCATAATGCAATACTGTAATGTCGCTTTAAAAATAAAATAAAAGTAAATTGCTTTTTAAAAGTAACATACGCTGGAAATGATTACAGAGCTAATCCTTGAGTCCTTAAAAAAGGATAAGAAAGAATTTCTGTCAAATGGTCAAGACAGGGTTCTGTTATGCAGCACTGCAGTTAAGCAATTCATGCAGCCCTCTGAAACAACAAGGCTGAGAAGAAAAATGAAAACGCGTAGGGACTGTGACACATGTCGAGCCTCTCCCTATCCCCCGGCTGAACTCGACCGCTCAAACTCAAAGTGACATTTGAATCCTTTTTAGAGACGTTTATGACTTTATCATGTCACTCTGCTGCTCCTCTCCTCACACGGGATGCTGAGCGAGACAAAGAAGGGGGCGGAGGGACGTACGGACAGCCTGGGCAATGACTCAGCCCTGGAGAACTTTCTTTACTTCATCCACGTACTGTATCCTGATTTAGTAAGGAATAGTTCAATCAAAAAACGTTACATTATTTAATCACCTGAATTGTGCGCCAACATGCGCAGAACACAAATCACTATGGGTATATCCCGATATGCATTTAAATGACCAAAAATTCGGGTTAGAAAAGGGGTACCCCAGGTATCATATCCTTGTTTTTAAAATCCGCGATATGAGCATATTCGGGTTTTTGCCGGTGTTTACATGGCCGTCCGTGACCGGGTTATTGCTAATATTCCAGTTTTGAACGGGTTATTGGCTGCATGTAAACGTAGTCAGTGAAGCTCTGATTGAAAACTAGTTCAAATGGATACAGCCTAAGCAGTATTGCTAAAAGGGTTACATTTAACATGCTTTAAAATGTAATGTGCTTCACACATTATTTTAACAATCATGCCAAGTATTTAATCTTACCCTATTCATATCTGGGTCAATATGAGAGGGCCAGTGCAACCATGTACATATGTTTTTATGCCTTGTAAAGTTAAACATTTGTTTTTCTCAGAGATTTAACTTTTTTTAACTGTTGGTTTATATAGAGGAGGCTTGGTCGAAATTGCAATAATGATTTGAGATTTGAGGATGATTTGAGTCTTGGTTGCATCAATGATGGATTGAAACTTAAAAACCAATCATTAATGTTTTGCCATGTATGCCATTATTTTACAGCAAAAAATACAGTTTCCTAACTGTATAGTGTCTATATATAGTATATAGCCTAGATGTTGTAAATTTGGTTTATTCCAGTGCCTATTCTGGCAGGAATTTAGTTTATTTAAACTAAAACCTTTCAGCGATTGGGGAGGAAGGAGGGGGTCAGTGAGCTGTTAAAGTTAATTAAAATGAATGTACATTAAAATGAATGTATTTATAATCCTTTTATGGTGGGCACAGAGAAACTGCTGGTAAAGCAAGTAGAAATTTGAACTACTGGGTTGATCAGGCTGCTGATCCTTACTGCTGAGCCCTGCTAACTTTACCATCAATCCTCCCTTGGCCAACCAGTTTCAAAAAGACAAAGCCAAACCGGCACCAAAAACCAGCATTGAAATTGAACCTCAACATCCCTCCCTAGTCATCAGCATGCATGTGAAGGACTCGTTGCAGCGCTCCATGAAGAGCTGGTGTCATAAAGGTGATCGGACCTCTGGGGTGAAAGTCAGCGGGTTGATTGACGGGCGGCTTCTTGATGTCAGAGGAGCGGTAGACGATGTGATGACGCCCGGGTCCTCCTTCCTCCTCTCCTGTCATGTCGCCTCCTCTCTCCAGTGGCTCGATAAAAAACTCCTCTTGACCTGCACGGATCATCCCCGCCTGACAGGTTTGAAAGAGAGAAAGAGAGGTAGAGATTAGGGATTTCAAAGGCAGGTACAGCACAAAGCTTGCACATCAAGTCCATTAAGCGAATCAGCTAAAAAGGCTATTTCTGTAAGCCTGCTATATCATGTTTTCATCAGCTTTGGAAGAAACCCTCGGGCAACCCGATCTCTGAATCGATCCATCCCCTTTCTGCATCGAACTCTTGTGTTTCGGGCCCTGACCATCTCTAAAACTCTGTGACATTGCCTGCCATAAGGAAAAACAAACTTTTGCTAATGTTATAGAACAATTCGCTGCTTTAAGGGAGCAAACATGAGATCGTCTTGTTTGTGCAGTTAAAGATGACGGTGAGAATAGTCTATGAGGGCAAAGAGGGAAATCCAAAACGCGAGCAAAGATCAATATGAATCTCTCTGCCAGAGTGAACAAACTCACTGACAGACACACTTGACAGCTCATGTTCCGATCTCGCTGTGTCTAGTTGAGATTCGTTGGCTTTGAGCGACGAGCCGCATCCACTGCCAGGGGTGCTGAGAACGTAATGAGAGAGAGAGTAAGAGAAAGAGAGAGAGAGTCTACACGGCTTTAGACACACAGAGCTAATCGATTGTAGGACACGTCGCCGTCCCTACGACTTATTGGCTTTTCCCTGCCAGAGCACAGGGTCTTTTCCCTTTGCTTCCATAGCAAATTAAGAGAGCCCCAATGAGAGCACGAATTGAATAGCAATGTTAGACCTCTTCTCTGATGTGGTGGAATATCAAATGTGAACTTCAAACAGGGCTGTTAAAGTCCCTGTAAAGGCAATTTAAAAAAAAAAATCTAAACACATTATAAATGTTAGAAATGTATTGCTAAAACACATTACAAAGACTGTGAACTGTGAAGTACTGAATTGTGGAGTTAGTCCGTTAAACAGTTTTTCACCATTGATATTTTACAGATTTTTTGGGTGGGGCTAAAAGGGTACCCGATGACGCACTGGAGTGCCTGAGCTCCTGGCCCCGCCCCTACCTGATGACGCACTGGAGCCCCTGAGGCTGGCCGCTCCCCTAACAATATAAATAGAGCACATTCGCATCAGTTTGCCGCTCAATCGCGAGTTACTGTCAGTATTATTAGTTACTACAGCTTACAGTTTGCTAGTTAGCTATGTCTTCGTCACGGAAATGCGTACTACCTGGATGCGATCACTTACAAAACAGATCGGTGTCCTTATTTAAATTTACTAAATACAATCACATCAAGAAGAGGTGGATTAAATTTGTGAAAAGTCACCTTGATGGAGAGCTGAGGATCACCACCAAAACCCTCCTCTGTAATGATCATTTTACACGGGATAGTTTTATAAACTTTCGTCTGAGACAATTGGGATTCATAGATAATCCGTTGTTACTGGTGAATGGGGCCGAACGACTATCTCCCGCCTCGGCCTTCATCCTCCCGTCGCGCCGACAACTGGTGACATCATCGGCAGTGCTCGCCCACCAATGAGTGTAAGTTGCCTTGTGCGCTTATGTTATAATTAACCTAATAAGCTGCTAGGAGCATCCATTCCGGCTGTAGCGGGTGACAGTTGAGTGTGGCAACGGCAGCTTTACCACGAGTAGGCGTGGTTTCAGCGCAGCCAGCGGACACGCCCCCAGCGTTTGAGAGCAGAGACTACTGCTCATTTTTTCAAGATTTTGATAGCTTATTTTATGTACTTGCCGGCTTTTTTTATCATTCAAATTTGGCTGGGTGTCTAATAACACATTTTTCTGTGATATGACAAACTCAGAACACATACTTCATTTTGACTTTACAGGGACTTTAAAGTCACGCCGGAGCCCCCTCAGTCATCACAATACTGAAGCCCGGCAGAGTGCAGGCCGCTGAGCTAGTCGTTTAGCTTGGTCTCCCAGGAAATATTACACAGCGAGTGGTCCCGCCACCTCCCTCACTCCCTCCTGCTTCCCCCGAGGGTTCATTACGAAGGAAATGCCCGTGCGCTGCATAAATCGACACCACTAGATGAAGGGCTGCCGTTACCGTTGGTCTACATTGACTGAAAGTGCTGATGTAAAAACAAAATAGACTCGCATATACTTTTGTCCTCTCCTAAAATCCACTCAAAACAGTGTGTGTTGTCTCTATTGCAAATGGAAATGACAGTGTCAGTAGAGGTTAAAGAAGCAATTAATAGTATAATGCATCTGCATAACATGTTATACACTCTGCAAAGTAAGAATTTTTTCCTTATTTACCAATAAAAATATAAAAACATATGTAAAACAATATAAATTTACTTGAGAAGCAATAATGCACAAGATAGTTTAAGATTTAAGTAAAAAAAAATACACACACACGCTATCGTTTAAAAGTCTGGGGTCGGTAAGTTAATGTTTTGAAAGAAGAAAAATTGCAGTTTATTTCTTAAAATGTCATATATATATATATATATATATATATATATATATATATTTCTAGGGTTTCACCTTTTGGTAAAAAGTAGTACAATATAAGTTGTATTGTTAATCAAACAGTAGTTTAGTAAATGTTTTTTTTTTGCTGCATGCAAAAAAGAGAAACAATGCAACAAAGAAAAGATGCAACAAAGAGAAACAATATTGTTGGGATCCCTTTCAGAGCATTTTGTTTTAGTTGATGAACAAATGTATCCAAGTTAGTTTAGATGTATCCATAAATTACCCTTACGTCAGTCATTCAAGTCAGACAGATGGACCCTTTCTGTTTAAGTGGGCAGATATAAAAGAAAAATCTGAGCACCTTTAAAAAATTTGTTCAGAGTCTGGGCACAATGCATTGTTTCCAATAACATTTTACCAAAAAACACATTTTCATACTTTCTGCAGGGAACTGAGGCTGACCGACTACTTGGGAAAACTAGTCACTATACAATTTTAGAGGACAATCGAACATGTCTGCATTTCAACCGACTAATTCTTTCCATTTGGACTCCTTTGGGACATCTCCAGATCCTGTAATCTGAAATGGAACCCGTAATCAAAACCAAAACCCCTCTTTCCTCATGGAGAAACTATGGCTAATGCCTATCTTTTGGCCCTCTTGAGCACACATAGTTAGCCTCTAATGGTTTCAAATGAACAATCTATAGTAAAATGTTCTGATTTGTTACAGTCTAAGCAAAAAAAAAAAAAAAAATACAACACAAAACTTCCAACAGAACCAGCCAGGCCAGCTGCACCATCCAACTTCATCTAAGACCTCCATACCAGCGAATCTGTGGTTGGGTGGACATCAGCCGGTCTGAAGTGTCACTATCTGCCAAAATATCCATGAGAGTTCATGAGGAGATTCACAAGCATTATCTGTGTTTGTATATGCATGAATGTGAGGGAACTGGCCACCCTCCCAGTCCAATAAGTAATCCATAACCCTCTGTATGTGTGTGATTGCTCATAAAGCTGATATTTGTTTGACTCTGACAGCTACAAAACAAAGAGCACTGTAGCTATTCTATTGCCATTACGGCTTCTAGTTTTCTTGGCTCTACCTGGCCACTTTGGCTCTAACATAACTTTTCTTGTTGTCAAATTTAACAGGAATTGATAGCCAAGATATTTTCGCAAGGTATCTCTCAATGCCGCACCACCTAGCAAATTACTGTCTTCACTTCAAAGAGTGAGAAATATTTTTCATTTACACCCAATCCACAGCCAGGAGAAAATACAATGAGTGTCAATTTAGAAGTTCCAATTTGAACTGAGGTATCACAGAGGGGAAACAGTTCATCATTCAATCATGACATTTAAGACAAAAGCTCTCCTATAAACTTAAACTCTACAACTTGTAAAAAAAGTATACTTTAGCATACTTCTAAAATTACTTATTCCAGAAATATGCTTAATTAAATGTATTATAATGTTATGTATAGTTACATTTTAAATTAAATTAACGTTTTTGACCTACAACAAAACACACTGCCCTTCTCATCTGGAAAACAAAGACAGTTATGTTTGAATGCTGTTCATTGATTATAGTTAATGAACATATATAACACATATAGTATTCTCATCATTCAATACAGTGATACCATCAAAAGCTTGATACCCTTGGTGTGCCACACCCTCTGTAACCGGGTTCTGAACTTTCTAATCAGCATTTTTTGGGATGTGCTGGAGTAGACTTTACAGAGTGTTTGACTCTTGCATTGTCAATACAAGACAGTGTATAGGAGTGAAGTGGCAGACCTAGCAAAGTAGTGCCAGGATAACAATCTCTACCTAAACATTAACAAAACAAAGGAGATGACTGTCGATCTACGGAAAAAGAGGGAACAGCACTCAACGTTGCACATTGGTAAGACGGAGGTGGAGAGAGTGAGCAGCTTCCGATTCATGGGAGTTCATGTAACTGAGGATCTCAGCTGGCCTAACACAACTGGTCATAAAATCTTGTCTGCATTTGCACTTTTTGAGAGGATTGAGGAAATTTGGCATGTCGAGCTGGATTCTCAGATGCTTCTATAGGCTGGGACACACCGAGCCGACGGTAGGTCGTCGACAAGTGTCTGTCGGGCTAGTTTTTGTGGTGTGTTCTACACTTCGGCTCGCACCGGGCTCATGTTGGCAGCAGTATGCCCGATTCAGCAAGCTGAATTAATGTCGAGGACTCTGAATGAATTTTCATTTAAAGGTGCAGTGTGAGATTTTAAGCGGCAATAACCTTTAGTGGTGAGGTTATGAATTGCAACCAACAAAAGTTACGGTGGCCGCCAGGAAAATATGTCATAGTCTGAGAAAGCAGCGAGTAGCCAGTTCAGCAATGAGGTTTCTTTACAAGGATAAATTAAGAAAATTATGTTTCCTTAATTATTCAGTAAAACTATGTTAATGCGAATATTATTGTTACTTGTTCATCATTGTGTCAGTGTTTTATTCGCTTTACAAAGCTTGCTTCCTTGCAAGAAGAGCAACATAGTAGCGAAACGCGTTTGTCCGTTTAGGGCTACTGTATAAACATGTAGGCGCATTTCAATGTAAGGGAACCCGCGGTGTATGTAGAAAGAAACTGCTCATTCTAAGGTAATACAAATATAACGGTTCATTAAGTAAGGTCTTTATACACCACTGAAAACTTATTTTTCAAGGTAGTGACGAAACACACTCTGTAGCGCTCTTTGTTCGCTGTCGGCTACGGTAGAAACATGACGACGCAATATGTCGACCTTCATAGAAGGGGGTGCCCGCGGTTATGGAGATATAAATGTCTCATTCTAAGGTAATAAAAACATAACGGTTCATTATGCAAGGTCTTTATACACCACTGAAAACATAGTTTTGGATCTCATATTGCATTTCTGTCAATAGATCCTCAGAAATATTACACAATGCACCTTTAAGCGAACGAGTCAGTGCACGAGAATTAAAGCGAAAGTGATGATAGAGAGACAGTAAGTCAAGACGGCACAGACAGAAGGCTGATCTAATGTTGTTATCCTACCCGAGCATTCCAAAACGCAAATATATTCATGACAACATCAGCTGCTTAAAATTAAGATGAACATAACTGATATTCAAAATGGTAAGCAAGCACTGCTTTGTTTATGGTTTGTATATCTTGTATATCTGTTTATATACAGGCACAAAACGCACATGCTAGTTTGCAATCGGCTGTAGTCTGTGCTGTGTCGCATCTTTTTGGTCCAGACTATAATTTATGTTTGTGGTTGCAGGAGGATTAGCAGAATAAGAATTTCATTTTATGGTGTAATGACTGTTTCCCCGTATATATGACAATAACTTATTGAATCTTGAAGTGCACTTTCAATATAACTATGCACATTTCTTTTCCACAAAGGAACCTACACAGACAGCCGCCTTTTAAGACAACATTCTAACTGTCATCACACTCTCTACATAGGCAGGCATTAGCATTTTGCTAAGCTAAAAGTGAAATGATCTTTTAAGCATAAGTATACACTTTCATTGGGTAAATAAATCACCTTTTAATTACATAACATTTTGATTTTAATGCTTTTTAGATCAATATCGAATTAAAGTTTAATTACATTTGACATTTCTCTCACCTCGTCGCCATCTTTATATTTTCACTTCGTCACAACTAATTCTAGGATTGATTTCTAAGGATTCATATAATGCTGCCCTTGCAGCATTAGGTGAAAATATGCATTTTAGGACACAAAAAAATCACAGAACAGTCTTCACATTTCAAAAATGCTGCCAATGTAGGTTTTGGAACAGAGCAAAAGTCTTTAAAATGCTTTAAATTCAAGATGAGAACTAAGAGAGATAGAATTGAGAGAGAGAGTGAGAGAGACAAAGTATTACAGTTAGAGCTGAGTCCATGAGACAGTGAGGAAGTGCAGTGCAGTCCTTTTCCGGCATGAGGCCCGTAAGAAGCCAGACTCTGACATAACACAGGAGACTATTAGAAAGCTGTTTATTTAGTGTAAAAAAAAAGTTTTACATATGATGAAAGAGAGGCGTGTGGGTGGTTGGGTGTAATGACACTAATGACGATGGAGAGACAACACTTAATGTATTACTGTCCAATCCATCAATGGGATAATGTCAGAGTGTGGACCATGACAAATGAACAAGATATTAATGGAATAGCTCATTCTAAGGCATAGTCATAATTTAATCACCCTCTGTAACGTTGCATGTTAGGTTAGTGTCTATCATTCCTGTTCCTGTATTCTCCTAAGTGTCTGTTAATTAAAATCTATATAGTGAGTACTCTATCGTTGTGTTTAAAGACCAGCAATTCGTGATCAGAAAAGATTATTATGGACTTACCAGCTGTCCAACTGCTCTCTAGAGCAGGAGCAACAAAGCCTTGAGGACCACACCAAAGGGCTTTTCATTCTTGAAATAATTAACCTTGGATCATTCTAAACCCGGGGTAAACGGAATCATTGGTTATCCTGCTTCACATTTCACACTGCTCATAATTTACCCGGGGTTAACAATTAATTATGTATATTTGCAGTGTCATTCATTGGATGAACGCAGCATGCGACCTGTTTATAAAGTGCATAAAATTGCATTGCACATCCTCGTATTACGACCGTACTAACAAGTTTATACACTCCTGAACAAAAGGTTGTAAGAACTGCTTTAAAATGCCAAAAGAAGAAACAGGAGCAAGAGACAAAAAAGAGATTTATTGAGATTTTACAATATATTGTAAAAAAAATTAGAAAATTGCATTTAAACCAAAACAGGCTGTTCATCAGCTGATCAAAAGTTTAAGACCATAGTCTTAAAAAGGTCAAATCTGCGCAAAAATATGTCTTTAATGTCATTGTCCTTCAGGCAGTCACACTGTCATGATCTCCTGGGGGCAAACGTAAAAAGGCTGAACATGGTACATTGAAAGATGGAAGAAAGTTTTATCCTCTGACTGAGGGCCCTCATCTGTGCAATAATGACTGGGTCTTTCAACAGGACAACGCTGCAGTTCACAACGCCTGCCTGACGAATTACTTCTTCCAGTCGCTCTTTTGGACCGTCCTGCATGTTCCCCTGATCTAAATCCTATTGAGAACGTTTGGGGATGTATGGCAAGGGAAGTTTACAAAAACCGACGCTGAATATAC
This sequence comes from Siphateles boraxobius, assembly GCF_051911475.1. Lineage (NCBI taxonomy): Eukaryota > Metazoa > Chordata > Actinopteri > Cypriniformes > Leuciscidae > Siphateles > Siphateles boraxobius. Next base: position 6,982,322 of record NW_027508711.1, read on the forward strand.
TGTTGTGTATATTCACAGTGTGAATATACACAGTAGTCACACTGTGTATATATATATATATATATATATATATATATATATATATACACACACAATGTGACTGTGTACTGTTTGGTCTGCTGCTAAACGTCTAGCTCAGGTGTCTCCAACCCTGCTCCTGGAGAGCTACTGTCCTGCAGATTTTAGCTTCAACCCCAATCAAACACACCTGGACCAGCTAATCAAGCTGTTCAGGGTTACTTGATAATTACAGGCATGTGTGTGGGAACAGGGTTGGAACTGAAGTCTGCAGGACAGTAGCTCTCCAGGAGCAGGGTCGTCAGAGCCCGTCAGATCGTCAGAGCCCCCTCCCTCCTCGGTTGGACTTATTATGATGTGCCTTCCGGAAGGGGGGACTATTGTAATGTTGCTTGCTAGGTTAGTGTCTATCATTCCTGTTCCTGTATTCTCCTGAGTTTCAGTTAATTTGAGTCTATATATTGATTTCTCTGTTCACTGTGTTCACTGTGTTCACTGACCAGCAATTCGTGACACCCTCATGTAGTTGAACTATTCCTTCAAAATGTTGCCCTTCAACTTAAAAAATCATGTAATCTTTGCCTGGTTAGCTTCCAGTGTTTTCCCCTGGTGATATAACTGCAACAGTAACAGCAGCTGTAACTGCAACAATATGCAGACAAAAAGGTTTCTCCATTTGACAGTTTTGGAATGACATGAGGATTAGTAAATGATGACAGAAATTTATTTTGAGGTAAATTATTTCTTTATTCAAAATTAAATAAATGCTGTAACAGCATCCACATACTTGTAGAGAAGCAAATGGTTCTGAGATAAATGGAAATGCTAAGCAATAGCTCTCTCCAGGTATATTAAAACTCTTTTAAAAGAGCGGCAAATGATTAACTAGACTGTCAGTCAGGAAATATAGTACATAGAAGACCAGCTGCGTATGCTTTGGATCCTAGATGAGAGCAGTTTTTCCATAGTTCCTGATGACTGTTATTCAATACTAGCCTTGGGAGAAAGAAGAGCAGCTAAGGTTTAGGTTTCAATCAAGATCGGATTTGGACTGTTTCCAAACATGACCGTGTTACAAGAAAATGGGATATTAACCTTGTTTTTAAACATGATTTGCTTCATTCAGAACTGTAAGGATATCTGCTGTACAAAAGCAGTGACTCATGTTTTCATTCACATAGAACATTTACAGTGTTTTTCATTAATTTTGTTTTAAGCAAAGCTAAGGCACATACAAGGTCTTTGATCAGTCAGACTTATGATGACGAGCTTCCTCATGTGTTTTTGTTGGGACAACCGAGCTGGTTGTCCTTTCCTGTGATTTATCTTAAATCGGTATCCTCTATCCATATCATATACTGTATATATTCAAATGTTTTGAGTTACTTTATGTTATGTCTAGATGACATGATTATCTAAATGTAAAAATAGCGGAAATGAGCATGTACAAATACTTGAAAAATACAAAGCTACTAGGGATGCAGAACATTAAAATTCTGGCAAATACCAATAAGCTGACAGCTATTTTCATGCTATGTTTGATAATCAATAAATGGTTGATATTAAAATTCTATAGTACTTTTAAAGTGCCATTTTTTTAGTCACACATTTTTTAATGATTCTCAAAAGACTCAACAGACGAATCACTCCCTCCTTTCCGAGAGCCTACACTGGTCTGATTGGCTAGACGGCCCAGTCTGTTGTAATTGGTCTACCGCTTATAGGACGTTTCGGAAGCTAAATGTCCATTACCACAACTGAACTTCAGCTCTGGAGGCTTAAAGCTCAGCGATTGTACACACTGCAAGACAGTAAACGATGGTGTCGATTTTACCATATCAATCCGAGCTTGAGTCCGATAATGAAACATTGGAAGATCTAGTTATTCAAACCGAACCTCCATCGCAAGGACGACTTGAAGTCGACAGAACGTTTCTCAGTGATACTCTACTCAATTTTGAGGTACATTATGAGATGTTACAGCTGTCATTGCTCACCATCAGCATTAACAAGTGTATGTCCATCGACAAACTGATGTGTATATTTCTAATTTATTGCGGTGCAATTGCGGGAACTGTATAACAGCGCACATGTTAGCCGAGCACTAAAATGAATGTCTGGTGTAACATTAAAGTTTGCAAAACAAATCTTGCTCAATTCTTCATCATCTTAAAGTACTAAGAACGGCAGACAATCTGCATTACTAGAAACAGTTTTAGGTAATAGTGCCACACAGCTGATTAGCAGAAGTATTTCAGTAAGACAGTAATAACGTGAGTTAGCCGGTTAGCTGAAGACCTACACAATATAAAACACAAAACTATGTATTTTGAACACCCGGTACAATATATATATATATATATATATATATATATATATATATATATATATATATATATATATATATATATCAATAATTAATCATATTCACAGGTTGTGATTCTAAGGAGCAAGCTGGTCCAAATATACTGGGTTTTGACCCATCTTTCAACAGGAAGTGTTTTATGAATCCCGCTTTGAAAGACGGGTCAAGTTTTTCGCGACACGAGCTGCCAACTTAGAACATAGGCGCACATTATGCAAATGTGTTAGCTAGTGACGTGTAGCCGTAACTGATTGATATTCGGATTCCTGATGACTTGTTTAGGCGGTTCGGAGTCAATTCTTTCTTTTGGGAGACAATAACTTTATTTATCATGCTCTTTCCATTTACATTCACAGACAGATATATTACACATTGCATGAAAGGGAATATTCGAATAATGGGGCACTATAAAAAAACAAATACTAAAAACTAATTATAGTAATCAAGTGAATTTATGTATCACTATCATCACTGTCATTGTGATGGTAGTGCAAATAATGTACAGTATGAAAATGCATATATATATATATATATATATATTGAGCTTTATCAAATATTGATATCTATATCTTTATTAATAGAGGAAATAAGCATGTACAAATAAATATCCGATATTGGTCAATATATATCCAATAACGACCAATAAAAAAAATCATTAACATCATCTGATAACTGATCAGCATGATCAACTGAATATAATTCCAAAAAGGCTACAAATGCTACAACATGGACTCTCTAAAAGGGATAGTTCTCCCAAAAATTTGAACTCATCATTTACTCTCCTTCCTTTTATGTTTCCTTGGAAAAAGTCAGACTGGTTTGGAACCAGACATGGCAGAAGAACAAAAACAAGTCAATGATTACAGAATTTTGATTTTGAGGTGAGCCATGCCTTTATTCAAAATTATATAAACTCTATCACACTTCATCTTTTATGAAAGTCTTTGTCTTTGCTACCTATGTGGTATATTGTACCAGGACAATGATTCATGTCAGATTACTCAAGGATTATTGAATCGTGATTTAAAGCAGTACCCTGAGTGTGCGTGATCAGACACAGTGAAGTGGAATAGCAATTCCACAGAGAGAGGCACAGCCTTACATCCTGAGCCGGGCAAAGACAACAACGTTCCCCGAGCCAAACCTACTGCTTTTCCACAGCCTGTCCAATGGCTGGCCTGTATTTCATACAGACATCTCATCTCCTTTCTAAACAACTGACAGGGAATATGAGCAGCTCTCAGAGAGGAGGAAGAGCTCTGGACTTCTTTGCAGATTTTTTGGTTTTGGTGCCATTAAAGGATGACAGATGAAGGGGGGGAAAAGAGCCAGAATTCCCCAATTATGGCAAAGAGTTTAACAGGAATGTTGAGATGATGAAGCAATGACGGTGGGTTCTAAGTACTGGAAAGTATTTACACACGTACACACACACACTGTATATGAATCGGGTCAGACCTCACACACGCACAGTTTTTCCTGTCAGGGGTCTTGAAAAACCAAAATTTAGCACTTCCAGTTCCAGTGTTGTTTCCTAAGAGCATTAGGAAGTCCAGCCAAATAGCTAATAACATAATTAAACCTAGAAATTCACCTTTTTTCAAAACTTTTCAGTGTCAGGTTTCACTGGAAATCTTTTCTATCAATGGGCCTATCGGTAACTGAAACCATGATCTCATGTTACAGGCTCTTCGCCACATCATCAGCTGAAAGGAATTCATTGACTTTTTCCTTTCTCTCTCCTAAACCCAAGGAAAAACTGACACTCGCATCTCACACTTGCACTTCCACAGTTAAAACAAGGTTAATCCTTGGCGTTTCCTTTGAGAAGAGATCAAATCAAAGCCAAAACCAAAATTAAATAATGCTAAAGCTTATGTCATATTTCAAGGTATTAAGAAGGAAATTGGTCTCCACTGCTTCCATCTAAGTCCCGCTGGTTTTGTAGTCTAAGTTTTGTATCTTTTTTGGCTTTTAGTTCAAAAACACTCTATGACTTGAAAAAAAAGTATTTTTGTCCAGTAGAAACATTTGAATTAGAATGTTTCTACTGCAATGCACCACAATGCAATAAGAACATGAGAATGGGGTGACGGACCACAATGAACCTCAAAACACAGCCAATTAGATCAGTTCTCTCTCTTTTGGCACACACTCTCGCACATGCAATGCGCCATGAACAAACACTGTACCTTGTAGTTTGAAGACTTCAGTGATGCTTCAGTTTTCTTTTTATGATTTTCCTTGTGGATTTTGCGCGATTTGTCATTTATTATTTGTTTCTAAATTTCCACACTCCTCTCAATCATGATAGATATGTAGCGGTACTACGGCCCAATGTGGTTTTGGTATGGGCAGGGCTATCAGAAATCAGAATGGCTGACAAAATCACTTGCCATTTATATCGTTTAATGCTGTGTACAATATTTACAATTGTTTTCTGTGAATGTATATTGACTTTATTTGAATCGTTTCTTGTTTTAAGAAAAATACAACATTTTATGCTCACGCAAAAAAATGAAACTTCATTTATCATTTGTCATTATTTTCCAAATGTGTATGATTATTTCCCCCCACAGAACACAAAAGAAGACATTCAGCAGAAAGTTCATGCTGCTCGGGGACCAGGGTCTATCAAGCTAAAAACAACAACAACAACAACACAAAAATTGTGGTTTATCCTGTTTGTCTCTGTATTCGGCCCTGTTTTTACTGTTTGGATTGTCTGCCCTGTGTTTTGTTTATGGATTATAATACTAATCTGGATTGCCTGAATAAAAGCTGCTTGTGGATCCTCATCCTGTGTTTCAGAGCAGAATGTGACAATACTATATGAAATATACTATATTATACTTATATTATTTGCCAATGGGGTAAGAAAAATAAATTTAATTCAGATATTCACTGATATTCAAAAGTTTGGAGTCAGTAAGATTGCCTTTTTAAAGAAATTAAAAATATGACAGTTTTATTCAGCATGAAAGCATTACATTGATCCAAAGTGACGGTAAAGACATTTACAGTGTTGCAAAAGTTTTCTATTTCAAATCAAAGCTGTTCTTTTGAACGTTCTATTCTTCAAAGAAACCTGAAGAAAATGCATCACAGTTTCTACAAAAATATTGATAACCGTTTTCAACATTGAAATATTAGACAATAGTATTCTGTTTTTATTGTATTTTGGATCAAGTAAATGGTAAACATAAGATACTTATGTTAAATCACCGACCCCAAACTTTTGAACAGTAATGTACTCTCAGAAAAAAAGTCTCATTATCTCAAACAATTTGCTTCTCAAGTAAATTTAACTGGAAAACAAAGCAAAAATGCTGATTGAGAAAATGCTTTTTTGCAATGTTGTGCAAAGAAGGTTTACTCGTCTGGAATCTGTGCCAAGAAATATCACTTTAAAACAGTGCTGTATCACACATTCAGCACAACTGGTCCAGAGGGAGAATGAGAAACACAGCAATAAGGAAAACACCTCTTTTTCTCCATGAACCAACTAACCCAAACCCAAGTCTTCCAATAATTTGAGGAATTCAGATATGAGCTTCTCACTGTGAGTTCAAGTAAGTACAGCCTTAGGGAGGGACTCCTTATCTGGCTTATGATTCTCTTCCCAGTCCTCCCTGAACACATGCGAGTCAGTCCAGTCTCTCTTATTCCCTCCACAGGAAGGAGAAACGTGTGTTTAAGGTATCAGGAGACTTCTGTGAAGCAGGCCAGACCACTCTCCCGCTCTCTCTTTCACAGCTGCCACATCACAAGACTCTAAAGTCGAGGTTCACAATAAAAGTGCGGAGGTTATTCCAGAAATGAGAGCTGTCATCCATCTGGAAGCTCTTGAGTGATTTCATTTGTACCTCTAAATCGTTCTGTTACTTCAGCACACTGAGCAGTGCGCTGGAATCTGCAAACTGTTTATTTATTTCTTTCCCCGCCACTTTATGTTTTGGAGAGCGTTGCTGCTGGAATGTTAATGACATCCTCAAAGCGCTCCGAAAGACTTCCAGGCGACAGGTGCCAGGAGATTTCTGGAGCAACCCCACCTGACTAGTGCTCCCCTTTCATCCTCCGCCACAGTGCAATGACACACACACAAACACTTTTCAAAATGCCCGGTTTCTCATTCGGAGCTTTTTTCAATTCATTTGAGACAGCTCAGAGGTCACTTGAGACTCTCAGCTCTAAGCTTGTGCACCGCTCTCATGGCGCTGCCTAAACCCAGACTGAACAAACCTGACATCAAAAGAGAGTGTTCAGAAGATTAAAGGCTATCGGTTGGATCTTGAATAAGAGTAATGTACACTCAGTTTCATCAAAGGTGGAGAGAAAGGATTGTATAGGCACAGAGGATGACTGCTGGTGTCCACTTCAAGAAATGCACACAAGTAACACTAAATACAATGAGTAGAGGCATGCAAACATACATATTTTCGAGTCAGTGTTAATAAGACCAGATGCAATAGAAAGCAACAATAAACTCCATGAAGAGTCCATGAATAAGGTTAATTGTTTTTTATGGTGTAAAAAACAATAGTAATATAAAAACATTGACTTACAGACATTCATTAAAATTTAATAAATTGAGGTTTAAAGAAATATATTTTAAAAAGTTCAAATTGAGGGTGCTTACTTGGAGTGTGAGTTCACTAATGAGCTTTGTTATGGGTGTTTAATTTAATGGGAACAGAGTCTTTTCTGATTAGAGGATTTAAGGCACTTTTCTTTATCAGAAATTCAGCTATTACACACAGTTTGCAATATATCATTACTTAATATCAGAGCTAATGGTGGGTCAGTTTTAAAAGATTTCCATGTATTTTTTTTTAAGGAACAATTTCCCTATGGAGAAAGTCGATGGGATTTTGACCTCCTCAACCCGACTGTTGCGCTGTATTAGGCTGGTTTCTTTGGAAGCATTTCCATTATACAAGATCTTGCATTCAACATCAGCTAGACAGAGCACAAGGCCAAACAAAATGGCCAAAGACTTCAGTGTGATTGTGAACTCTATCACTGTAGCAGCAGTGTTTTAACAGATATGAATTTTAAGAAACCACTTCCTAAAGAGAATTTCCCATACAAACCATTCAACACACTGTACAAATGTTTGTTACATTCTATGTTATTTGGTTATGTTATTTTATTGTTTGTTGCATTCTTTTAATGTCACGAGTGTTACCCTAATAATGGTATTTTGTCTTTGTGCCTATGAGCCCCATCTATACTCTCTGTTTTATGGACCGGCTACTTATGATGAACTCAGAGTCATCATGTAAGGCCTTTTACCACCTGTATTATTATGGTGGTTTTCAGTACTGTAAGGTAAAAAGCAGATTTATATAATTTAATGAAATAGTGATGAAATATACATTATAAACAGACACCAATATGTCATTCCATAATACCGGAAACATTGTCACAGTATTTTCTACAGTGAATTCATATAACCACAGCAGTCAGGTTTTTTTTACAGTGCAGGACAAAATCCAATTAATACTCCATGCTTAAAAATAATAAAAATATGATAAGAAATCTAGGTTATACTAGTTGACCTCATTAGTCAGTTGTTGGATGACTAGTCAACTATCAAGGGCTATTGCTAGCAAAGAGTAACACAAACATTTACGCATGTGTGGGTGAGCCAAACAAGCAGCAATCGGACTAATGAGAAAATGGATGCTTGTATACATAAATGGGGCTTTTCATTTCCATTCAGTTTTCCAGATGTTTCTGTATTCCCCGATTATGTTGGACTTATGATGTCAAAATTACAAAAGAATGAAACAAACCATCTCATATCTCAGGAGTAGAATACATTTAGATGACACTTCATGAGGCTTCCCCTCACTAGGACTGCGGACTCCAAAAGGTGCAGAGTGTAATTTCAGAGCCGAACGCATCTCCGAATGAAACCACAAAAATAATTATTGTTACCAACAGGTTTTCCAGAACACTCTTCGTACTCCATTGGTCAACCACATAGATATTCCGCCCCCAAACTCACACTATTTGCTGAGTAGATTGTTTCGAACAAACAATGTTTTGAAAGCAACACAGTCACAGTGGAAACACTTTTCAGTGGAAATCAACCCTCGAATGCCTTGCGTATAACACACTAATACAGGATAAGAGAATGAATATTAAAATGACATGCTTCACCTTTAAATACACACCTTACTTATGCACAAGCCCAAATAATCCCCTTGTATATATTGCTAAGCCTCATTGAGTAGGAGTATCCTGCTAATTTCAGACTTCCTGTTACAAACTAGCTTTAGTTGCAGCAACAGCTTGTGCCCCTGCTGGAGAACTAAGGCACAAGCTCACGGTGCACCTCCCACTCACTTCACACTTAGCAGGGGTTCAAACCTCACAGCGCGCAACTGCCCCAGTGATCTCCACGACAGGCTCTGCACCAATGAGCTCTCCATCCTCTGCTCTAGAAAGAACTTGAGCGTGTCAGTGAGGACACAATGAGACTTATTCAAGGCTCTCCTTGTTTAGATTAGTTACAAACAGGAAGTGGGTTTAAAAGGATAGTTCACCAAAAATAAAAAATAAAAATTCTGTCATCGTTTACTCTATTTATCATGCCGTTCTAAACCCATATGACTTTGGTTAATCTTTGAAACACAAATTAATGGGGTGGTTGATTATGATTTCACTTCTCTAACTTTAGTTAGTGTGTAATGTTGCTGTTTGAGCATAAACAACATCTGCAAAGTTACGACGCTCAAGTTCAAAGCAAAGGGAGATATTTTCTTTTAAAGAAATTGCTTTTTAAGTACTACAGCAAACGGCTGGTATGGACTACACCACATTCCTCCCAGGCTAGTGACATCACCAACCCCGATATTTACATAAACCCCACCCCCCGGAAAACGATTTATAGATTATCAAGACAGAATATGCTAATCAATGACTAGAAGATAACTACACATAAGCTACATAAATTCATCAACTAAACGTTCAGGAATGTTGTCTACATGTTGTCACTTCTTCTTGAGTCTCTCCATCATTGTCTGACTCCGATTTGAACATAAAAGGCTAAAAGTTTTTGAAATTGTCAGTGCATGTCTGTGTGAGCTAATTGAAGCTGCTAAGGACAAGAGCTCTTGTAGCTCCACCCCTGTGCTGGGAGCAGCAGCTGATTAGCATTTAAAGGGACAGACACAAAGCGAGGCGTTTTTTCTCACTCTCAAAAAGTGACAACTTTAACATGCTATATAAAAATATATGTGCTGTATTTTGAGCTAAAACTTCACATACACACTCTGGACATCAGAGATTTATTTTACATCTTGTGAAAAGGCCATTATACCACCCCTTTAATATATTTTCAATGAAACCTGAGAAATTTTTCATTGAAACCTCAGCGAAAACAACCAACCCTGTGACGTCACGCGCTGTGGAATTGCAAGATGGTGGCGCCCTTGCTCCAAAAGCTATAACAAAACATCCCTTTTTCTTTAAAATTCTTACATTAATCGTGTTTGTTACACTTATAGTGATTTCCACTATAAGTGTTTTGCTCATTGGCAGAAGGGGCATGGCCAGAGGAAGAGATCACTTCTGATCCTAGAAAAACTTCCGGCAGTTTAGTTGCAACTCTAAACAAACACACCTGACAGTCTCGCTTGAAAATTGCAGGCAGGTGTTACAGTTGCTAAGACTAAACTCAGCAGGAATGTAGATTTCCAAGAGAAAGATGGAGCCCTCCTGAAAATAGGAATAGTTTAGTGTGCTAGGGCCAATTTCTTTTTAAATTGCAAAGGTGTGAAAAATGTATCATGTTTCTCTATTAATGTGATGTTGAGAGTGACATGCAATTTTTCCACAAATATTGTAATATTATTCCATTGTCATGAGGACAAAAATATATTTTTTAAATAGAAAATTATGCAAAACAGTTTCATGGCTGGTAAGAAAATATTTTTTAAAAATTGTCACATTTTAAGTTACTTTTGCACACTTCAAAAAACAACCCCCTAGGTCAAATTGTTGTACCCAAGCACAAAAGTAAGGTCACCCTTTGCTCTTCTACCACAATTATAAAAGAAAAGAGAATTTGGACGCATATCCATATAATTGATTATCTGTTGGTTAAGAAATGTCCGTGTCCCTTAATCTCCATAAAATCCATTCTAGCCCCTGGAATTACATAATTCTGTTCTTCCACAAACTCCTATTATGTAAGAATTAGGCGTGTGTGTTTGTACGTGCGCATGTGGGGGGTTCAGACATTAAATATGCATGGAACTATGCAGTCTGCATCAAAAGCAGTTAGGTTGTGACTTGTGAGGTCACATGCTTTGAATGTGTCATTGAGTGTAATCTTGTACAACAAAGATTTTGCTGTTCAATCTGAGGACTAGAATTCACTAAAATAGATTGGAGCCTAGTGATAGCGTAATTTAGTTGCACGTATTTACTGTCTGCATGGATTTAACACTTGATTTGATACAATCACACAATTTGCACGATGCATGTTCCCCATCCTGCAGCTCGGTTGTGGAGGATACAACACACTTCCGCAATCTGACATAGTTTACTGGGACTGTGCATCATTTTCCACTGCGATCCAGATACCAGAACTAACTCTTTTAACTGATAAAAATGTGATTGTACCACTACACCTGTTTATATTGGTCTTTTCCATTAGTTGACCGTCATTTGATGAATTACTGATGCCCTGATCGATTGAAAATGAATATAAACCAAGCTTATTTCAATAAAATTCTGTTTAGCGCTTACATTTCTCTGACAATAACAGCACAACGTTAACAGCACCCAGCAAATAGTGCTTCGTTTAGTGTATAGAAAGTTTTTGTGATGAAATACTGCATGCACTGCGAAACTTTGTAGTCAATACGCCCCTGAATGTGCAAAAAAAAGTGTCTAAGAATAACACAATTACCGGTTAAAAAGCGGATCTGCTGAATTAGACTGCATTTAGCTAAAGGGTAGGGAAGTTCTCCCCAAATGCAACATTAAATTCCTTTTACTCTTTTATGAGGAATCTAAAAAGGTGACTGTTTCCCCTTAAGATTCCGTCTCCGGAGTAACAACCCAGTGGGTCAAATGGAATAATCCAGAAATCCACTCTACATCGACTAAAAGCCAAGCCCTGCTCTCCTGTGGTGCTGTACGTGTCTGCGAGTTCACTGCAGGGCTACTGTTCCCCCGCCTCTCAGCCTGAATTGATGGAGGAGCAGGGGCTTGTACTTGTGAGGTCACTCCAGAGTGTTTTCCGATGCTGCCCAAACATGCACTAAACTCCACGTGCTCCAGACCAGGCGCAGAAATATAACACCCTCCGCGTGAGGAACGTACAGACAGTGGAGGGCTAGTGTATCAATCACTGAAAGCAACAGAAAGTAGCTGCTCCCTCTTTTCTGAAAACCAGTCTCCATCCAATCTATCATCTTTTTGGTCATTTCAGGATTTCCACAAAATCCTTAAAGTGTTGGTTCACCCAAAAATGAGGGAGAGCAAATGATAACTCTCATGTTGTTCCAAACCAGTAACCTTCTTCTGTGGAACACGATATAAACTCTTTTGAATAACTGTTTTTGTCTATACTAAATCAACACTGTTCATTTTTCAACACTGTCTTTGTGTTCTCATCTCTTTTTGACTTCTAGATTAAAAATTGCACACAAAAGACTGAATGGCCCAACACTTCCCTTAGCCTTGGGGTAGTAACCCATTGTGAAGTCTAAACTAGACAAATGTGGTGCTTGTCAGCAAATCAGAACATGGCCAATGGGACACAATAATCACCAATGTGGATGTAAATCCATTTAGGACAGTCGTTTTGTGTTTTTAAAAGCGAGGCACGCATGTTAGCCTTTAAGAACCCAAGCTGAACTGCGCTTGAATAAAGAATCACTTCTTCTTTACCACATCCAAACCACCAAAGCGTATGGTAATTCCTTCCAATTTCATCCAAGATATAAACACATGAATAATATCTATGTCGATCTCTAATTCATGGACAACAGCCAAGGACGAATAGCTTTTCAAGGGCGATTTGTGAGGTGGAAAATGGTAGCAAATACTTGATGCCCTCTGTAAAGATATATATATATATATATATATATATATATATATATATATATATATATATATATATATATATATATATATATATATATATATATATAAAGACAATGTACAGCAAACTCTTGTGATGTCAATGAGCTGCGAAAGGCAGCCTTTTTTCAGTAGGATTAACCATGCCAGTCAGCGCTCAGGCACGCACAGAAACCCGGCAGGAAGGACCTCTGGCGGACATCCAATAGCAAATCGCTAAATAGCCTCCTCAACTAATAACAACGGTTAAGACAGTATACAACCGATCTGAATCATTACCTTTGCAGCCCTCACTGAAAAGCACTGTGCTCTATTTGAACAAGAGCAAATGCCATACAATTTATTGTTAATGAAAATATTTTTTTCTAGTTTAAAACACGTGGCAAGCCTTAGAAATTGATTTTGATAAACTACGTCATTTGCAATAAAACAAAAAATGACTCTAAAAATGTCATGTCGTGCAATCAAGTAGAAAAAACAAAAACATTAATTGTTCTTTTAAGACGACCTCAATGATTCATAAAATAATTCACAATATGTCCCTTATGCTCACCAAGCCTGGATTTATTCGATTAAAAATGATAGCCATTACTCCAGTCTTCATCGACACATGATTCCTCAGAAATCATTCTAGTATGCTGATTTGGTGCTCAAAATTGAAATGTTTGGGGTAAGTAAGATCAAAAAAAGGTTGTATTCACTAAATTTATTAAATAGGAAAGACATTTAGAATGTTAAAAAATATTTCTATTTTTTAATTCATCATATAATCCTGGGGTGGGGGATTACGGTTTCTACAAAAATATTAAGCAGCACAACTGTTTTTAACAAGTTTTTAAATAATAATAAGAAATGCTTCTTGAACAGCAAATCTGCATATTAGAATGATTTCTGAAGAATAGAAAGAATACATTTTTTTTTAAAGTGGGCATCATGTCATTACCCTACTAGATGAACATCATGCAGTAAATGCTTTATATGATAGAGCAAAGAACTTACCAGGCCATCGCAGTTGCTGACAGCCACTGATGTATCCTGCATATTGGTCACATAACCCACATATAAACAGTCACTGGGCAACAAGGGCTCAGAGTGCGTTTGGTTATCGTCCTCAAGCCACTCCACCTTTGCTCCTGGGGCCACAAGCCTGTTATTTAGCCTGAGGTGAAGGTGAAACTCCTGTCCAAAAACAGTAACGTTATAAAAGAGTGTCTCCTTGTGCCTCAGGTGGTCCTGCTCCTCATTGGTCTCTCCATGCTGGTTGGCCTGCCTCCTCTTGCGCCGGTGGGACCCCTGCCCACTCAACCGGCTGGCAGAGATGGCGTTAGAGAGGAAGCGCCCGTCTGCATCCACACTCACCGGCCTCACTAGCCCGTACTCCCTCAGGACATGCGGCAGGGAATCTGTCAGGGGCACGCACACAGGTACAAACATTCAAATGTGCACGCAAACACAAAGTCAATAGATTTCACAGCAGAAGCTTAACAACAGTGAAAACTCGAACAATCTCGAAATAAGCTGCAATACTTACACAGCTATCCAAACACATGGCAATTGTGTAGCCTATTTATAATAACATCTTAAAGTTTCAGGTGTAAATATTTTTAACCCTCTGGTGCTCTTCGCGTGTCGGTCATTTTTTTTATTTCAATGAAATTAATGTACTATATTTTAGTTTGATAATGTTTTTTTATTTAATATTTTGTATTTTTAGGAGATTTTATGGTACTAAATTATGAGCCATCCAGAAACGTGCGCTCTGGAAGCGAACGTCGTCTTGTGGTACCATCTCAAAGAGGCACAAAATCTCTTTCTCGGACTTTACCATGACTGTTCCCTGCTGGTGGAATGATCTGCCTAACTCAACCAGAGCTGCTCAGTCAGTAGCCTCTTTCAAGAAACGCACTTGATCCAGTAATACTAACACTTTCTCTTCAATCCTATTTTTTATTATTTAAAAAAATAAAAAACATATACTGCGTTAGATTAAACTGAAAAGGGTCATAGCACTTGCATATTGTTGTCTGACTGTTAGTTTAACTGCTTCTATTGTTCTCATTTGTAAGTCGCTTTGGATAAAAGCATCTGCTAAATGAATAAATGTAAATGTAAATTATATTTATGCTGCATTTATAATACATTTATTCACTTTTTGAGCATAGACCTGAAAATTTTATTTCCAACTTAAACTGTCGTAAATCTTGAATGCTTTAGAGCACAGACTTAAGTTTGATATATTTTCAAAGATGTTTCAAAAAGTGAACTTAAAAAAAGTTACAGAATTTTACATTTATTGTTATGAAAAATTTCAAATTTTTATATGAAATATATATTTTCAAAAACATGTTTTTCTCTAAAACTGTGAGAAAATCAAAGCCATAAATCTAAACAAGTTGTATTCAAAAATTGAGTCTGATATCTCAAAAAATTAGCTTTCAGTAAGATTCTATTTGGACCAAATGTTTGGACCGCAGTACCAAATGTTTTCACTAGGTGAAATTCGTCTCCCATTCATTTCCAATGCGGACATTTTTGACCGCGAGGAGCACAAGTGTGATTATTTTTTTCAGGACCATTTAACCTGTTCGAATCATGTCCATGATTTTTTTGTGTGCACAAAGCAAGTGGCAAAAACTTTACCAAGTTTTGTACTATTCCGATGAAGAAGAAAAATCTAAAAAAATAACATATTTTTTTCGGTCAAACCAGAGGGTAAGTAACAATAAAAAAAACTATGGAAACATCTTGCATTGAGGACAGTTGGTAAGTTGCGTCACCTTTTGCTCAACTTGTGCTCTAAGCAAGGAGAAATGAGAAATTCCATCACATATCGCAGATTGTGATCAATTCCAAGTGCAACATGTTCCAAGTGCAACATTTTCCAAGTGCAACATGTTCCGGGATCAACATCTTTGTTGATCCTGGAACAACATTCCATTCAACCAATCAGATTTGGGGGACAAGTTTACAGTTTATGTCAAGTTTAAGCTAACAACCAGGGTTAGGTGATTCTACATCAGTGTTATTCACATATAATTTCCCTCTAATATTAGGGATAACTTATGTGTAAGTTTAGATTTAGGGGTGGAGATATATTTATGATGAAATTTTTGGACAGTAACCTAATGTTGTTCCAGGATCAACAAAATATGTTGCCCCTTGTTAAGCAGTAAGCTGTCATATCAACATGGTTGAATAAATGCCTGATCAATTCGGATATGAATTAAAAGTATGAACATTAGTTATCTGAACAAGGATAATAATAATAACAACACATTACTTGGATTGCAGAGTGGTATTTTGCTGCACATTATTCTAAGACAACCATAAATCAGTCATGAGAAGATTTAAAAAGCTTAAAACCCCTTTTTTTATTTGATGGACTCACTCAGATTATTTAAAGTAATTTAGTCCTCACTAAAGGAATTTCAAAGAGAAATTTTAGTATTCCTAAATTCAGATCACTAGTTCCGTCGGTGGCACAGCTTATACCCGAAAGCATCTGACACAGATGAATGGGGAAAGAAGGTAAATTTGCAATTCTCCAAAATGCATATTTTTTTTAGAGCTGCATAGATTTTCTTTGACAGTACAGCTGTCATGAAATTAATTCAGACATGCAAAAAAAAGAAGCTTTTTAGCATAAAAAATAGGCTACTCATCACTTTTCTAATGTGCAGCTGAAAACTAATAGGCCTACCTATCTGACAAAAACTGTTGCTTTTTTAGAATAAGGGGTATACAAATCTTACCCCATTGTCCCTTACAATGTGTCATGCATTCCTTTCATGGTGATGAGAGAGGCAGCAACACATTTGGCTGCTCTGTTTATGCATAAATGCCTAGTGTCCTTCACTTCACCAGGAAAGACCAGCTTACAGCAAAGCAAACAGTACAATATGATTTGGCAATATCTAATTTGACAGTAAAGTAATGGTTCTTCTGTCTAATTCACTCTTCTGTATACTCATCTTGACAGTAATGTCGGCATTTTGCGACAGTTATTTCAAGCAGAAGACACTAGATCCATCAGCTGTTTTACATTATTGACAGGTCGCATGGATTTTTGCGCTTCCTTTCAGTTTCACGATCAACGCGTTAATCGTAAATATGTTATAATAAGATGCATTTTATTATAACGTTCTTTTTACTCAAACAAAAGTTATAGATCTTTCAATTTAGAAGCCATAAAAAGTTCCGGATCTACTCAAATTCAAGGAAACCGTCGCTGACAGCAAAATTCTTCTTAATTCTTCTTTCGTTTAGATAAAGGAAGCCTACAAGTTGCTGAAACATGAGTTGCTGCTTCATACAGCTGGACAACCGATCGGATCCGTATCTCCTGCATAAAGTAAGCGTGATCAGTAATGGCAAATAAAAACCTTTCCACGTACCTATACTGTTGGCGATGTAAAGAGTATCTGTGTGCTGAAAGTGAAGGAAAATAATGAAGAATGCACATCCAGGAGTAACATCCATGGCAGGTCCGTGGAGAGGGGAGAGCGCACGGGAGAAAGGCGGACTTTGAGATCTCAGATAAGCGATCCAGCAGCGAACGCTACCCCCTCCCCTTTCGGACTGACTGCAAAGTGCACCGGGGAAGATAGGCTCTCATTCTCACCCTCCCTTTCCAGCCCCCTCTCCTCCTCCACAGTCCACGGTGTCCGTAAATGCAGATCCTCTCCTGACAAACAGAAGACCACCAGTCTGATCGTTCTTCTCATCAACGTTGACGGGGAACATCAGTTTTATCATTCTTGTAAAGCACTCGGGTGGTAAACATGAACAAATTGTGATACACTTCGTCAGAAGTTTTTTTGTTTTGTTTATAAAGTTCATTAAGCTCAGTAGACGGCATTCAATAATCATTTAGGCTAGTGGACAGTATAGATATAATGTGAAGAATATGAGGGTAGCCTATATATGAAAGAAATCAAAATAAACAGGAGGACTATTGTATTATTTGGGTATTAGCAACTAAAGTTGCTAAAGTTTTACACAAAAAATAAATCATTGTTCACTCACATGAGAGGCCAATAATAGCAAAAAAATGTTTTAGTCTACATGGAGCGGGTCGCCCCCTTATGGGCTCCGCCATGCTCTCATCACATGACCTGCCATGTACCCGACAGAAAATAATACTCAAATAATACTACTACTACTAACTACTCATACTACTACAAATAATAATAATAATTATTATTATTTCATAGTATTTATTATTATTGTTACTATTATTTATATATTGTTTTCCTACAAACTATATGCATAAAGATAGAATAGCCTACATCTAAACAAACCAAGCAAACAAAAATCCATTAACGGTGACTATTCTGAGCTGTAACAAGAAAGTCATCTCAAATTTATTTGTATTGCATTTTCCACAATACACATTGTTTCAAAGCAGCTTTACTGAAAATCATATCCTAATATCTTCATGACTTAGAGTCGTATTTAGCAGATTAGAGCTGGGCAATAATGTAGTTTACATTTTCTGACGATACAAGCAATCAAGCCGTTGAGATATGTTATACACAGTATAATCGCCCTACGCAAACATGTATGCGAATGAAGATGGACACATTTTTGGACTTATATATATAACTTTACATAAAAGGATGATTTAGCTACATTTTGCAACACATTAAAAGTCAAGCAGTTGAAAATTTCTAGCCTATATCGATATAATGTATCAAACTTTATAGAGATGCGATACAGTAAAGACAGCGGACAGGGGAAAAACAGCGTACACTGAAAAAATGTGTTAAATATCTGTAGGAGACACTAAGAACTAAGAAATGATCAATATAAGACACTAAGAAATTATCAGACACTAAGAAATTATCAATATAAGTTTTTTTGCTCATCTAATGTTGTACGACATCTACTGGCAGGACAACTGTGGAAACTAACCAGCCAAACCCCTTTACTTGTTTAGCATTTTAGAAGGAAAAATAAATGATTAAGATGCCCATTTCCAATTAAGACATTTCAGAATGAGAAGGTGAGTACTTTTGATTGGCATTTGAAAAGGAAACAGGATTACGTTCATGCAAAAGCTATTTACTGCATGATGCTCTTTTTGTGGTTGAATTTTTGGATGGTGTCTTGTAGAAATCATTACTAATTTTCCCATTCATACTTCTTATAACTAAAAATGAGTATGTCTGTCCTAGTATTTTTAATATCATACGTTATACAGGACCACAGCAGTTGGAGAAGAAGCATCCTGCTCTGTTATGAAGTTAGTGGATTATTGAAATAAATCACCTGGTGAGATTGGAAGCTGGGTTCTTGGATAAAGAATGTCTAATGCATCTCTGTGGCGCAGGAGGAAATGGATCATGTGCCATCTATCTGTCAGCAGCTTTACTTCTCCAACCTCCTCTGTGGGGCAAAGGCTCTAAAAGTACAATGATTTACCTTCATTATTTTAAAACACTGATGATGAGCAATAAGAACCCACAACCACAGGTTGCTTTTCATTTTTACTATATGGAATAAAAGCAACCCAAAATTAATATTATAGTAACCATTTGAAATGTGATTGTGTAAATAGCTTTTTCCAATTATTTTCCTTTGATCTGTCATTGCTTACACCCTGAATTTGTTTCATTTGTGGAAAACAAAAGCAGATGCTTAGCAGAACATTCTGCTTTTGTTCATACAACGAATTTGGTAAACTGGAACCGTCAAGATCCAAAAAGGAAAAAAAGAACCATAAAAGTAGTTAAAATGTTGCCCTACACAACAGCTGTTAAATCTCATCATGCTCACATATATGGTTGTTTTGTGATCAGCAAATTATTATTAGGGGCCAAGCACCGAAGTCATAATGTTCTTCTTCTTCTTTTTCTTCTTCCACTCATCTATGGAAGTCCATAGAACTGCTTGCCGGAAAGTTATAAAACTTAGCACACAGATAGAGGACAGTTGTAACTGTCACCATAGCAAATTTGGAGTCTCTAACTCAATCCGTCTAGCGCCACCAACTGTTCAAATTTGCACTCATTGCACCATATGACATCATTTTCCTTTCGGAAAGTTTTCCGCCATTTGGAATTTGTATTTTTTTATTTTTTTCACAAAAAATTTAACCAGGTCATTTTCATACCATGGCAATAAAATGTTATGGAATTCAAGTTGATTCGTCAAACCATTCTCAAAAACTTGCAAACGAATTTGAGGAAGTGGACACCAAAATGGACATATCTCTGCAACGCTTTAGCATATTCTGAAAAAAACTTGGTTTTTGTTATGACAACCATAACCTGATGGTACGTACTCAGTTTCGGCACAGGGCCACCTAGTGTTCAGGAGATGTGAAAAATAGCTCTTTTTGCTTATAACTTCTTAACAGTTTGGGCAAAAATTTAAAAACTGGTTTAGATTCTTTCGATTCGGTGCAGCATGCTGAGTCGAATGAAACCCAGTTTTCCTATATCGGCAATTTTGGTAGTTGACCATTTCAGATTTTGACTTAAAGTGCAATATTTTACGAACGTATTGAGGTATCGTTTACGGAACTTGGTATGTCTCTTTAGCACTATGCCCTGAAGGTACTCAAAAAGTTTGGGGGCAGCGCCACCTTGTCATAGTCAGCCGAACATCTTGGTTCATGCTGAGAACATAGATAATTTTGCCATAGTCGACCAAAGTTCTGTCCACCATTTTGATTTTCTTTAAAAACCTTTTTCGAACTCCTCCTTAAGCGTTTGTCTGATTTTCACCAAATTTGAGACAGATCATCTTTAGACTATTATGGCAAAAAGTTTTGGTTTTCGTGTCGTTAGACAAAATAGTTTTTGTATGCCGCATCAACGAATTTGATGGCATAATACCAAAATGACTTTGAAGCTTAATCTTTGCAATTCTTTGGCAAATTGACACCAAACTTTGCATGTGTCATTGTCACCTTACTCTGACCACACCACATCAATTTAGTCACAGCACCAACTTTTTGTCAAAAGTGATTAACCATTAAATAATTTCACTAGTGATTGTATTTTTTGTATTTAATTTTTCAGTAATTTTGCCAAAAATCATCTTAATATGCCTTTAATTGCTCGTTGTAGCAGTTGGTCTGATACCCACGCTTGCATGACTTATTGTGCCTTCTTTGTGCTTGGCCACTTAATGGCTGTTGCAGCTATATTTATTATTATTTTCACTTTGGATATTATTCTTTATAAAATTAGACATTATCAAGGGATCAATAACAGATCAACTTGTGTATGTAATTCCAAAAGCCATCAAGTGAAAATATAAAATCATACACTTTGTAGAATACACATTTAGGCTATATCAAAGGGAGTAATTAACTTTTATTTGCATTGAATTCACGAGAAAAAATTATAAAAAGAAACAATTTACCTACAGCAATATTTGTTTATAAAACCGTTTTGGGAAGCATTTTGAATCAGATAAGACTGTAAAAAAGCAGCACACTAGTAAACTATAAGCTCAGTTAGCAAAAGTCAGCAGTGGTTAACTTTATGACATAATTGCAGAGACCTCAGATTGTGGGATTTTAAGTGCAGAGCAGAAGAGAGGGTTTCTGAAGGGGACTGCATCTATTTCTCATGCTTCTCTAACTGAGGTAAAAGATTGAGGTTGTCACTGAGGTTAAGGGAGACGATGGTTTAATTGAACCTCTACATTCCAGCTTCATTGCTTAGCCAGATGGGTCAAGCTATCATGCTTGCAACTTTCGTGTAGCTGGGCATCCAGAATGTAAACTAAGCGCATTGAGTATAGATACTGAGGATAACTGCAATTAAAATTTGATTTGTACACCATATAAAGGCCAAAGATGCTGATAAAGCTGTAAAAGTATAATTTATACTTATGGGGAAGGTCATATCCTGGGAATAGTTGAGAGTTTTGTCATTTGAACTTGCATGATGAGGTCAGATGAGGAAAGGCTACATGAGTTTTGGTTCACTGAACTGAAAGAAGTTGCAAAAGAGTAAATGTGGAAGCAGATGGTCATGTATATTAATTCTTGTCTAAATAACACCATTGGAAGCAATCTGTGAAAGGAATATTTTCTCTAAGCATTTTAAGAATTGTAATACCTCTGTGAAAAAACTAAGCTATTGGATAACTAGCACTATAGATAAATAAATGATTGCGCACCAAATCAGCATATTGGAATGACCTCTGAAGGATTATGTGACACTGGAATAATGATTCTTTGCCATCACAGGAATAAGTTATATATATTAAAATAGAATCAGTTATTTCTATTGCAATAGTACAGTTTTTACTGAATTTTTGATCAATTAAATGCAGCCTTGTTGAGCATTGTGACTACATTCAAAAACATTAAAGAAACTATTATTCTAAACGTTTGACAAATTTAGAGATACAATTTGTTTTGTTGATTTTTTTATTAAATAATTATATTGTTTTTTTTTTCTATAAATTAATTTTTAAGTTCAAATTTAAATGTAAGCAATACAAACAATACAACACATAACACATTTTTAAATTTCATTTACAAACACAATCTTGTCAGGCAACAATAGACTATTGCTATTCCTACCTATTTACTGCCCACTGTGGACTAAAAAGATGAGTCAGCCAATTTCATGTAATAGAGCCTGAAGGGAAAAACTAATAGATGCATACTGCAGCTAAACACAACCTTTAGATACATAAACCAAAATATACATACAGCAGCTGGCTTTAGACACAACCTAAAGTCTAAACACAACCAGCCATTAAAGACCCTGAGAGCTGAGACATATGAGCAACTTAATTTACATTATGACCAATGAAATTATCACACACCACATGTGCAACAACATGTCGTAATGCATGTATCAAACTGTTTGAATTCCTCTCTTGTTCCGGTGCATCCGGCCAATTCCACCATATGTGTCATATGATTCACTCATGTGGATCTTGGAAACGTAGGACCGATATGCTGTGTTACTTAGCCTTTGGTTTTAATCTGAGACTGCATGAATAGGCATAGGTTGGCATAGGTTAGCAGTAGAGGGACTTGTTACTGTTTAGTGGCTGTAAAAGAGAGTTGGATCTATGTTGCGGTCACTGCTGGCTCTCAAACGAACCACGGCCGAGCCAGTGTGTCCCGCCAGGACGTGTGTTTTACATTTGTTCCTCCGCTCCCTCTCTACCCTCTACTCCTGAAACTCCTTCCGCACAAACTCGCGTCACGTGACCTGCTGGGCTAAACGGCTGCTGCTGAACAGACACATGGATTACATGAACATACGCTTAAAGGCATACAAGCCCTTAAATACAAGTACTGACAAGACACAAGGCAAAGTTCACTCAAAAATGAAAATTCTGTCATCATGTATCCACCCTCAGGTCGTGCTACAGCATTTCTTCTGTGGAAAATGTTATGAAGAATGTTCATGCTGCTCTCTTAGAATAAAAATGGATGAGGCTCTTAAGCTCAAACTTTTCCAGGGCATGAAGTCAAATATTTCACGGTGATACAACTGTCCTGATTATATTATAAGAAGAAGAAAAAAGAAAAGAAAAACTTAAAAAGTAGTTTGGCATGATTTATTGTTATTATAATTTCTTTGGGGCAAAAAAAATTTTTAAAAAAACTGCTTCACTGTTATTAATAATGTTTGAAAAATCTATGTCCATCAAAATCACTCTGTTATCACACTGTTATTATATTTTGAAATAATTAATTTATAATGTAGAATGTATATTCTTAATCTTATTTATATTGTAATATTGGTGTTTATCTACTTGAAATGAAATTAATGAAATTAATAATTCATGGTATTTGTAAAAAAAATCTTAGAAATCTTATTTTAAAATGTGATGAGATGTTTACACTCATGTATTCAATGTGTAAGGAAAACATGTTATTACTTTGTATTTGATGGTTACACCACATGAATAGTCAAAATTACTTAATTCAAAATAAACTTAAAATCTTAAATAAATTTAAATGAAAACCATATGAAACCAACGAGAACACAAAGACTTGGCACGTGTTTAAAAAGTTTTTTTAAAGACTTTTCCTTTTTTATCATGGGTACTGCACACTGTACAATGTTGACAGTAGATTTAACTTTTAGATGAACTACTCCTTCAAGGAAACAATAAATCTGTTGAGTACATTGATGAGCAACCTCTGAAAAGTTCCTGTTTATGCCGAGTTAGACGTGTTCCTGGATCAACATATTTTATTGATCTTGAAGCAACATTGTCTGAAAATGTAATATCCTATTCCCCAAAATCTAACCCTACCCATAAGTTATCCCTAAAATCAGAGGGAAATAATAGGTGAATACCCAGAAGTTAGAAGCACCAAACCTGGTTGTGAGCCTAAACTTGTCATAAACTATAAATTTGTCCCTCAAATCTGATTGGTTAATTGGAATGTTGTTCCAGGATCAACAAAGAAGTTGATCCAGAAACATGTTGCACTTAATAAAAATCAGGTTCTGCATCATACACACACAGTAACATATTTTACACCTCAAAACTAGTGTGATTTTCTGCCATGCCTTTCAGCTGACGCACAAATCCCTGTTTTGGTGGATTGATATTTGCATATGAAGCAAAAAAATTACATCACCACACATTTTTAAAACTCTCATGAGGGGTTTATACCTCAACAGTGTATTTTCCATGGCAAACCTTTAACTTTGTTGAAGGAATTCTGTGTGATATACAGTGGAAATACAGTGGCTCACCCCACAAGAAAAATTACTTTATAGGAAGGTTTTGGCTGGAGTCCTTCAAGAGTCAAGAACAGCATCTCTGGGCAGCATGATTTACAAATGACATTTACAGGACCAGAAAGAAAACAAAGTGGACTAGTAAAGGGAGCAGTCTGGCACTGTTATGAAAGCTGTTGTTCAGCTTTCTGAAAACTTCAACTTTGTAAAAACTCTATAAAACCCAGTCTTGTACATGCATGCAAACCTTTAAACCCGTTTTGACAAAAATCAGCTTTTTATTAAAGGTGTTCTCAGTATTTTTAGTCTTGGGTACATACTATCACCTTAGCAAATGAATAGCCACTCACTTTTCGCCAAGGGACATGATTAACTCTTTCTCCGCCATTGACAGAATTTTCCGTCATTTATGAGACAACGCTTCCCAAGTGTGGGTATCTGCAGGTTGGAGTAATGGGCATGGAGAAAGGTCTTCATCATTGTTCGCGATAGCAGTTTGTCAGGGTGTGTGGTAGGGTTAGGGTTAGGGGTTAGTTTCTGTTGTAGCAATTTACCTTTCGGCATGCCCGTATACTTCGACCTGCAGTATCCCTGTCTTATGCTTCCCCACCATTGTTGGAATTTTCCGGTTTTCCGTGTGTTCACTGTTATATGGCAGGTGGACACTATTACACAACTTCTGAAAGAGTAAATAATCTGAATCACAACACAGGCAAAAAAGGAGCAGAAGCAAGTGATAAAAGCCATGTTGTAGTCTTCAATTTTTTTTTTTTTTATGAAACTTGCACACATTCAAGTGCTGATCAAAAATAATGCATGAAGCTTGAATAAAACGAGTTCCCTATCTGCCAGTCACATTCAACGGTATGTCAAAAAGATTGACAAATGTGGTCTCACTTGGGAGCCCCAATCACCTCGAAGTTCACCTTGAAGTTTCAGAAAAATGGTAAGCCCTGTCCCTTTCATCCCATTGGCATGGAGGACTGACATTCTGGGCTTACGTGGGGTGCTGGGTAGGTTACAACTTAAGGTGAGCAGTTGCCAAAAAGGCACGCTAGCGCTTGCCAGCATCTGCATTGCATTTCCATCCCCCGTAACACAGTTCAGTGGTTGTGGTGCTTTCCATGGGACACCATGTGTCAGTCTTTTCGACATAACTTCGAACTTGACTGACAGATAGGGAATGTCTTGGTTACTGATGTAACCCTCATTCCCTTATGAAGGGAACAGAGAATTTATGTCCCTCCTGGCACAACCCTGAACCACCACTGAAAGGCCGAAGCCCTCGCCTCGGCTCCTCAGCAAACCTGAATGAGTGGATGTGTACCGCCATCTTATATACCCGTTTGTAGGGGAGTGGCTCGGCATACAAATTCCACACCAGTTCCATTGGCTGTTTTTCTAAAACTGGGGTTTGGGGTGATTGGGGCTCCTAAGTGAGACCCCATTTGTCAGTCTTTTCGACATAACGTCTCCGTTCCATCAATTTTTTTGTTTAAAAGCAGATGGTCTGTTCTTTTTTTTGATATAGCCTATTGCATGTTCAGATATCCATACAGCAAAATATTCTGTGCCATGAAAGTTTTGTGAAAATGATCAAAAATGCTGGTGGTGGTTGCCAGCTTTTTTTTTTTTTTTTAAACGCTGATGGGGAAAGAGTTTATAATTCTGCGAGCAAAAGTGACTAAGGGACTTTACAGAGATAAAATTAAAAAAGCAGTATTTGGCTGGTCATGTGATCTCAAAATGTCTGCCCTCATGGGGTGACCCTCTCCAATGTAAAATAAAACGGCTTTTATTCAGCTACTGATATGTGCAAAACGTTTTTAATGACAAAAAATTCAGAGCATACATTTAACAAGCAGAAACAGATGTGTGGATAAAAATCTCACGCAGGCTCTGTTGTCTGTGTCATCAGTTTATGAGATCACACAGCTGAGATGACTATGAATAATGGTGAGGGATTTTCGAGGAATGCATTACCAGATATATCATTCTCTCAAGCGATGGAGACGAAGATCCGACTGCACCTTGATATTGATATCCCAAGTGGGTTCAGGTGAAGGTTCTCTCTTTCTGCTGTTTAATGGAGGAAGATTGGGAGAGCTCCCTGCTGTAGCACACAATAAACCCACTGAGCTGCCATATGCCAGATCAGCAGTGCACATTATGGTCCGGGAGGACCTCAAGGTCTTCTGGATCTTCTCTTGTATTGACTTTGCACCGAATGAAAAGTCACCAATTCAGGACTGTGGGGCTAAAGCATGAGGGGGCTGTATGAGACATGTCTGTGACAGCAGCCAGTGGAATCTGTCTCGAAAATGGACCAGGAAGACTGTCACCGTGGTTACACACACAGCGACACCAGTGCTCCTCATTAGAGGGTGTTTCATAGACAAGTCGTCCCTGCAGGAAACACGTCCTCCTCCAAATCGCCTGTTTCAATGTGCACTGACAGCACAGAGGAAATAGGAAAATGATTCAGATTAGAAGACAACAGATTCGCTTTTGTAAAAATAAAGTGCACTTTTCATGTATAAGGTGCAAATTGATTCAATTAAGTCATTTTAGTAAACAGATTCATAATACTTTGCTGTGTCCCACATTCTGCAACCCTGTTATAACAATTTCCCCCATTACAAAAATGTTATTCAAGTTATCATAATAACAGAATAACTAAAGAAATATGATATGTTATACATTTTATGGTTACATTTTCAAATCATATTCATTTATAAAGTTTATTGTATGTCATATGTGTCACAGTTATGTTCTGTTAAATTTATTTTCATGGACTTTTAGTTTGTTTATCTTCAGTCACATGTTTCCCTTTGTTTAATTTCCCGTCATCCATCTGTTTCCATGGACACGAAATCAATCAACACAGCTGTTCGTCATTTAGTTCATCACCATTGTGTTTTTAAGTTCTTCCTTGTGCACTCTTCATTTGTCCAGTATTGTTCTTGTTTTAGTTGCACGCTGTCTCAAGTGTTAGCTTCTTGTTTAAATAAACCTTGTCATTGTTTTTATTAACCTGCCTTCATCTTTGTGCTATTCGTGATAATATGTCTATTTATTCATATAAAATTCAAACATACCCACTCTAGATATTCTACTAACTATAAGTGGTAACACTTGAGTTTAGGGTCCGGTTCTCACTATTAACTAGTTTCTTATTAAAATGCATATTACCATGATATTGGCTGTTTATTAGTACTTATAAAAAGCACATATTAATGCCTTATTCTGCATGACCATATTCTACAATCCTTAATCCAACCCAATACCTAAACTTAACAACTACCTTACTAACTATTAATAAGCAGTAATTAGGAGTTTTTTTAAGGCAAAAGTCATAGTTAATAGTAAATATTGAGAATTTGATCCTAATTTAAAGTTTGACCCAATAGGTAACTTTGCAACTACATGTCAACTAACTCTTATTAGTGAATTAGTAGAATGTCTGCTTAAAATCTGCTAACAATTTATTTTGATGCTCCCTCAACAGACCTACTGACTATAAATAACTATTGCAACTACGTGTCAACTTATTCTAGTAACCCAAACCCTAACACTCTACTAAGAGTCTACTAATGCTCTAATGCGAGTTAGTTGACATGTAGTTACTTATAGACAAGTTACTTATAGTTAGTCGAGTGTCTAAAGTGGACTATCGAAATAAAGTGCATCCAAAAAGAGCAATATTGCAACAGTGACATTATATTAATGTTAACCTACCGTTTACTGCTTGAAAATAACAAAACCAGAAAACTTTGGTTTAAATTGTTTTAGACGTCCAACTTTTCAGTAACAGGGCTTTATAAATTCTAATGTAATGACTTGTAATAAACTTGTAATGGCATGTAATGAAGGTTAGGCACCTCTCTTCACTGATTTGCAAAATACATTCTAGTTTCAAGCCCTATTTTGTACCCCATTCACGGAAAGTGCCGATTACATGGCTCTGAAACGTGGTGAGAGCGATAGACTATCATCCTCAAATGCGAATACGAACTGAATAACAGACTGTGTGCACCAAACAAGATTGCAAGATTTAATCCCTCTGTTTAACCAGAAGCAGCCTCCATTGCTGGCTCTCTCGACAATGTGCTCCACATCTTCTGCATCCAATTCCATGATCAAAGCCATTGAAATGTTGGACAGGAAAAGAAATGGAATGGATGGGAGGGAAATCTTCCAAAAAGTGACTTAAAGAATTGAAATCCCCTGGTGTTTCAGGAACAGTTTGTTTTTCACTGCTCGTCTTGTCTGTAAATCTGGTGAGTGTCTCCACAATGCTCAGCGCCACAACATAACTTACTGTCTCAGTTTTTGTCCAGTAAAAGAAATTAAAAGATGCATTACATCACAGGACAACTTGCTGACAGGCCTTTCAAATGCACACAAAGAAAACTTCATTTTACTTTATTTTGATAATTTGTGGTTTCATATACAGACATTCTATTACAGCTTCTTGGTTTCATTAAACTGTCTTTAAGTTTGATGAAACCAAGTTCTTATTCTTAAATGGGACTTTAGTTTTCCACATGGGCAACAAAATGTTCCCTGTAAACTTAAAACGCCCACTCAAAACACGTTTTCTTTCTTATTACCTTAATTACCACCAAGAGATTCTCTTTTTATCGTGGAATCGTGACCTACTTGACTGCACCCGGATGCGTGCACAAAACAGGGCCAAACTCTGCAAGCCAAATATGAGAAGTAAAGCAAAACACCCCCATTTTATTTCTCCTTATGGTCAAAAAGCAAGTTGCTTGAGGATGTGTGGCATGGTCATCAAAGCTTATATAAAGACTCTGGACAAATATTTAGCTAGATTTAGAATATTACAAAGGTCGCAACAAGCAAGTAGTACGAACATAGCTGCTCTGCTTTTGCTTTCAAGAGAATGTAATAAACAGAGTATATACACTGATTTTTCCATATTTAAAATTTTGAGCTCAAGCAACAACAACGAAAAAAAAGAAGCTCTTTCGAAACCAAAGCACGTTCCCTTTTGAGCAGCTTCTGGTAAACAATAAGAAATTCCCATCTGCTCAGTCATGTTTGCTGTGCCTTCTCACCTCACACTCCTCCCTGCACTTTTGCAAGCTGCCTGTTCTGTTAACTTCACTCCAGACTGCTGAGCTCAGCATTCCCCCACGGATTCACAGATTCAGCTACCTGGAACTGCTGTCACCCTGCATCTTCTCATCCTACCTGTACCTGCACCTCCAGCTGAGCCTCGCTCCCCCGCTAACAAACATCAGTGTCCTTGATGTCCCGCCAACACTATGGCAGAGACAAACGCCTCTCCCCGGCTCTAGATGCTACAGTTTAGCTTTGGTCCTTTAAATCTCTCAACTCGGAGCGTGGCTTCATCAACAACTCAATTTGAGGGAGTTCACTTAAATAACTCTTTGACATAACACGGGTCCTTGTGAACCTCAGATGGATGACGGCGAAAATTTGAAGTGACAAAAGTAAGGAAGTAACTTGCAGGGTGACAAGTAATCAATCGGGTTTGTTAGGTAAAGAGCGAAGAGGGTTCTCTGTGAAATGAACTTTTCTGCTATAGCAAAATGGAAAAAAGCAGGTGACATTGTGAGTGGAGCACAACTCAGGGAAGTGTGGAGGATGCATTTGGGAGCTGTCTGCCGAGATTTATGTCAAATCCACCTCACTCCATGACTGCAGTAAGGACCCATCTGTGTGTGTGTGTGTGTGTGGCAACACCTCTCTCGGAGCACTGATATTTTCACTACCACTGAAAAAAAACAATGTAGTCCGCATCTGGGATGCGAGATGACGACTTCCTCTATATTGAGTTAAACACTCCATTTAATCAAAATAGGAATTGTGTAGCTTTTAATCCTTCTCTGTGAGCTTTAAGGCCATCTACTGTATATGAATACCTACAATCTTGATTACTCATCGCATTTCTTAATTTTGTCCAATCAATGCTATCTAGAATGAGAATATTCCTGTCCCAATGATGCTGCCTTCAAGTGCACTTGGAAACTCGTACCTCCAAGTCAGACGTTTGTTATTACGACATGTCATAAATTCATGCCTAAACAAACAAAGGAATTATATTGTGAACAATAAACCCACATAGCTATATCCAAATTCAAAATGATAAAAAAAAAAATCATTTGTATCATTTTATTGTACATAGTGTTTTGTTACATTAAGCAAACTGTGAAAGTTGTGTGATTCACTTTGTCACCATTCACTACAGTTTTGGTTCCAGCTCACTGATCTCTAATATATTATATTATCTTTCTGTCAAATCAACCAGAGGTCCCTGGCTTTTTTCTGTTGAAAAAATACATGAATGAAGCAGAAATCCAAACTATGAAATGCCATGGATGTATATTTACTGAATAATCCACTATTATGTGGAGAGGGGGTCAAAATGACAATTTTCAACTGAGATTTGGAGACAAATTACAAGGGGGTAAAAATGACTTTAAAGGCCCACTGAAATGCCTTGATGTGTTGACGTTATTTCCACTGAAACAGGAAGCTAAGGCGGGACATATTGAATGGCTCCTCCCATTTTTCAAATAGCCAATAGAGTTTAGTTTACCTCACAGACTGCAATTCGTACTTGACAGCACCATGGAAGCGAATTTGAGCGCTGATGATATGTTGGATTCAATAGTAGAATAAATAGTATGAATACATTCTGGCCATTTCTTTCTTAACCAACGTTCTGTTGGAAAACGGAATAAAGCTCAAGCATTTGAGCAACCGGCAGGACGCTTTAGATTCTAGAGAGCATCTGATTGGACAGAAGATGTGATGAGAAGCTGAAGTCCGCGGTGATGTCATAAAAATCTGTGATCCATTTTAGCGGTTGTGAGAAACCTGTATGTTTTTAATGCTTATATCTCCTAAATGCGAATTTTGTCATTGTTTTGGAACTCACCAGCTTATTCATAACCTTAAGGCTAACATATTTATACTAAAAACTAAAAAGCTTAAATTTTGATTTCAGGGGGCCTTTAAAAAGATGGCAGCATCATTATTTTATATTTACACCAGGATTGCTGCTCAAGCCATTTTAAGGTGTCTTAGCTTATTATCCACTTGCATTCCACTCAAAGGAACAAAAAACTTAAACGAATTATGGATATGCCATGTGTTTTTGATAACCAGCATGTATTTGAACATCAAAGAGAAACATCTGAAATATGTTAGAATACGAAATCCAAAAATACAACGATGCACATGTATTACCATCAAGAACCTCAGGATACTTGATTTTATTCATTTACGAAAGCCACTGAACAATTTATGAGCCTAAGAGGACGAAAAGCAGAGGACCATGAGCTTCCATTTTCCATGGAGCAAAATCTATTTTTGTCTATAAACTTGCTTCAAACTACATTTATAATATTATACAAGTGTTCAACCGTTTTAATTACTTAACCAGCACCAGGCAGGCATCAAATGTCTTTTCAAGAAAACTAAATTGTGAACCTTACAATAAAAGTGTAAAAAAATATAAATTGTTTGAGTCTCACTGAAAAGTTTTGCCATATTTTAGCAGAATATGTTGTTTAGTATTGTTTTTAAATAACAGCAAACAAAAAGAGTTTTTGTGTAGGCTACAATTCTATTTAACACACCCGACATACATCAATTTATATGAAGATAATATAAAATCCGAATTTACACAAATTACAAAATAACTTTCTTTATCAGTATTTTTAAATACATAAAATATTGAGACTTGTTTTTGGAAATATATCTTGAAATACATGCATTTTCCCTTAAAGGGTAACTAAACCCCTGGTCAGAGCCTGACTCCACCCACTGGCAATATTTGAAAAATGCTGGAAAAGTGGGCAGAGCCCAGCGGAGGGGGGCGTGCACCTGAGACGCATCTGTCTGTATGGAACCTGCCTACGTCACCTGCAACCGCTCCGCCACGAACCACCGCAAACATCTAATAGGAAAAATCAACTGCAGTAACCACCGTTCAACCTGAAGAGGGCAGCACACAAAAACACTTTAAACCCAAATGTCAAAAAATTTACTGGAATCAATGAACAGCATTTATGAAGCTTCATTCTTACAGATCATTAACTAAAAAAGGTGTTTTAGTGTTTAGTTACCCTTTAAATTAAATATAACTGCTAACTCACAAACATTTTTGCTAAATTACAAAATCTCTATGAATGTCATGCAAGCGATGTTAACCGTTGTAGAACTTCATCCAGAACTAGAAACGACCTTTCTACTCCTTTTTAGAGTAAAAAGAGAGTTTTCGAGTTTATTTTACCTGTCAAAGTAAAGCAATGCGAGCATGGCATCCGTTTTTATACACTTTGAAACTCTCAGCTCACTCCAGTGATGTAATACTTTGCCAGTGTTTACTCTCCTTTTTACAATTTTTTTTTCTGTCGCCTTTTGGTCTCCTTATTTTATTCTTCGTAATCATTTTAGGACGTTTGGCTGTGTACGCCGGGAAATCGCAAACGTAAACATTTTGCAATGCACGCTCCAAATTCATGTATTGCGACCTTTCTACTTCCGGCCTCCCATATATGGACTTCATATAGGATGAAAGCCACTTCTGATTGGGTTAAACAAATAATCTGACCGCAGCCTGCAAACAAAATACCGACTTATACCGTTTACAGAGACAAGAGCGGTTCTTATTTCAATGGTATCTTTCAGGGAGTAGCCTACAATTGTTGAACTAAATTATAAATCGCACGTTTAATTAAGTGTAACTTGGATTCTTATCTTCTGTTTTCAGAGTGTTGGTGGATCAACTGTTGAAATGGTATAGCTAATGCTGACCAGAGCATGATGGTTCTGTAGTATAGCCTATCCACTGAGCCCATTAGGCTATTATAGACCTCCTTGGGATCCCACATGGAAAGAAACTATATGGGGATATATGCGCATATATGAAACCTATATGCAGTTTATATGCACATATATGCTACATATATACAGCATATATGCACATATATGCTAATATATATGCTGCATATATGCGTATATATGGCACATATAGGCAAAACTGAGGTGCATATATGTGCATATACAGGCCATATAGGTCTCCTGTATTGCTTCTTTATATCCACATATAAGCCCTATATGTGCATACATGTCTCCTAGCTCATAGCAGGATCTGGTCATTTTTTAGCTCATACCTCACTTTGGCAACTGTCATACATGATGCCTAGCACATATTTTATATTATCAAGGCAATAAGAACTAACTAAAAAAAGAAATTATGCAAGAACTGAATGTGCAAACATGTGAAATTGGTATCACATGTAATTGGCATGTTATGGAATTTAATTATGGCAATTAAGTGAGAGGAGATGGAAAGCTATGGGAAAGCCATTTACAAGGTCAATTCTTTCTTGTATGAAGATAGTGGAAAAGAAGGAAATAACAAAATGGTTTGTCGTTTTTCTATTTTGTCAATCAAGCCCTTTTTCCAATTTCAGGTCACTTCCAGATTCACATTACAGCTCATAGGCCTACACATCCACACATTCACCGTTACATCCACCAAATGCAATGCAAAATGCAATGTTTTCTGTATTGTCTTAATGCAGTTTCTAGATGAATATGGCTGAAAGGTCATTACAGTCTAAATGTAGCAACAACAATAAAAAGAACATAGAACATACATTCAAGTAATCATCATCATCATCATCATCATCATCATCATCATCATCATCATCATCATCCCATCTATCTGAGCATTTCACTGTGGTTAATGAATTTGAAGACAAGCATGTATTTTAGTCTGTAAAGTTTTTAAAAAATCGAAAAGCTCAAAGATCTGTATCTCTGCTAAATGAATTTAATATGTTTGCGATGCCGTTTATCTTTTCTTTTCTTTTCTTTACTTTTCTTTTTGTCCAAATTATTGTTGTTTCAAGTTATACTTATCAAATGTGAAAATGTGTAAAAGAAATGATATCAAACTCTGTAATTTTGAAAATTAAAAAAAAAAAATCTCCACTCTGCTGCTACCATGGCTGCTACAGCGCCGCGTAGTTGATGAGTCATGACGTCACCCGCCTGACGTTTGACGATTCGCGCCGAAAGATATCGGCTGGGAGTGAAAATGGCGATGGAGCGTTGGAGATCTGCTATGTCCTACTTATCATCAATCGTAAGTATTCCTAATTTTAATATTTATTAGCAGGGTTTTTTCTGGAGATGGATATTGCGGTGGCAGAGAAGTATAAACTTAGAAATTGTATGGGCTGAAAGTTTAACACGTGTTTGGCAAAATAAATGCTATGTTGTTAGCTGAGAGTAGTGTGGGTGCTCATATAGCCGTTGATAAGATTCAAATTAGAATTATATTTATTTGTCTCTTTCTGGAGGAATTCGTAGAGGGTTCACAAAAGTCATGGCCTAGAGAATACAGTTCATGAGTACACACACTTCTCTGCCTTCAACGGCTCAAGAAGGCAATCGGCTCTAGAAAAAAACCCTGGGGAATTTGGGAGAAATATATATATATATATTTTAATTGCGTTCAAAAACAGGTTTCCTCTGCAGAGCCTTATGAATGGACTTTGGAGGGTTGTAGCTTGCGTTCACAGCTGCAGGAAATGTCTTTCGAAGAGTAACGTTAGAGTTGCTGGGTGCTATTTTGATTTAGTGATTGTAATTGTTTTATTTTTTTTATATAACCTCTTTCTAGAAATCCCTCAAATGAAAAGTGACCTCGCCATTATTGCTCAAAAGGTAAGTTCCTCTGTTTTTCATTGCTTTTTAAAATTGTTTCTCAAGCAGATCTGTAGAGACTTGTGATGTTGGGCTGATTTATAGTGTTAATTATTTGATGTATTTGCACTTTAATTTATTGAAGAGAACTATATTTTTCTACTATGAACAAGACTGGAAGGAGTCCTGTGGAGGATCTAGATTCCCCCTTCTCGACTTTTGGAGAAGTGCAACCGGTGAGTAACCCCCTTGCATTTGTATTTATTTATTTAGTTTACTTGTTACTCAAACAGAGCTATATGGGTTTTTATGATGTTTGGCTGATTACTTTTGCATGTAACTTTAATTTATTGACATGTTTGATGTTTTCCAAGCCCCCCCTGTAAATAAGAATCTATAGTGGCTTGCTTGGATGAATAAAAATTGTTTGTGGAGTTTTACTTTCTTTCTTCTCTAAGACTCCAGAGAGGAGACCGAGCCATTTAAAGAGAGTCCCATGGTGACTGAGTGCTTTCGAGAGACACCACAGGTGTGTGTAACCCGTTTATACCTCAGATTTTTCTGTACTTATTTTACTTAAGGCTCCAACTGAGCTATAGGGATTTTTATGTTGGGATAGTTAGTGGTAATATGTAATTTACTTGCCCCATATGCATAAAATTGTTGAAGTTTTACAATTGTTGAGTTTAACAATGTTTTTCTTCTCTAACAAGACTGCAGCAACAGCTGAGACATCAGCGAAAACACAGGTGAGTAACATTATTTAGTAAGGATGGGTATAAACTGTGTGTTTGTAGGAGCCAATTAGTGTTATACGAGACAATCATCCTTTCCTCCTGCACCCCTTCGCTCCTCTCATCCCACTGTCTTTTCTCCTTCCCTACTCTCCATCCAACCTCCTCCTCCCTATTATTATATTATTATTATTATTAACTATTGGGAAGCTAAAAATAAGAATCAATATGAAACATAAAAACCTTTCTAAAAGTTGCCAGTAAATTAATATTGTGATGTGCAATTATTTTTCAGATTGAAGTTATAAAGGGCTCTGGGGTGTTTTGCCAGGCCTTGCCACCTCTGCTACTGCCATGGTGTGGAATCTGCTGCTGGGCACCTTTTGATTTGGAGACTTTGCTAAAAAGCAACCTGAATGGTACAAAACAACATGTTCCTAATCTCTTCTGTCCTTGAAAAAAACAAAAAACAAGTCAGTCATATTCTGTGGAATAAATTATGTTTGTGTGCGGGCATACCATTGCTTTTTTACTTGCCATTTTTGTATTTCCTTGCACCTCAAATAAAAGTGATGTGTATATAAAAAATAATCTCTTGTTTTCACCACCTTCATTTTACCCCCCTTTCATAATAATTTTGAAATATTACTTTAAGGTGGAAAGCCAACCAGAGGGGATGGGGAGCAGCTGGTCGCCCTTGACCAAATTAAAAAGGCAGCCATTATTGGTGAGTAAATGCATAATGCGTTGAGAAGGGAAAACAAAACTTTTAAGACTTTATAAGTTCACTACTTTAACCATAGCCTACTAGTATCAATGTTTATTAGGCGTCAATGGAGACTGTATTAGATAGGGCACCCATTATTGTTACTGTATCTGCTTGTAACCTATAATACTTATTCATTGCTTAATCATTTCTTGATCCTACCTTTCCTTTTCTAAAGCCACATTTCTGAATTTTTCCTATCCATGAATTTTCTCTGCTTTGGATGCACATGATTGACCGTGTGACTGTTAACAATGCAGTCCCCGTGACGGACGTGCATATGAAAGAACGATGCCGCTAGAAAAAAGGGGGGGTGATGTTTCCAATCAGAATTTCTTTCAGATTTAGCAGAATCCAATCAGAATCTTCCAATTGACGTGTTTACATGACGCATTTTTTATTATGATCAGCCCTTTATCCAAAATATGTGTCCAATCGCAGCTGTACTGTAAGCACTTTGGGTTCCTGATGAAGCACTATATTATTATTATTATACTGTCTTATTATTTTTGTCTTCTCTAGATGCTACATTGAAGAAGTGGCCGGCAGCCAGCCGAGGACAGATAGGCAGATCTATCAATTCGAAGCTCACAGAGCTGAGAAGATCAACAAGATAAATTGGGGTTTTTTCTGTTCAGTTTTTGTCTT
This sequence comes from Siphateles boraxobius, assembly GCF_051911475.1. Classification (NCBI taxonomy): domain Eukaryota; kingdom Metazoa; phylum Chordata; class Actinopteri; order Cypriniformes; family Leuciscidae; genus Siphateles; species Siphateles boraxobius. Next base: position 7,019,357 of record NW_027508711.1, read on the forward strand.
CTTTTTGTTCTTGTAATATTTGATTGTTCTTAAGTAAATAAATAATTAAAATTTCTACATCTTGGGCTATTATTTATGTTGCCTAGTAGCTATGGATTTTAATAATTATACTAATATATAGGTAACATATAGCTGCATATATGCACCTATATAGGTACATATATATGCACCTATATAGGTACATATATGCAGCTATATATGTACCTATATAGGTACATCTATTATGCACCTATATAGGTACATATATGCACCTATATATGCACCTATATAGGTACATATATGCACATATATATGCACCTATATAGGTACATATATGTACCTATATAAGTACATATATGCACGTATATATGTGTACATATATGCACGTATATATGTACACATATATGTACATATATGTGCATATATGCACATATAATATAGGAAAACGGCCAATTTTATATATGTCACATATATTAAAATCCTATATCAAAACCTATATTAAAACATATATGTTTATATAGGTTTTTTCCATGTGGGATAAAGTCCCAGCCATGGACATGTATTTTGTAAAAATGACTCTGGTGGCAGAGGACCAAATTATTTAAAATGTGGTTTTAGGATCAGCATTAAGACCCTCAGTGTAAGCCAAGCGAATTCTAAAGCGATCATACCTCAGAAAAAGTGGCCGTCCCAAGAGATTGTTTTGGAAAAAGTTTTGCAGGGATCATTGCTTTGGGTTGTTATAACCAACCTACAGATAGAATTGAGAAAGATTCCCTACGGACCAAACCTTGAAATGAAACATCAAAACTAATGAAGTCTATAGTATCCAAGGATAAACCCAACCTGTAAACAACTTCAGCTTTAAGGCAGCAAAATTACATAGTGATGCTCTAACAGCCTATTGTGGATTTTATGTGCAGAGGACAACCAAAATGAGCTCCAACATCCATCTATCCATCCGCATGCCTATCTCTGTTGGTCTATTTCTTTGTCTCACTGTCTACCTATTATTTTTTTATGTCTGTCTATCTAATGTGTAACATTTTCACCCGGGTAATTGTCTGGTGTTTCTTTTTCTTACTTCCTCAGAGACAGGTCAAGAGTAGATATGGTTTTGATACTTTGATATTTTCCACATTGTGAATGTGTTCATGATTATGTATCTCAGGTTCTCAGCGATACATAATTTGTAGCACTTGGCTGTCTTATCGACAAAGTTTAAACAAATTATGACTGACATGACTTATTCATCTCGGTGCTGCAGATGTTTGCCGCATTGCTACCCTAGACTGACTGTTTATGCTCCATGTGATGATCGTTTTGCAGGAGGGTTTGTCTCCATGGTAATTGCACTAAATCACAATGGAACTGCAAGGAAATGTCTGTTTACACATTCATACAGACTGTCAATTTGAGGGTTTTGTAGACAATATAATACATATTCATCAATGTCTTGTAAAACACACTGTAATCTTACAAAACGTTGTACAGATTCTTTCTACAGGATCCTTTGTAATCTTATAGTGTCATGTGGCTTTTGTTTTATAAAACAGGCATATATACATATATACAAACACACACACACACACACACACATTTAGAATTCTTGCCAAGCTTACAGATGGAAAAAAGTGACAAGTTCATAACCACTGAGATGTAAAGAAAAAAGAATCATAATCATCCATATGAAACATGCACTCCATCTGCTGGGTGAAGCACATCAGGGCAGACAAAACTACAAGTCTGGGGAAATTTTTTAAAGAAGGTTATAAAATGAAAGCTAAATTTTACTATCTTAAAATCTCCTGTCCCAAGTTAATATGTAGAGACAACTGTAAGAAAGATATGTGTAGCTTGGCTACCTTTAAAACTGTGTGTATGTGTAATGAACAATGAGATCACTATCAAAACATTGCTGTTGGTTTGAGCATCCTGACATACACTCAAAAAATTAAGCTGTTGAACGAACTTAATTAAATTAAGGAAAGATTTTCCACGGAAATGAATTAGATTTTTCCAACAAAATCTAATTTGTTTGAAATTACTTGTTGTAATCTTGTTGTATGAACTTAAATAAATGTAGTCATTCCTGCGAGATAAAGTTTTGTCAGGTTGACTATATTTAATTTTTGCCCTGCCTAAAATCACCAACATTATAATTATGGCTAATTTGACTCTACAGTTATTTCCAATGATAGGAGCTACTGGTGTTCAGTTTAATAAAAAACACTTTTTTACAAAGAAATATTGAATATTACTTATGCAGGTCTGCAAATGAGGTTTAATGCATGTATAGAGTATATTAAGTGCCCACAGCCCTAAACTAAACACAGTCACCACTCTTCTGCATAATGGTGACCACAAAATTCAAAAACATTACAGAAAGTCTTCTAAGCTTCTAACATTACTGAATATTAAACATTAACATTAACTAACAACATCTTTCCATTTACAGAGAAACACATAAAATAACACTTTAATCCCTAAATGTACCCTCCTAATGCAGTCCCTTGCAAAGCATGCTGGGAACTACAGATCCACTGCCCAGTTAGTTGTCAACAAAAATGATTCATGTAGTTTTCTCACAAATTAATTAAGTAAACTTCAGTTTTAAATATATTAGGCTGATTGAACACAATTAAATTAAGTTGTGACAAAATATTTAACAATTGTGTCACTCTAGCTTATTTTAATTAATTAAATTTAACAAGAGGCAAAAGTAAATTTTAAAGGTAAATTTTTTGAGTGTAGAAACATACTTCAACCAATGACATGAGTTTGGGGGTGTGACCCTCTATTTGTTCAAACAATGAAAGTTGTTCAGTTAACCTGTTAAAAAAAAGGTGTTTGCAACTTTGTTGCACTTGATGGAATAGTTCACCCAAAAATGAAAATTCGGTTATTAATTACTCACCCTCATGTCGTTCCAATTAGAGATGCGTGGATGGGCTATTATTTCATCCGCAACCGCATCACAAAACTCATCATCCGTCCGCCATCCATCCGCACCAACGTTTTTGACCAATTTTCCCGCCCGCCATCCGCTGATACAAGGCGCTGCTGATGACAGCCAAGAGACTAGAAACCGCCCGAATTTAATTAAAATAATTTTTTTCGTCACGTCATCCGCCCAATCCGCGGCTATAACCGCCAACCGCGCCTCTTTAGTTCCAATCACACATGTTCATTTCGTTCATCTTCGGACCACAAATTAAGATATTTTTGATGAAATCAGAGAGCAACAATCTTCTCTTCCGTGTCATTTTCTGACGCTGTTAACGTGAGCACCCCGGCACATGCGTGTGATGCTGACGCAGAAGCCGTCCAATACTAGGGCTGAATCCGAAATCGCCCCCAATACCCTCAAAAAGGGCATTATTTGACGGGACAGCCATTTTTAGTGGTGTCCGTAACCATGGTGGACGTTATTGTGTGCACTTATTCTATCCCACATCGCAATAACGAGTGTACAGCCAACGAACGCTCAACGGCTGTCCAAATTCAATCACTCGTTTTCGTTCATTCCGGTTTGGAACGACATATGGGTGAGTAATTAATGACAGAATTTATTTTTTTGGTGGATTAACCCTATATGGCTAAAAGGATTTGACTCAAATGATGTTTCTGTTGCACGTGTTGTAACCTAGATATCATTCTCTAACATTTACATTGAATCTAAGAATAAACACAAAACACCAAGACTGAAACAGATATAGAATTTATTTAACCATGAGTAGGAAAAAAAATACATAGGTGTAAAGGAAACAAGCTGACCCTGTTATAAACACATCACTACTCAGAGAACCAAGAGAACTGGAGAAACAGTGAAATCCAAAACGCTTGTTTACCATTAAGTTTTTATCCCCAACACTTAATATTGAATTAAAAACAGCTGCCATTATTTGATTCTTTTATTAAATATCTATAATCTTTACCATATATATATATATATATACATATATATATATGCAACATTCTTATTTGATATATATATACACATATATATATATATGCAACATTCTTATTTGAAACATTGTGCAAGTGTTATGCTGGTATTCCATAAATGGTAAACAAGAGTTGGTCCAGTGCATTATATAGTGACATTACCTAAATACTTATTGACTCTCAGCTGATTCAAGCACAATCCTGACCATTGAACTACTACCCCTACTGACAGAGAAAAGTCAACTATGAAACAGGAAAAGGAAATGAATAGGATTTCTATGGTGAAGCCAGAAACATCTGCTCAAGTGGATCAGAAAAGGGGGGATGGATGCAAGCAATTATTGCCAAGTTGAGCATGTTCACGTGATTAGGATTATGCAGTTTTTGCTTGTCGTGCACAAGACACCACCTGAAACCATTGTCTTTGACCCAAAGGAAACAAAAACGTCTCTGAAAAATATGGTGATGGCAACAATATCTAAACATGCACAATTTATTTAATAGAAGTGACTGCTTTTCAGAGATCAGTGACACTGAATTGTGCACAGAACAAGGAGAGAGAACAAGAACACTTGTAAAAAAAAAAAAAAAGAAAAGAAAGTCTCATCCTACTCTCAACCTTACTTTCTCCTGGAGAGCGGTAGCAAGAAAACACCTAAAAAATTTTTTTTAAACCAAGAGACAGATAGAAAGAGAAAGAGAAAGAGACTGCTATTCTTGCCACAACCCGAACACATTTGCACGCTTTAAACTAACTGGCTCAAACTGGATGAAATGCCACAAAGCTCAGGGTCAAAGTTGAAATTGTTTGGTGACAAAAATGACAGCTCTTTATTTCTGTGACTTTACGATTTCATTAAGGTATCTTTTTTCTCAAAAGTTTCTTGAAGTGAAGGTTAGCAACAATATAAATCTATAATTCAGTGTGCCAACATTTTTACAAAAAATTTGGTTGAGTATTACAAAACAAAAGCAAAATGAAAAGACAAACTATTAGATATAATACACACATCAACACAATTCATGTCAAAGAAAAGGAAACGTGATACATTATTTATTCACACTTTACAAAAATCTTTTTACTACAACACCATCAGCAATCCAATATAACCAGACAAGTTGCTTCCAATTAAAAACAACCAGAAGAAAACAAAAACGGACAGATAATGAGGAATAAAAAGGGACACCAAAAGGGGAACTATAAGATGGTCCTCCCCAGTTCATCTATTTACTCTTGCTTGATAAAAGTCATTAAAATTGACCTCTGCCACATGGCAAAAGTATGTTTTCATTTTCTTTTTTAAAAAAAGCAATGAGTAGCTGCACCAGTGATCTACAATAAGTGCTTGTCAATCCATTCGATTTTTTTAAAACATGACAAATTTGAGAGGGAGGTGGAAACGAAAAACAAATTGGCTTTGAGAGCACGCAGCAAGAAAACGACGCAGCGCTATCGCAATGCCACCGTAGACGAAGTAAAAAGTCAGACAGCGCTACAGGAATGGTACTCTGGGCCTTGCGTTTAGAACAGAAAACTGACAAAAATCACCACGTACGTTTTCATCAGGTCAGAGAACAGGCTTTAACAGTAGTAAATCGAGCTTTACACTTGGCCTTGTGGCAGAACGCATTGGATGGCACGACACGAGATAACCGTGGTCTAGCAGGAAGTGAAATACAGAAAAAGATCCGAACGAATAGAGAAATACACAAGCAAAAATATACGGTTAAAGTGAATTGCCTGAGTCGAGAGGGATGAAGTGGCAGTAAATAGAGGATGCGAATGGAAGGAGAGAATTTTTTTTTTTTTGAGGAATGGTGGAACTACATGAGAATGATCACGAGCCCGGATCGGCACAGCATTAACACTCCTTTTACTCGACATTGTAGACACCCAAAAAGAAAAACATAAATGAGGAAAATTGTATAAGTAGATTGAGGCTGTTCAGGTGTTCACTGATAGCACTGGCAGTGCGCTTAGAGAAACGAATCAATGAGGCACAATGTCACGTGTTCTTGAATATCAAAGTGGGTAACAGGACCACATCACCAGATATCTGCCTCAGTGGAATACATCCAAAACAATAATAATAAAAAAAAATAAAAAAAACTGGTACACTGGGTAAAAATGGGAACCTGGACAAGTGCAACTTTACACAGCAGATACCTGAAAAAAATTATTTTACACACGCTGGTCTTTTGAATGTTCATTAGGATGAACATCTAAAACTAATAGAAATTTCGCTTTCATTTACAATACAATCATTTTCATCCAAATCTAAAAGTGTACGTACAAAAAAAAAAAATAGGAAAGAAAAAGAAAAATATAGATGCAGTAGATCAGGACATTTGTTGCTTGTATTCAATCATGTAGAGTAAAAAAAAAATCCAAAAAAATTAGGAGTGAACTGGAGTCTTGGCTGGGCGAAGCGTCTACTGATGACATTGAGGGTTTAATTTATCCGTCTATGAGCGAGACGTGCTTTTCTTTGCCCATTCTAGCATATTCTCGTCATCTTAACATGATCTCCTGCCAAACTCTCTCAGGTGCAAAGGCTACGGTCGCTGGCGTTTGCTAAAACACAGCTGGCCCTTTCCAGATGATTTCCCTTAATTGAAACTCTTGCTCGGCTGTACGCACCAGATCTGCGGGCACCTCAACTCAAGGAGGGCTCTATGGCACATAAAGCTTGACAACTTCATAACTAGGCCATTTTGGCTCTTGCTGTTGCTTGCTTAAAAACAAAAAGGTATATCAATACCCTGGCATCCAAAGGACTAAATTATGAGATGGGCAAAGGCCCAATAGATGACGATGGGCCGCGCAAACCTGTCACTGGTGTACAGCTAGAGCGCGAGGCAGAGTATCCGTGGAGAGGCCTCAGCACCATTGAGTGCAAACGTGAGAGTTCAGCCCGCTCTTTAAACATTAAAAGCCCCTTTTTAAAGGGTTGCTCCTGGAGATCGTACTCTCTGACCTAAGCTGGTGAAATTAGTTTTTTTCTGTCTTCAAATTCAGCTGCTCGCTCTAAACTGGCCTCATAACAGCATGATCCAAATTATGCATTTCATGATATTTCGCTTGAGCTGGACTCCCTGCATGTTTCAAAGATATTGCCATTTAGTTATTTATATAAAACAAACTCATTTTTTCTAAAGGTAAAACTTACATGATCACTTGGGGCCCTTAGGGTTTTGAGAAAAAAAAAGAAAAAAAAAAGTACAGAATGGTAACGTGTGCCCAGAAACAGAGGGAGAAAATTAAACAAAAGAAAAAGTTGTTGGGAGGTGGTATAGATAAGACTGACAAAAGTGTCTGCTTCAGTTAAAATCCATGGGAATAAAAGTTTGCCATACCCCATCTCCTCTTAAGAGATTCAGATTTACACACAACAGCCCGTGCCTCGAGAGCAAAAGGGCCGGAGCTCCCCCTGCTGGCTCGGAGAACTACCTGCGACCAGGCAGATGAATGCCGTTGACAGCAGGCGGGTAGGGCAGGAGCAGCTCCAGTTGTGCAAACAGGGAGAAGTGATCAGAGGGGATGTGAGGATGGGGGCAGCCAGTGATACTGTTCTCGTGGAGCCAGTGGGGGTCCAGGGGACCCAGTACACCCAGCACGTTGAGCAAAGGTTGAGAGTAGAAGATGTAGTCAATGATGCCCTGAAAAAAGGAAAGCAACATTACAATTGTGCCACTGATGGTTTTAAACTTTAAGATGGACATTAAATATGGATTAATCCTTAAGCTGTAATTCGCTCTATTACAGGCCAAACTGGTCTTAAAACAATATCTGTAGCCATTTTAAATATGATCAAACATGCTACACACGTAGCATGAGCAGTTGTTTAAAAGAGATTTAATGATAGGATTTGAAGGAAAAACAGAATGGTCTGAGTTTAGATGTGTGAAATTATGCATAGCTGAAAAAAACGCAAATTGATTCTCAGACAGTAGGTGGCGATTATGGAAGAGCAGTGATGTATAATACATGTTATGATAAAAGTATTAATAGAAATCAATTATTTTACAGGACAGTAAAATTACAATACTAACATTTAAGGTCATTTCTTTCTTTTCAAACATTAAACAATTGAGCTTATTTTTGGTAGAAAACCACAGAAAGACCTTAACTCTTCTCTTGGTTGACAAAAAAAGATTTATAAACTATTCTCATGACAAATGTTGCATTCCCAAATGCAAATTATAGGCGTTATATTATAAGTCCTGGAGTAGCGTTTACTGTGAATCAAAACCGAAAGCAGTGCTGGTGCAGTATTCTGAAACATACAGCACGTCAGACTATATATTTATATCTATTGCATCACAACCGTTGTGATCTGATGGTCACACTAAGCCATCTCGTATTCTCACCAACATGCATGTTCAATTAATAAAAAAAGCAACGTTTCAACGCATATTTTTACCTGCATTTGTAGCAGCATGGTTAGAAGCAATCAGAGTATGAAATAAATGTATTAGAAGAACTACCGCAGCAAGCCTAACCATGTCCCTTTAGGGGCTCCGTAAAATGCATTATTCATTTTCAGTCCAAGACATTTGACTTCGGCATTTCCCTAGCAGTGAGTGATTTTCTTTTTCTTTTGTTGTTAGATTAACAATGACAGACTGCAGCGGGTTTATTAGGCTGCTGTCCCTTTAAGATCTGACGCAAATGGCTTTTCTTCCAACTCTTAAGACTGAAATTAGATAAGACTGGGCTTACAAAGATACTTGCCAAAAATGGGCATTGACAATTTTGTGTGGTTTTTAGCATTCAAGCGTGAAACGATGTAAAAGAGAACTTGAATTCATTCAGTTGTGTTCGACAAACACTAAGAATTTATCACAAAAGTTTAATTTTATATTTTAGAAAACTGAATATGCATATTTTTCCCATACGCTTTCTTTTTCCCCCTATACTTCTGCATGGGAAGCCTGATGGTTTAAAAGCACTTCAATAAATGAGATTATATACTGTAACACTAGCCAAAGGATGCAAGGAAGAAAATAAGATGCAGCATTAATTGCAATAAATATTTAACACGTTAAACAGAAACAAAATTATGACAAATTAACATTATTTAGACGGCCCTTGCATATTTTATGCATGTATGCGTGTGATTTTGCAGATATATAAACAAGGAATACAGTGAAACTGTTTTCACCTTAAAACACTGGGTGAAAGATTTGCATTATGTTATGTAATTTATTATTGTTTTTTTAGTAAACTTATAACACATAAGGAGACTTATTTGTATCACGATATTATGAACTTTTGGCCACAATCTTTCAGGAAAAACCTGATACTGTTAAAGCTCCAGTTTAGCCTTTTAAAGTTTTAGAAAACAAATGAAAAAACAGCTGTAAACAAACCTTAAAGTCAAAGGTGTAGTTGGTGTAAGGCATCAGGCCGTTCTCGTAGGCACTCTTCAGCTTGAAGCCGTGCGTGATCCTGGTGCTGGAGGTGCCGTTCTTGCCGTTGCAGTTGAAGTTGGTCAAGCTGTCAATGTATCGCAGCTCTTTGAAGTCCTTGTGGGTGCTGTCCACACCACCTGTGCTCAGGTACTCCACCACACCTGTGTGCATGAAAATCTCCATCAGGAACTGAGCAAGAAGGAAAATCGAATCTCGAAACACTCTGGTACTGGCACACATACCCGAGTCAGGTAGAGAGTTGAGGTCAGCGCACAGGACGAGAGGGATGGCATTGGTTTCCCCAGAAACTGAGGACAACTTCAGACTGCGAGTGGCCTTATCCACAATGTTCTTCACTTCAGACAGGAACATCATAGTCTGGACAAGCTTCACATCCGAGTACTCGGGGTCCCAGTGCATATGAGCATTGGCCACCAGGAGGAGCTGTTTCTCCATGCCATGCAGAGACTTTCCAGCTATGGAGTAAAAAGAGACACAGACACTGCTTTAGATACTTGTCAGACCTTAGAGTCTCATGTTAGCATCAATGAGATACTATTAGATTTCTTAATATTTTGAACTAGTTTGTAATTTCATATTTTCGGTTTGTTTTGTTTCTTTTTTTAAATCTGTCTAAACACTTATGAATTTCTATATATAGTCTTAATTTTAGCATATATCAAGTAATCTAAATGAGAGAAATGTTGTCTTGGCAAACTAGGCAAAATTTCTTTTTTATTATATTTCAATTAACTGATTTTCAAGTTTCAAATGTTTTATACATTTTAGCTAACAATAATAACATTGCTGCCCACAAACAATATTAATACCATACAAAAAACGATATACCATTTCACTTAAATGAAAAATAAAATCTACGAGTAATGCAATTTGAGATTTGTTAAAGATTACATTTAACCGTCTTACTAAATAAGCGTTTAAGGATGAACCAAATGAGAATTAGATGAAAGCAAAGATAAATGTAAAAACACAAATGTAAGGAATGAGAATGTACAATTAATTAGAGCTGCACGATTCTGGATAAATTGAGAACCACGATTTTTCTGTTTCAAATAGAGATCACGATTCTCCCATGATTCTGAACAGACAACAAAACAAAGCAAGTAATTTACTAGAGGTTCTGACAATGTCAATTGCTGCAGTCTATTTAAAAATGTGTAATTTTAATAAAAAAAAAATCTGTTTGAACGATTCAAAATAATCAAATTCTCCACTTGTTTCATTACTGGATGAACATTTTTTAAATGAATGATTCAATGACAAATACAAAATTTAACAGTCACTTGTCACCACCTACTGCCGGTGTAACGATGTAATGATAAAAGTTAAATTTTAAGCACCGAATTACTTACAAAAGGTGACTATTTTAATCGCTACCATAGACAGTGTTTAAATTGGAACTAACCTTATCTCAGTAACACAAATAACGATACTGTGTGATTGTAAAGACTGTTTGTGAAGCTGTTTCATACCCAGGTATACGACAACTGCTCTTTCTTGGTCAGTGGCAGCGTCAACACAGTAAGGCTGCTCCGATCAGGATTTTTCAGGTCGATCACAGGAAGCAGTATCGGCCGATACCGATCACCAATACAGATCATGGGGTCTATTTGAAGCCTTCTTTTTCTTTTTATCATGTAGCATTATTTAAAGGGATGATCAGGATCTTAAAAGAAATTAATTCAGGACTTGAATTTCATTTTTGGAAAATGGGGGGAATTCCCCCAAGTGACTCTTGTTTTTTTTGTTGTTTTTTTAGGGGGAAGTTGGTGGTGGGGGGAAACTTTAAAGATTTTTTTTTTTTTTTAAATTACAATTATCTCACCTAAATGTTGATCAAATGTTTGTTTTTACGATAGGGCAATTGTTGCACAATAGCTTACACAGTACAAGCCTGATGTCAAACTTTGTATTACATTTACAAAAAAGACAAAGTAAGCAGTCAGTAATAAAATGAGAACATAGACAAATTACAAGCAGTAGCATAAATAAATGCAATAAAGATACAAATGAAAAACAGTGCTTTAAGTTTTACTAATAATTGAATAAGGAATCAAATGTAGAATAACACTATATAGTCTTCCCTGAATAGATTAAATGCCAATTAATCCTAACATTTAAAGTTACAAAAGTTATTCAGTCAAGAGCAGTGAGCGATTTCTCTTTTGTTGTTTGATTAACATTAAATGACAGACAGCAACAGGCATCTATAGGCTGCTGCTACTTTAAAATCTGATGCACGATTCCAATATACTGTTACACATGCGCTTTTTCTAAAAGGTTTGCGTTCACTTCAGACATGATCGACTGCGGTTACGTGAATGCTCGCAAAGACGATGATTTTGCACATGTGTGTACTTAAACATTAAAGTGCAATTAGCCATGAAGAGACCTGAGAGCTGTTTGAGGCGGCTTTATGCGTGCGCTCTGTGCATGAGCGCACGAGTGCTGAATGGTTTAACCTGTTAACCGTTTCCAGAGCGTCGGCGCACTGAAGCGGTTTTTTTTTAATTTAGTTCAAATTTACTATCAGATTTAATGTTATACCTTGACAAACTATACATCATTAAAAAGATATAATACTCAAGATTCAGTATTTGACCACTATTGTATTCTGAGAAACTTATAGTGACAGTTATGTCTTAATTTGTGTCAGGAGTTATGAAATGGAAAAATGAGTCGATACCTTTAATATGAATTATGAGCGTCAGCTGGTCCATTCATAAAAAACACTCCAAGCTGTCGTCATGACAGCGATTCGCAAAACATCGTCCCTCAGGGCTTTAGCTAAAAAATGTGCAGACTTGGAGAAATATTGATATATTCTCATAGATTCACATCATATTTCTATAGACAGGAATAATATTTGTTGAATTTATACCCAAATGCGTCGATGTAATCATTATGATCGCTTCTTACTGAGATGTGCTGTGTTTTCAATTCATACCAATAGCCTGAGGGCGCTATATGCACAATAACAGTCCATATATGGATCACGAAGAAGACCCATAGTCATGTGACATTCCAGGACGTCACTGATACAGAAAGTAGCTGACAGAGATCGCTGTAACATGCAGATAAAGATGTTTTGAAGACAATAAACATGATTGCAATGATATTTGAGTTACCTGTGTTCTTCAAGCCATGCCAGGTATTTCATAATAATAGATTATATTTATAATGCAATGCTAATCGATATAGATTTCATCATCGTGCAGAACACTATAAATAATAAATTTTCTGTCGGATTTTTTTTTTATCTGAAGCCAAATTAGATCACATAAGATTATTTAAAACACTCGACTTGCGTTATAAAGTAAGTTTGGAGCACAAACATGGTTTCAATCTCATAAATGGTCGTGTATTGATGGTGTGCTAAGCTAACATGCTAGCTAGCCCAGGTGCACCTGCCACCAGCAGTTATTGTTTTATGATTTTTTTCTAAATAGGAATGCTTACTGAAATGTTTCAGTGCATTTGATACCAGTTTCAAATATTTAGTGAGAACTTTGATAAAAGAAATTAGGGTTTGAAACCCTATGAATAGCCTGTGAATAGCCAGTCGTTAGTAGCTATAATGCAGACAAAAGAAATGCATATTTAGAGCCATAACCAGTCTGGAGAGGTGTAAATGTGTGCAGGGAGAGACTGACTCTGAATGGGGCTCGTTTGCACCACAAAATAATAGAGACAATAGACTGATTAGATGACTCAGAAGATGACTAAACATCAGTTTGCATTTTAGAGTCTAATCAAAATAAAGTAATTTGACATGATCTTGAAAAACATTTAACTAAATACAGAGTTTTAGACTTATCATTTTCAGATTTTAAATATAAAATGGTCACACATATGGCTTTAGCTGCAGTGCATTTCTAGATTCCTCCAGGGCCAACTTCAATTTTATTTTTATGAAGATGTTTCATAAAAGTAAATTTCTAATAACTTTACAAAACTTTGAAGCTATTTAAACATTTTTTTTCATTATGACAATAATTATTTCTACATTTACAATAAACTACTAGGTGTCAGCTTTCAAATGAGATCATACTTGTGCTTTTAGTGCAAAGGGTTCATGAACTGTATCTGTTTAAGTTTGGGTATGCCATTTCTGGGGATTTTTCAAAAGTGGCCTTGAAGGTTAACAGGTTAAAAATGCTTGCACTGGCAAGACTTAAAAATAATGCTGAAGGTGATGTACACTTATCACTTGCTGGGCTGTTGCATCGTCACCAAAGTTTATAATTTGCACATCTTTTTATAGATTTTTTTCACCAACGCCGGACAGAGATTGAGAGGGCGATGCTGCAAGCACGTCATACCACACCTCTCATGGCAGGTGAAGGTCTTTTTGCGCCGTCAGAATGAGAATGGTTTCTAAGATCGGCAAATTGAGAGATTGATTATCGGCTAATAGCGATCGGTAGCCGATCAATCAGAGCACCACTAGAACACAGATTTGATTGATTCGCTGTGGTTTTGTCAAAGGTTTAATAGACATAGCTGAATCGTTGTCATTCAGGAATAAGATTGCGTGGGTGTTTGAATCGTGATCTTTTGATTAATCATGCAGCTCTAAAGTAATTATAAAAAAGATAAGTTTCAGTTCTTGTTTATGATTGGCCGAGCCATAAAGCTGTTGTAAAATACTCTATAAACCCACACCTGTGACCTCATTACACCATTATTCCTCTATGGCAACCGTTCTGCTAAATGTTGCTGAAAACTGCATTGCTTGAAAAAAATTCCTTTTGTTGCGGTTCTTAAATTATTAGTAGATCTGACATGTTTCAAACCACATGTATGATTGTGGTTCAGAATATAAAGTACATGGATCAATTACATGAATCCGAAATATCACACTGCAATGCTTTTTCTTTTAACACATTGTCAATTATGTACTGTAAAAAAAGTTTTTAAAATATTTGGTCCCACTTTATATTAAGTGGCTTTAAGTACTATGTACTTAATTGAAATTAATAATTTGATACAATGGACTTATTGTACATTCATGTTTTTACATTGTACTTATATTTTGAAAATACCTGCATGTAATAACGGCTGTAAATAATTTATGCAATTACACAGTTGACCCTTCCCTTACACCTTAACCTACCCTTAAACCAACCCATACCACACACACCTGACCCTAACCTTACCCGTATCACACCTCAATAGCAGAAAGTGTTTTACAAAACAACCTGAACACTAGTACATTGTACTTATTTTTCGATGTAAGTACATAGTACTGAAAGCCACTTAATATAAAGTGGGACCAAATATTTGTAGATATTCTGTGATTATTTTATATTTTTGTGTCAGTAAATCATACAAATTTAGAGTGCAACTGTAATGTAGAGAAAAGAACAGGGAAAAATAAAACAGACCAGACTGCTCCATGATCTCTTTCCGCAGCTCTAGTAGTACAGCTACTCCGATGTTGTCCTTGGTCATCACCCTGTTCAACATGGCCTCTGAGCCCTCGGAGTTTGCCATAGCCAGCTGGTTGAACTCCACTGTGTGTTTCTGTACCAGACTGAACCTGCTCAACACAGAAACAACAAGGTCAGGATGAGTACACAATATGCAAGAACAACTGTCATCTCGCAGGTATTCTAAACAATATGGTGGCTCTCAATCCTGGGGTAACTATAGAACATCAGGACCAGGATTGAGAACCAATAAACTAAAGCCCTGCAGTCTGCTTATTTATGCCAGACTCACTTATCCGTTTTGTAGAAAACGGCGCAGCCGTCCACATGTTTGCGGTCTGATTCAGACATAGTCCTGGCTCGGGACTTAGGGCTGAAGAATCCTTCGTAACCCTGTTCCTTCAGCTCCACCAAGAAGTAGTTGTAGTACTGCTCTGTCTCCACCTCCTAATGGGCACAAATGTGACAAATGTGAATGGCTGCATCCAAAATCACATATTCCCCTACTATACAGGGAGCGAAAACAGTATGTGACAATAGTAAATGCACAATACTCAGAAAGTTAAGCAAAAGTCACCTAGACAACCTACTAAGTTCCTGCGAGATTCTGAAGCGTGCATATGATGGACACTTCACTATTCCGTGAGGCCACAAAAGAGGATTTATGAATGGTAGTGAAGCAACGCAATTAAAGCTGGTCACATGATAATGACAACATGACACATGTAACATGTCCAGATTTCATTCATACTGCTCACATTCA
Source organism: Siphateles boraxobius (assembly GCF_051911475.1). Lineage (NCBI taxonomy): Eukaryota > Metazoa > Chordata > Actinopteri > Cypriniformes > Leuciscidae > Siphateles > Siphateles boraxobius. The sequence continues at coordinate 7,034,915 of NW_027508711.1, forward strand.
TATTATACAACACATACTTTTTTAGCTATCACAAAGTACTTATTTACAATACATTTTTTATTTTATTCTTTAAAAAGTATGTGATTTTGGAGTAGTGGTTGATATGTATGTATATATATATGTATATGTATGCATGTATGAAGTATGTGATATGGGGTTTTTTTTATGGCCGATGCCGATATCTTAGAGAGCAGGGTGGCCGATATTTATATTTATATATCAAACATACATATACTAGGGGTGTGCCATATCATACAGTCCACGATAATACCGGTATACATTTTTACATGATAAAAAAAGTGTCATATCGCGATATCAATGATATAGCGAATCAATGACGTATGGCGCATTTATGTTCCCTAGCACGCACAACAACACCTGTCTGAGCGCGAGAGCAGCCTGTCAGCCTCCGATGACGATTTAGCATTTTCACAAACAGCTTGAGTGTTCAGCGGGGCTGCCGACGCGCGTCTTCTTTCGGTGTACCCTGACGTGCACCTCTCCAAAAATGTAACAAGGCGTCAATTCTACGCGGACGCAAGCGCTGTGATTGGTCTGCTCAAACCGCTCCCTCGGGTTTCACATGCTCCCTCTGAGTGCGACAACGACGCAGAAGTATAAATTAAAACCAATGCGTAGTCTACGGCGTAGAGGCTCCGGCGTATGTCCGACGCAGAAGTATAAAACAGCCTGGAGTCGGGACATGACTGAATGGTCTCTTGCACAATCGGGCCATCAGTGCATCGTAACTAAAGTTTATAATTTTCAAGTCTTCTTAATTCTTATCAGTTTAAACATTCAAGCGGTTTTAAACTATCCAGTAAGCTACTCGCGCACTCTCTGAGAGTTGCACTGCGTGCATACATAGAGTACAGCTCGCGAGAGACTAAAGTTATTTTTCGCGGGTTATATCGCTTTAACGGGGGGAAAAACGCAAAATTGTGTAAAACTTCCGGTCTTGGTAAGTATACTCATAAACACAGTCGGTTATGTATAAAACGCATGTGACAGTGTGACAGACGGTATAATGAAAACAGCAATGGATCCGTGCACTAGCTGTAAAAGTGACAGCAGCCATAGGCTATGCGTCTGTCATTAATGTTGTCGTCAAAACAACAAAAGATAGCTTTAATTGTAATGAATGACAATTATTAGCCTATGTATTTAATTTAATCAGGAAACAGAACTAAAAGACTATGTGTTATTTTACATTTGATTACTTTATTATGTTTCTGTAGTATTTCTGAACACTGGTGTTAGACCTACACACATTTAACATTTAATTCAAAGATTGAAATCAAGCTTCCTTGTGTTGTGTAAACTCTTAACAACAAAATTACCACATTGTAAAGACGCAATGAGTGAGCAAACATTTAGGCGAGATAAACATACTAAGAAAATTTTCAACAACAAAAAAAAAGTCTATATCGTCATAAATATCATTATCGCAAATATTCTTGAAATATCGTGATTGAATTTTGAGGCTATATCGCCCACCCCTAAAATATATATATATATATATATATATACACACACACACACATACATACATATATACACACACAAACACTTTATATTTATATAAATCAATATTTAATAAATTTGATAAATTTAGTAAACACTGTAACAGGGCACTCAGTAATCTGGTAATTTCATGCGCACTGATAATCATCTTTTTTACACTTTGACTTGACAAGGTAACGCTAATTTTACATACAGCACACAGTGAAAACGCCATGAATATGACAGTGGCAACTGGATATAGCACAGCATATTTTAAAATGAAGGATTTAAAAAATTTCGATCGCGTCTCCTGTGAAGCTGATATTCTGTTCGCATTCACTCACTTCAAACCGACTGACCGGCACTCGCAGGATCACGTTAATGCAGGCTACAAATGCACACTTCACCAGATATCACAGCTGGATTCGATTAAATCTGCAAGGTTTGTGAAATTAAATGTTTATTAGATATTCAGAGATTTGTTTAAATTATGTAGGTTTGCATTAGCTGAATGTTGACGGTAAATGAGAAAGTACTTTAGCCTGATTGTTTGCCTTTTCGGTTACAAATAATATAAAAGCAAACACATTACTTTTTCGCATACCATTTACTTTCTTTGATTACCAGTTCTGTAGCCCCGGTTCTGTCTAACAAACTATTAGATATGACTGACAGGGAGACAGAGAATGTGAGCGCGCGCTGTCAGATCAGATTCAGGCGCTGCAGTTCTCTTCTCAGGTGCTGGTGGGTTTCTCAGCACCGCCCGTCAAAATAAAAGTCTGCAGCACCGTCAAAATAAAAGTCCCGCTTCCAACACATTGGCCAATCACCGATACTTTAAAAAAGCCAAATATCGGCCGTGGCGATATATCGGTCGACCACTATTTTGGACACAGCCCATGTTTTTCACACAACCCTAACTGCATCCATAATGGTCAAACTTCTGCCAGATAACTTGTAACGGGAGTGAACTGGGATTGGGAGTAATTAAATGATGTTGTGCAAAGACTGCAACAAGATTAGCCAACCTAAAAAGGCCTTTAAAGCATAGTTCTCCAGCTCAAGTTATTTATGCGAGTGGCTGACAAACCTGTAGGCTGATGATGTCTGCACCACAGTTGAGGATCTCTTGCATGATGGACTTCTTCCTGTACTCCCAGTTGAGGGCCCATGAGGGACAGTAGCCATAGAGCTGACGTGTGGCGTACTTATCACACAGCACGTTGTAGCACATTACAGAGAAAAGCGCTAAAGTACAAAGGGAGAGGAAGCAAAATTTCAGTGAGGATGTCAAAAATAGTCATTCAACAAGATATTTGCTACTATTATTGTTCTCCTCATTAAAAAAAATTATTGATACAGAATATTACTACACTATAGCATTATATTCAGGGCTCGACAATAAGGACAGCCTGATGGACCCGGGGCAGCAAATTTGAACAACTGGCCCAATCGGTCCCATAAAAAAAATTCTTAGCGTTGACCCTGATATTTGAAGTAATTTCTTCACTTTCATATGGCATTAACCCTTTACGAGTTTCTTTCTTCTGTTGGACACAAAAGATTAGGGCTGTGTATTGGCAAGAATCTGGCGATACGATACGTATCACGATACATGGGTCACGATTCAATATATCGCGATATATTCCGATACTGTTCATAATGCGATATATTGCGATTTTTTTTTTTTAAAGTAGGACTATCATTTTAGAAAAAAGTATTATTTGAAAAAAGACATGATGTGCATAAAAGTCAAACAAGTTTACTTTAGGTAAACAACAATTCAGTACAAGCAAAATCAAACTGCCAGTTTGGGACTGTGCTCACAGGTTCTTGGTGAACACATTTTTATATGCTCAAGTAAGCCATAATAAAATAAAATAAATACAGACCCTGTAACAATACATAAAAAAAGAAATCTGAAAAATCACACAATCTCAAAAAAGAAAAGACATTGTTATGTCAATAAAAAAAAGTGCTTGCACTATTCCTAGTACACAACATGTACCCTAGTACATCCAACATGTTTTGTGTTGCAAAAACACTAACACGATTCCTAAAGGAAACATTGAAGAACTTAATGTAAATTGTCAGAAAATACACAGCCCCTGACTGCAATGCATATGCATAACAGGCTAATGCATAACAAAGGCTAATGCATAACATAAGGTGCAATCTGAGGTGCAGGATCCAACACATAACACTTAGTGTTATAAAAACACGATTCCTAAAGGAAACATTTAGGAATGTAACACTAATTATTAAATCAATGAAAAGGGAAGCTTATTTAATCTTAAGGTTTTTGTGGAGGAAAACCAGCTGATCAACATGCTCAGGCTTTAAGACACTTCTCTGTGCATTAACAATATCTCCCGCGGAGGAGAAAACTCTCTCCGAAGGGACACTTGTACCGGGAATGCAAAGAAAGCGCTTTGCTACTTTGGATAGGTGAGGGTACTCGTGCTCATGGAACTTCCACCAACTGAGAGGATTCTCTGGAAGTGGCAAAGGGGGTTCTTCCCTAAAACGTTGAACTTCAGCTGTTGCAGTGTAATGTGCAGATTTTGGCGTTGCATTATTTTTGGTAGAGGCAAAAGTAGGTCCAAGCAAGTCTGCCAAAGCACATGAGCTCCTTGGTCTCTTGTTGGGGGACTGGGTGGATACAGGGCCATTTGGCTGATCAACCTCCTCTGACCGACCAGTTTCCTCCATTGGACTTTCTACCTCCCCTTGCTGCTGAAAACATCAAATCAAACTAGTATTAGTTTACAGTAAATTTATGTACACCAACACTAAATCGTATCTTAGCCCAAATTCCTATTTTTTTTTTGTGATTCTTTATTTAAACATTTTTAAATGTACAAATGTACAACAAAGCCCAAGATCCACGCATAATCATAAAATATTGAGATGAAACTTAATAAATTAAAATGAAATAATAAATAAAGTGACAAGAAAAATAAAATAAAACTATGATCAAAATTCATCCTATTTTTGTACATAGATTCAAGTCCAATTAAATGGAGATTATATTACTATTTATTTACACTTTAGGCCTTATGCGATCATATATTATTTCCTAATAATATTTAATAATATTTAAACATAATATTTTCCTTTGTGTGTATTTGATGTATTTATTTTTACTTACATTCTGTTGCTTGGTGAGGTCATCCACCACAGCATCAGTTATTTTGAAGTAGACATCATTGGCCTCTGCCTCGGAGAGAAAGGGTAGATCCTTAAACCTAGGATCAAGAGCTGATGCCATTCGCAGTGTATCCTGTTCATCAGCATATCTCTTTCCCAGATCTTTTGCTATAGCAGCCTTGATACTCTTCACGGTTTGTGTGTCATCCAGGTGTTCTTCTGTGCCTATGACAAGCTTTGCATAAAGTGGTGCAATGAGGGAAACAGTAGGCATGCTCTCCTCTGACATCACTAAGGTAGCATCCTTCATGGGCTTGAGTGCCTTGAGTACTGCTTCAGCACATGTGATGTCAGCATCAGTCAGTGTGAATATATCCTTCTCACTCTTGCGGACCTCTGTTGAAAGGAGTGCTGCACAGATGGCTGGCTGCTGCTCTAAAAATCTGTCCACCATATCATACGAGCTGTTCCACCTTGTAACAACGTCTGTGATTAGTCTGTGCTTTGGTAGCTTGAGCAGGTCCTGATTTTGTTTAAGCTGGTGGCTAGCTATGGTGCTGCGTCTGAAAAATGCAGTGACGCGTCTGACCCTGCCGAGTAGTCGATCCACTGATGGCACTTTCAGCGCTTTCTGTGAGGCGAGGTTAAGACTGTGTGCAAAACACCGTATGTGGCTCATGTCGGCAAGTTCAGCTGCCACATGCATATTAGCGGCATTATCCGTAACTAAGACGGGATCTTTTATGTCCAGACGCCACTCAGCAACGGCCTCTTTCAGTACGGCAGCGATGTTTTCTCCGGTATGGCTGTCGTACATCGCTCTCGTCTGCAGTACACAGGATTCCAGCTTCCATTCGTCAGTTATGTGATGAACCGTAATAGTCACATATGACTCAGTCGCCCTAGACGTCCAAGCGTCACATGTCAAGGCAACCTTCTCAGCTAAAGCTAGACATTCCAGCACGTTTGTTTTAACCTCCTTGTAAAGATTGGGCACAGCGATATCAGTGATGTGTTGCCGGGACGGTATAGTGTAACGAGGCTCCATTGTTTGCACCATATAACGGAAACCTTCGTTTTCAACCACACTGAGCGGACGCATGTCTTTACAAATGAAATAAACTACCGACTGGGTTATTTTGGTTGCACGAGTTGAAGTCGTTGGTAATTTTTGAGTTTGAACTTGAGCAAGGGTGAGTTGTGAGGGGTCGACTCGTTTAGCTTGCTGTTCGCTTAACTGAGTGTCTGAATGGTGTCTTGCTATATGTGCCCTCAAATTCGTGGTATTACCAGAGTACTTAATCTTTCCCAGACACAGTTTACAAACCGCATGGTTCTTGTCGATATCTGTAGAGCCCTCTTTACTCTGGAAACCAAAATAATTCCACACTTCAGCACGGAATGCAGCAGGAGCCGGTCTTACGCGGGGTTCAGCCATAGCTATGTTTTTAGCTTTTAGCAAAAAGTTAGACGCGGTTAGGCGAGAGACTAGTGGTGCGTCTCAGCATAGCCATCTAGTGGTAGGGATTTTAAACACAACATAAACTTGAACCATGAATATTTTTGCACGTAAACTAAAAAAAAAAATCGATATTGCGTTTTTGAAAATCGATACAGTATTGCCAAGTAAAATATCGCGATACTTAAGTGTATCGATTTTTTCTTACACCCCTACAAAAGATTATATTTTTTAAGAGTGTTGGTAACCAGACAGTTGATGGGCAGAATTGATTTCCATAATATTCATTTTTCCAACTATGGAAGTGAATGGGGCCCATTAACTGTTTGATTACCAACATCTTTTAAAATATCTTGTGTTCAACAGAGCAAAGAAACTCATACAGGTTTGGAACAACATGAGTGTGAGTAAGTGATGACAATTTTCATTTTTGGGTGAACTATCCCTTTAAAGCATTGTGAAATGTTTGCGAATAAGGGAAATTTTGAATCAACACATGGCAGGTTTGTACAATTAAATTCAAATCACAATATTGACTAGTGTCCTTGTTTAGTAGACCACAAAGAGACTGCCATTTAAATATCAAGCCTGCATGTTCTGCGTGTGTCAAGAGTGAATAAGCAGCACATTTTGGTCTACTGCACATACTCAAGCATGCGTGAGGCTGGTGTTTTCTGTGTATGCCCAATCACTATAGAAGGACACTTTAGAGTTTACTTTATGAGCCTTTCACCATTTCATTTGGGGGAGGGGAAAAAACCTTTACTACAAAGCATCAAATTAAAAGTTTTGTTAAACTTCAAATTGTATACTAAAAATTGTACTTCTCAATGTAATAATTATAGCAAACCTCTGCTGTGAAGCACTTTATTTGACAAAAGCAAACCAAACACAGATGGCTAAAATACCAAAATTACAGAAGTAGGCTATATTACAGAAACAGTGGCTGCAGACCTTCAAATCAAATCTCAGCATTTTGCGGCTTAATTACAAAACACCTCATCACAAATTCAAAATTATTTGATTAATAGTGCAACCATAGGTCTGATGAAGTAAAGGCTGTGCTCTGAGAATATTTCTTGCTTTTTTTATTATTTGAAAATAATTTGTCTAAATTGCTGCACCAGGGTAAAGGTGAAGTGAAAGAACAAACGATACAGTTAAGGTCTGTTTAGCACAATCTGAACTGAAGTGAAAGTGTCTCACCTGCTGGCCGTGTTCTGTCTGTATCCTGCAGTGGTATCCACGAGCGAGATGGCGGCTGGTCTATAGATACTATGGCCCAAAAAAAAGAAAAGAAAAAATGTTCAGTGAGTGAACCTCTCAAAAACAGAGCAATAACTCAAATGGATATGGTCCGACTACTTAAGGGTGGGAGATATTGACAAAAATGAATCTAGATATTTTTTTTCAATATCTCAGTATCGATATTCAGACGATATTTTTGCAATCCTTCAAAGAAATGCGTGCAAACTGGTAAAGGAGGTCCAGTTGGTCTTTTGATTTGCTGCATTTGAACTATTATTGTATAGAATTACTAGTACATAAAGATATGAGACATTATTGATTTAAAGACTCCTAAACTTTATAAAATAATAAAATATTATTCAATAGTCATTTATTATTCAAAGTCTTTATTGTTCTTTTATATTTTTAATAGGGGTGTAACGGTTCACAAAATCCACGGTTTGTTTTGATACGATACAGTGGTGTCACGGTTCGGTACGTTTTCGATACAGCAAAAATAAAGAAATGCCATTGAAATTTCCTATTTATTAATAGAAAAATTATTTTTAAAATAATTATGAGTTTTCCTACATCTTGAAACTTTTAGTTTTATAAATGGGGGTAATCTTTGAAGGATGAACAAATAATGTTTTGGTCATCACATTAAAAATAAAATTTAAATAACATAACATTTGAGTTTTGAAGTGCTGGAAAAAGATGTGTGACGTACTTGAAAGCATTTTAATATTTCTGCCAAACTTCCATGGTTACAAGTTAGTGTTACTAAATTAAATCCATGGTGAATGATCTGTGGACTTAAAACCTATAACTAGTTCATTCATGGAACGATGTTTCTCCTGGTTTCCACATCAGCGCTCTTTGATCAGTTAATAACGGAGAAATTGTAACGCTTCTCACTAGATCTCGTAGCGATCTTATTACTTAAGTGGCGAATTCAAATGCTTTGGTTACTGGATCTCTTATGTTGTAACGGTGTTGCTTCAAGATCGGATCGCGCTGCACTGATATTTGTCCGAAATGATAAATGGTCCGTAAAGCACAAAATAATGAGTTTCGTTCCGCTTTCATTACATTTGCCAGTTGATGTTGCGCAACATAGTGGTGTTCGCTCCAGCGCGGATTTTGGTCGGCAGGAAAAATGGTCCAACCACCGGAATGGTTCGGTTTGTAATGCGTACGGAACCGATCTCTTGGGAAAATGTATTCCATCTTTTGGACTTTTCAATTTTCTAATGATGCAATCACGAAGCTCGCTACTCGAGGACGCCACAGACATTTAAGAAAAACTTTTTAACTTAAGATCATTTTTCCACAACCAACGCATATTTTGCCTTCTCTTTACGATTTTGGATTGTTGCTTCAACCTAAACGTCATAACACACAGGTAAGAACTTCGTAGTTGTATATTGCAAATTAGTAACTTTAGCAGCTTACTCTCGTGCAATTGAGGAACGATCGTGATTTTGTACAAAAAATAAAATACAGTCAAACAAAACCCTACAGTATTAAACTCGCTACATATAATTGTTTAGAAGGTTATAGTGTGCGTTATTTGTTTTCTCTTTAACTTCCTTCAGCTCTTTTCATGTTTGGGGGGTCGGATTGTACAAATTATGAAATATTCGATATCCCAATTTTGCATATCGTCCAGACAACAATTTGGATATTATCGTCCAAACGATATAGCGCCCACCTCTACGACCACTGCAATGCCATGTAAGAACATAGTTATTATCCCACAGTAATTCAGAGGAAATCAAAAGAAAGTGTTCAATAAGAGAACAATGCCATGACTCATTTGATTCCATGAAATTAATCTGCACTAAAAGAGCATGTACAAGAATATAAGCTTTTCAGTGATCGCTGTACAAGCGAGGCAGCGGTACAAGGGTTGACTCACCACGCTTGGTGCCTGCAAGATTGTCAAGCAGGTAGTTGAGGAGCCGGCGTGTCCCATCAGGCTCTTGGTAGAGGTTCAAGATTTCTTGTGCAAGAGGGTTTCCTACAGAACATAACCAAACATGAAGCATGAGAGGAACATGGATAATTACAGAACCAGTACATGGGTTTTTTGGGAAGAATTGCTTTTCCAACTGAATTTCTCTTAAATGCCACTAATCACATAATTGTGAATCTATAAATTGCATAATAGGGAAACTAACAATTTAAAAGAGCGTTAACATTTTGACAGGCATCATTTATCATGATCAGACAGACATTTAATCAAAATATATACATTTTTTAAATAATAAATATATTATATATATATATACATATATATATACACACACTAATTTTATTATTTTATATATACACACACTTTGTAATTAAATGCTGCATATTTTAAGAATTGAAATAATTGTTAATATTAGGGCCTACATCATTTGGAATGGTGTGCTTTAAAGAGCGTACTTTACAGTTCCTATCTAAAAGTAACAGCTTGCGACTGCAATCGTAGAATGACCCAGATAAAAGTCTAAAATAACAGACTAATGTTAAATGCACTTTAAGAATAGTTACTGTAGAGCAACAAAACATCAGCAATTAACTAGGCCCACATGGATTCATATTCTTTGGCCATTGAATATTTACCATGAATTTTGTCTAATTAGATTATGCATTTCAGCTACCAATAAGCTCAGTAAAAAAAATAAAAATACTTTTACCATGTCTACATCTATTCTGTAATTTCCCTAAAACCAGCACATAAAAAGCAAAAACGACCATCTGGGCCTGCACAACTGAAGGTTTATGGGTTATAAAAGGAAGTAGTACCTTTCAAACCCAACGTTTGTAACTGAAAGAGTTTTCCAAGCTCAAAAGGCAGAACTCGTAACTGGTTGTTATTTAAAAGCAGTTCCCTGTGAAACAAAACAAAAAAAAGATAAAAATTTGCATGCCATAAAAACAATCATACAGCAATAAGCATCTGAAGCATACAGGGATACAAAATGCTACATTAAATCCAACGTCAACAGGTCATTTTGGCATATAGAGCCCCATACTGCACAAAACCTATTGCAGCCCAGTGCATTTCATCTGTTGGATAAAATCCCAACCACTTTAAAGGTACCTAAAAATACAGTAGCATTTCGGCTCCTCTGAACATGATTTATTATAACCATCTACAGCAGCAGTAATCACACTAGCAGAGAAGTGGTAACATTTCAACCTGTGACAAATGAAATTGATTCAGAGCAAACCACTGTGTCACCCACATATGAGAACAGTGGTGTTCAGAGCTCAGGCCCTGGATAAAAACTAACAATCACCTTTGAAGAATAAAGGACCTAATTAACAATACCTATTGGCTCAACGACTTGCACAACAGCAAGTATTGGGGTTAAAAAGTCTCTGCACACTACCACAACAGCCTTATCCATCTGCCTAACATCAAACCACAATCTTTATACAGTGTGCAAATACACAGCCAATTAGCCACCCACCTGAGAGATACCATGTTGCCTAGCTCAGCAGGCAGGCTCCTGATCTTATTGGACGAGAGGTCCAGGTACACCAAGTTGTGTAGTTTGGCAATGTCGGGTGGGATTCGCGAAAGTGAGTTATCACTGATATGAAGAGCGGTGAGGTGGGTAAGGGACCATAATGATGTACTCAAACTCCTCACTTTCCCTGCAAAGACAACAGGACGTAAACATTAAATTGTGCCCTTAGGGACGTGAAAAGTGGACAGCACTTATCTCCACTACTGTAAAGTGACGGGACTGATTTGCATAATGTTCTCATGCACATATTAAATGATAATGAAATGTGTTGATTTTTTTTTTTATTGATGAGTTACAGACCTACAATAAATAATTAATAAATAATTGTCATTAAATGGCATTTTATTACTGCAAGATTTATTGGCAAGATTTTAAAAGTGCAACATTGGCTACAACAACAGCCTAAAGGCCAAAGGACATATCCACCTTTTTCCTGGTTAGCGAATTTACCCATGATTCATAGCGGGTTTATTAAGCGCAGCTCACTCAGAACGCCGCAGTGATATGCTGGTTAGAAAATATGTGAAATAAGTAGGGCTGCCCGTGCATGACTGAAGTTGGGTTGGATGTTATACTATATGGGAGAGAATGCTAAACCATAATGAGCGTTGTCGTAATATATTGCCCGCATCTCAACGCACGCTTAAAGCTTGCCACAAAAACCGGCAAATTTAATGATTATGCATGATTCATGAAAATGAATTGTTTATTAATAAACTAGTGTTTTCTGTCAGTGTCGACTGCAAAGATAAAGTTGACGATGCTGACTCGCCATCTTCGCAGTAGTGAACGCGCCGATAGAGAGAAATGCACACTTCATACGAATTAACCTATACATAAGCAGAGAGTAGCCCCTTTGTTCGTTTTTAATTATTTTGTTTAAAAGTAGACATTTTAAGCTTTCTATAGGCCTATTTTATAATTACATTTTTAACCCTGTATATCAGGTCTGAGGCAAATCTTATACGCTGAGTTTCGGTTGATTAATGAGACGCGCTCCAGTTCACGCACCCGCGCCTCCGTGTCCTGATTATATGGTCTACTATATTTGCTTCTTATTTATTATTCCAGGCAATTTGTTGATGAAACATTGACTAAAATGAGGATAAAATTTATACTAAACGACATTCACTTTAAAGAAAGGCTTTCTACAAAACTTAAGTGGTCAAAATCATGTCTGACCCATTCCAAATGTTTTCTGATGTATGGGCATCTTATGCTCCTATCTGACTCATCTCATGCGGTGCCCTTTTCATATAATCAACATAGATGTAATAAAAAAAACATTATACTGTGAAACAAATATAAAGCGTATGTTTTAATTTTTTTTTAACTTATATTTAAACGTCACACCGCTCCGCTTTGCTCACACACTCTGGTGTGTAGCCCATACATACATGTGTGCGTGCATGTGATGGAGGGGTGCGATTTTCGAATAATTGAATAATGCCCAGCGATCTTCGAATATTATTTTTGCTTAAATGCCCATCCCTACTGGTAACGTATTAGGCGTGTCAACAAAATGCTGTGAACAGACATACACATTTTTCGGTGGATGCTTCAGTTTTAGCGCAGCTAACCAAAAACGTCTTCTCTCTGGCATTTGAATAGTAGCTCATACGGAACCGGACATGGGCATTCTTTCCTTTTTCTCTTGTGCTCAAAGCACTGTTTCTAAAAAGTTTTTTTATCTTCTTTGAATTGTTAAAACAACAGCAAATTTCATAGTACAAAATAGTACAAAAATATTCCTTTGTAATAATGAGGACAGGTGATTCACGGAGACCAGGAATGCATATTAAAGGACAAGTTCGGTATTTTACACTTAAATCCCTGTTCTATGATCGTTTCTGATGAAATAGAACGGTTAAGATTGAAATTTGGACACATGCTGCTGTCCCAAGAAATTTCGGTTTCTGTGTTAGCACCCCCCACCTCCACAATGGTTTCATAGGGGCACTGGACAATCATTCATAAAATACATTAAACTTTAGTTTACAAAGACGTGAAACTCACCGAGTGGTCTGTGGTGTTCACTGATATGCTCACAAAAATCGCTGCAAAAGATGCTTTCCAACAGCTTTTATCTCATATTATTTTGTCATGACTTAAGTCAATGGAGTTAGACAAAAACTACGATAAAACCTGTTGGAAAGCATCTTTTGCAGCGATTTTTGTGTTAGCATATCAGTGAACACCACAGAACACTCCGTGAGTTTCACATCTTTGTAAACTAAAGTTTAATGGGGGGGGATTGTGCTACCACAGAAACCGAAAATTCTCGGGACAGCAGCCTTTGTCCAAATTTCAATCTTAACCGTTCTATTTCATCAGAAACGATCTTAAAACCGGGCTTTAAGTGTTAAATACCAAACTTGTCCTTTAAATTCACAGTGAACCAGAAGCAGTATTAAGTCACATGCATTTAGAAAATTCATAACAACTTTAAGTAAACTGGGTCTATTTTTATTTAAAATGACATGTGGGCCCCCACTGAGAACCCCAAAATTACCAACAATCTCCAACTCTGCCCAATATGACTTCTTCCCATTTGCCGCCTCCTCAGTGGACATTATCGTGTACATCCGCCTTGGGTCAGGCGGATCATATTTTTCCTTGGGCATCCCTGTAATACTGAAACACAAATAACAATCAATTTTACTACTGAACACCATTAAAGAAAATGTGTTGCACATGCACTTTACATAAACATGAAGCTGCTTGTATCCTGACAGGAAACCGAATGGGTGCAACTAGGGATGCACCGATACCAGTACTCGGGTCGGGTGTAGGTCCAATACTGCTCATTTACTCTGTACATGTAAAACTACCCCGATGCAATCGCACCCGATACCACTTTAAGGGGTCGTTCACATATCGCGTCTAAAAACGCGCGGAGAGCGCGGCCGCAGGGTTTCCGTAAAATGCTTTTTTTCTTTTCCACAAACGCTTGCGCTCCCGTGGCGTCTATCGTTGCTATGCTTCGCTTAATGAAGCGAGCGTGCCGAACCGCAACGATTGGCGTGCTTGCCGCGCGCCTACATTTGAGATAACGAATTTGCACGCGCAAAAAAACGCGATATGTAAACGGCAACGGCCCCTTATGGCAACCTAACATTAGCCTAACCTCTCGTCAGTTGAGCAGGTAGTCGGAGGAAGAATGTCAGCCGTTTGGAGTTATTTTAAGGTAAGCGATGATGATAAAAGTAGAGCAGACTGCAAACTATGCTCTGCTAAATTGTCAAGAGGAGGGGTGAGAAATAGCTCCTTTAACACAAACAATTTGATTCTACAAGTTGTATAGGCCTATTTACTTTCTTACAGTCAGAAAGTGAAAAACATCTGATGAAAATAAAACATTGTTAGAAGAACTGTAATGGTATTATTAAGTACTCATATTGGTACTTGGTATCGGCAAGTACCCAAATGTAAGTACTTGTAAGATACTTGGTCTGAAAATAAGTGGTATCGGTGCATCCCTAGGTGCAACTGTGCAAAGAACAGGTGAAATGCTAAGTGAAAAGGACACTGAAAAACCTCAGAGTGAGGAGTGGGAACACAAACAAAAGCCATTCCAAAATCAATAGCCGAGGGGATTTTCCATTAGAGATACTCGCGCGCCGCACGGCGTCACTATGCTTTTCAAATTTACATAATGCAGCTTTCAAAAGGCGGCAATTAAAACGAACACGAATTTAATAGTCTATGACAAATTAACACTCAAACTTTGAGCAAAGTTTTATATAAAAAAACTAACATCTATCGCTTGTAAATCCGCATTCTTGCGCGAGCAGACGGCACTGTGGGCAAAGGGCTAACTTACTATATCGAAGCAAATTCGATTTATACCACGTCTGAGTACAATATTAGTCAGACATGACAGAAAAAAAAGTCGGCTCATATTACAAATCCCATTAAACAAAGGTGCAACTGAGGTCCTTGCAACGGTCTACAACTGCACTTCATATAAACACGGTGCCAGTATATTTCCATTACATAACTGTAGTGTTAATCGCTAACTAATCACTTAACCAACAGGCCAGAGGAGCGTCAATTTTGGTCTTTCATCATCGCTGTGCAACTCAACCCAAACAAAAACACCACCACCTCGTGTGTATTTCCCAGAGCCACGTTACAGAGCTAGAACTGCTAGCTGAGCGAGTCTGACTCATGACGGGAACAAGGCGTATTAATGAGTCGATTAAGGGCAAGCAATTAAGAAATGAATTTACTTTAGATCGTGCTTGAGAGAGATTTGCTGTCTAACTGCTTAAGTTAATTAGTTGGATCGGACCCCCTACAATGTTAGCGCTGCCCGTTTACAGTAGGGAACCTCTCTTGACAAACATCGACCTAACTTTCCAGGTGCATGTGTGCGATATTAAACGCATGGAACACACAGAAGTAAACTAATAAGAAGTTTTATAATGTTTATAGATGCATATTGTGTTAGCTTATGTAGCTTCCCTACGGACACAGCAGGCTGCTTACATAACCAACAACACAGATCTCAACATTCAGATTCGCTTCGTTGATCATTTCATCCAATCCGTCATAGTTTTCAAAGTGCACACGCACGCACAGTGGAGAAAATACAAATTAGATCTTACCGATCCTTCATTTCCCCTCTGTTCAGATTTGAGCAAATTAGCTTATACGCTAACTGGCTAACAGGCGACTATACATTCACAAAACTAGACCAACACTACGCGCAAAGCAGTAGGAAAGAAACATATTCCCTTGTTTATATACCACTAGATACAACTGGAATGCCTCAATTGCGTATTCGTTTTACCTGTAAGCTCATACCAGTTCACAAAGACGAGTGCGCGTTTCCTTTGTTTCTGATCCGCTGCTCTTTCTCACTGATGGCAAACAAGCATCATGGCGGCCGTGAGAGTTGCAGGGCGCGATAAGAAGCGCCCCGCTCATTGGCTGCCCCTGAAACTTGCGATCTGATTGGTCCGCTGGTCCACTCGACGCCTCCAAACTGTTTACGCCAGCGAGGCAGGCCAAAAATGGGAGTCACAAAAATAGGTCAATTTTGCGGATGTTGACAAGTAGAGTACAACAAAGATGCAATTAGCTTTAAACGCGCTGTATATCATTATGTGATGATAATAGTAATGACAATTGATTAAATAAAATGTAAGAAACACAGTAAGTAAATAGGGTCGTGTTTTGTTATATAACTTAAACACTTTAATAGGCTATTTGAACTGATATAGTGACTGGTATTTAAGAGATGGGCTTGCACTGATTTTAATAGCATCGACGTTTATGTGAACTTAAAAATTAGACGACACGTGCAAAATATGCGAATCATTTAACCTCTGTTACTGATGTGAGGTGTATTTCCCAATTGGCCTATATTATATCAACCACGTAGAATAATTTGTGAAGAAACAGTTTTCAAGAAAATAAAATATAAGCTGCTACAATTAAAATTCGTTTATGGCTGCAGTACATTTGATAAACACTGGATGGCATTATTTAGCTTTACACACATCAGGGCTTTGTTCAAAATTTAATAGGCCTAGTTTACTGTACACACTCTATATAATACAATACCTGTTATTTTGTCAACAGTAGCTGAAATAGTAGGCATTAAATGACTAGAATGTTGCAAATGCTGCAAAAGACCAATCAGAGAGCCCATGATGACCCCTGTCCAGTGTCCACCGTTTAAAAGTGCCTACAATGAGCACGAGTGTCGGAACTGGACCTTGGAGCAGTCAAAGAAGGTCGCCAGGTCCGTCGACTCCCGTTTTATTTTACGTCACGTTTATGGTTATGGACGTGTGCGCCTGGAGAAGTGATGTCAAGTGTTGCCCTGCATGCCTTCAAATTTCCCCAGATCTCAATTTAAATTAAGCATCTGTAGGATGTGCTGGCCCAACAAGTTCAATCCACGGTGGCTCCACCTTGCAACCTACACCTCTTGAATGATCTGCTGCAATGTCTTGGTGCCAGATCCCACAGGACACCTTTAGGGGTCTTGAAGAGTCCATGCCTCGGTGGGTCAGGGCTGTTTTGGCAGCACGTGGAGGACCATGGTGACTTTAAGGTCTGTGTTGAAGCTCATCTGTGTTTTCAATGGTTACAGACTATTTGCATAACGTGGACACAGTTCTCCTTGGAATTATGTTTGGGGTATTAATAGTGAAATGCAGTAGCCTAATATTAAATTGATTTATTTAGGATTTTTTTCAAACTGTAATGCCTATTGGAGTGTTTTTATATTTTCATAAATCATAATCGTAACAGATGCTGAGAAAATAATTTCTTAAGTGTAATTTTCTACAACTGATTAATTCATAATTAAACCACAAACAGAGAAAAAAAAAACACTTCAAGAAAATGACACATTGGTAATAATAACTACATGTACTTCAACTGTTATTAGAATGGAACAAGAGGAATTATTCCAAACAAGTCGTTTTGAGCATTAATGACTTTCAAACACAGGCCTTGCTAACATAAATCATGTGCTGATGAATTCGCATCATATCAAAGCTAATTCACCACTGATATGTAAAAAGGAATGCAGGCTTTTAAAAAACTGTGCTTGAAATGTGGGATGTAAAGATTTAGTGACAACACTGAAACTGTCGAGAAATAATCCTGCCATAAGCACAAACACACTCCCACCTCATGAGGGCTAAATATAGTTTCATCCCTGACATCTTCCACATCATGATGCATGCAACCAGGCTACCTTTCATGATAAAACATTAATAGATCTGACATCTTAAGGTCAGGCTGAGGCCTTGAAGATACCTTGATGTTAAACTGGCCTTTTGTTTAATGAAATCAGATTCAGGACATTAAAGATAACAAAGCACATCCGAAACAAAATTAATATGCAATCTAAAACCAAAGCATTTAAAACACATATGTAGACCAAACGTTCATCAAAGTCTTTTCTGTCTTCATTCATACATACATCACAGAAGAATTCTGTCATTGTTGTCTGAAAGTCTCATTTCCAACACATTTCAAAAGAAATTTTGAACATTTTTGAGATAAAACAACCAATTCCTTAAGGCTTAGGCTATTTCACAGTTAGCATGTCATGCATTCTAAATACACGCAATTAAACAATGTTTTCGCACCCTTTGCATAATTTGACAAAATTAAAGCTTGATTGTAAATGACACAATTTAATTAGCTTCACATGATATTAACCTTGGTTTTCTTTGTGTTCTTCAATTCTCATATTTCACCTTGCACTCAACTGACACGGTTGTCTCCTTGGTACACTAACACTAAAATTCTTGAGAAGGGACAAAGGTGATCAGTGTAATGGAAATTATAAAAATATAAAACGATAAAAAGTTATTTTTATACAATACATATTAAAATGGATTATGTTTGTTGCACTGTTTAGATTATCATAGATTTACTTGTAAACAATCATAATTTTGGAGATACATTTTCATATTTTAAAGTGCCCATATGCTTTTTTTGGATATTATCTGTCATGTGTAAAATAAATGGTCACTGTTCACTGGCTGCCAGCAAACAACATCTACTTCATCTACTTATATGCACTCAAACACTACAGGTGAATTTACATGGACTCTAATAATCCATTTGGAATCAGACTAGAATAAAGAAAGTCATATGTAGCCCCGTCAATCAGATTGAATTGGCCAAATCCGATTGAAATTTCATTCAGATTGTAATTCTTTTACATTCTTTTTCTAATCTGTTCAATAGTAAACAATTTATCGGATTGAAAACCGAATCTGGAAAGTTCTGCGAATGTGTAATGACAAAGGAATAATATGACGCATGGAACGATCTGTTGTTGTTGTTGGATATTGTGTCCTAAATGACTGTCGGGTCAATCTATAATTCTCCTTCCATGGTGAAGTGGTGCAGAAAAGTCTTTGCTACTGAAACTCATCCACAGGCGCCTTGTTTTGGGAGAGGGAAGGTGCGTTTTTACTGCTTGATAAATATAAGCAGCACAAAGCTACATTTGCTCATTGTCTCAGATATGACCCGAAATAGAAAAATATTAAGTCTGGATTTTAAAACAAAGAAAAGAAGCAATGGGATATGGTACTGTATGTGCAAACAGCGGGCAAATCTGTCTATATTCTGCAGTTTGCACATGTGACATATAAACGCACATCAACCCGATCGCTTTATTTAGCATTCATGTAAACGCTATGTGTGGATTTATCAATAGGAATGATTTAATTCCGATTGAAACAAAGGTGCGCATGTAATTAGCATATTAAAGGGATTTTGACCTTGGATGCATGCAAACCTATTGTAGGAGACAGTGAGGGACCAAGCAGTCAAGGACAAAGTATGCAGGACTTCCAAACAAAGACAATTATTTATTAAATCCCAAACAAAGTTACAAATTAAATTACTTGAAACCTGAACGAAATAAAGTCAGGTCTGGGCCCATAAAAAGTGTCAACTGAACAGAACCAAAATTAACAGTATCAAACCAACTAAGCAAACCAAACTAAACAAAAAAACATTACCTCCCAAATGACACACATGGGAAATAGAATTATAATAAACAAGCAACAATTAATCCTGCACCCCCCAGCTAATTGGCAGCATGGATTAGCTCAACAGAACAAAATGGCGGCAACTGACGCCAGCCGGTCCTTTATGGCTCGTTTCCACCAAGCCGTACAGTACATTACAGAATGATTTGGGACGGTAAACCCTCCTCCGGCTTTCGTTTCCACCACCAACAGTATCCTTACTTGATAGGCGTGGTGTAGCCTATGCTGGAAAGAGGCGATCGACTTCATTTTCGCATGAAGAAGACGTGCCAGGCCACCGGAGACCCGCTCTGTGGCAAGGGCATGGTGAGCTGGTGCCTGCTTACGTCACGCAGTCACATCAACTGCAGTAGCCACCGTTCAACCTGAAGAAGGCAGCACTCAGATGTTTTTACACCATATATTGTAGAATTAAAACACTATACCCAAATATCAAAAATTTACTCAAATCAATTAACCGCATTAAAGGTGGGGTATGTGATTCTCTTTATTGTCCATTTTTTCAAAATAACTTGAAATCCTATTCCTAACCCACTTACAGCCACTGAGTTAGAAGCACTGAAATGAAAATTAAGCAATTTAATCATCTGTGGAATGGGCAGGACTAGAAAAACTCAGCCAATCATTTCCAAGACCACCTAGAATCATTGGACAGTAAGTTCGTCAATCAAACGGTCGTACCACACACCCCTCCCCCCAGCGCGCGTGACCCCCTTCGTGCTCATACTCAAAGCTCGTGACGCATGTGCCTCTCGTCAGTAAAGCCGGTTCCGTGATTAGTAGTAGTAAATCGTCATTACAATCTCTCGCGCATCTGAGTTTTCGCTCGTGCATGATTGCGCGTCCATGTTCTTCGAATGGGTGGAGTCAGGGCCAGCGTTGGTGAAGGTAGGACCATTTGCATTGTGTATTTTCAAAATCTGCCGGTCGCTTTCCAAATCACGTACCCCACCTTTAATAAAGCCCTAGTCCTACAGATCATTAACTAAAAAAAATGTTTTAGGGTTTAGTTACCCTTTAAACTCAAAAGAAATACACATTAACAATATACCAATAATAACTTGAAAATGCGCACACAAAAGTAATTGTGCAGAAAACTAATTTAAAATAAAACAGTGAAAATCAACCAAATCTGTCTGTCCTTATTATGAATTATGTTATAGGTATCTGCAACAAATTTTAATCATGAAATACTAAAAATAACCCTAAATAATGTTTAAACAACCCAGAAAGAAGGATGCATGTATGCATGTGATCCTTTGTCGAGTCGGTCCCTCGACATTACGTATGGTAAAATCCATTTTCCTCGAAATGCTGAACCCTGATATGAATAACTCTTTTGCTTGCAAATAGCCAAAAACCGTAGAATCTTTCTTCTTCACCTGGAGCCTGGTTTCACCGTAGACTCACGCAAACAAAGTGGACAGCGTGGAATTATCCCCTCTCGCGTTCCGGCGGATTTTTTGCTAAAAACAAACAATTAAAAATGTCTCTTTGCCGCATGTGGGGTGGACCTATTGACTTCCCGGACGCACACGAGCAGTGAGTGCTGTGTCTGGGTCGGGCCTACGCGGAAGCTGCATTCGTAGGATCAGGTTGTCGAGCCTGTGAGGAACTTCCCATCAAGATCCTTTGCGCCAGGCTGGCCGTTACCCGTAACGGTGACCCGTCCTTCGGATGAGACGTTAAACCGAGGTTCTGACTCTCTGTGGTCACAAAAAATCCCAATTTGCCCAGTGGCCTCTGTCCATCATGGCCTCATAATCACACCCATATATATACTAATTGGCTTCATTACTCTATCTCCTCTCCACCAGTAAGCTGGTGTGTGGTGGGCGTTCTGGCGCAATATGGCTGCCGTCACATAATCCAGGTGGATGCTGCACATTGGTGGTGGTTTCCCCTTCAATGTAAAGCGCTTTAAGTTCAGAGAAAAACACTATATAAATGTAATTAATTATTATTATTATTATTATTATGACTCCTGCCTCTGCTCCGCCTGCCACCGTCGTGCCACGAACTGGGAGACTGCAGAGAGCTCCGTCAGTGGACTCTGTCGAGGAGTTAGCATCAGCCCAACGCCCACGCCACCCTCACGGTTCAGAATCCCCTCTCACCTACGCTGAGGCTAGTTACCGCCCGCCGAAGGAAGCGCAGGAAATTGGCTCATTCGGATACGGTGAGGACTACACCATGTCCACGAGTGCCTCCGACCCGGGGGCTTGGTCTGAGGCTCCTTCAGAAGCCGCCCCAGCCTCGCTGGATGCGGAGCTCATGGCTATCCTCAAGGAGGCAGTAACAGATTTGGAGCTGGACTGGGCAGCCCCCAAAGAACAGCCATCTAGGAAGTGGATGGACGGGTCCTTCTTAGGCGCGAGCCGACAAGTGGACGGCCCGCAGAGACCCGCGCCTTTTTTCCCTGAGCTCCACGAGGAACTCACCCGGTCATGGCGCTCCCCTCACTCAGCACGAGCCCATGCACAAGGTTCAAATAAACATGCAACAGTGGAATGGGTTGGAAAATTGGGTTAAACGCGACCGCCTCCCGTCGAGGACGTCGTCGCGGCCCACCTGTGTCCTACCCACTGCTGGAAAACCTCTTCATTGCCTTCCAAGCCATGTTGAGCCACTGCTCACATCGCTGAGAAGGCATTTATTTCAGCCCTCCACACAATGTCAATCCTGCAAGACACTTAGGGTTCCTGGACGAGGAATGCCCGGACCCAGAGGCCCTCAGGAAGCTGTGCACGGCGGCGGATCTGGCTCTGGCCGCCTCAAAGAAGGTCGCCCAGGGAATTGGCCGCAATATGGGCAGCATCTTGGTTCTGCATCGCCATTTGTGGTTGACGCTGACAGAGATGCTGGCGCGCAGCCCCCGCCAGAGCATGCATTAATGCCCCCTCTGTTGAGCCACCTGAGCACGTGGTCGGCACTTCCAACAGCGTCAGATTGGGTAATCAACACTGTAAAACGCAGCTATATGCTTCAGTTCGCTCGCAGACCACCCCGTTTCAGCTGCGTGATTATGTCAGGAGTATCAGAATAGAGCGCTCCGCTGCTACGGGCAGAAATCTCCTTCTTGAAATTGCGGGCTTTACAGACATTATTTTCTAGTCCCGAAAAAGAACGGAGGTATGCGTCCCATCTTAGACCTAAGATTACTGAACAAAGCGCTCGCGAAACGAGTGTTCAAGATGATTCTGTTCAAGCAAATCCTCACGCACATTCAGCCCAAGGACTACTTTTCCACCCATATCACATCAGTTCAATCAATTTTGCTTAACTGGGTACGGGGAATTTTTCACACGGCGGGGGTTTTATAAGTTCCCCATACGTAATGTCGAGGGGCCGACTCAATAAGGTAACATCTCTGGTTACTCAACGTAACCGTAGTTCCCTGACAGGAGGGAACGAGACATTACGTAAACTGCCGTGTGAAAAGCCTTTTTCAGCCTCAATAGCTCTCGTTCAGTTCGAAAGATTATTTTAAGTTTTTTGGCGCCCGGAATCGCCTATATTCGAGGCTGTCAGCCAATCAGGTGGGGGCGTGGGTTCAATCAAATCAGGCTTCAGCATTTCGAGGAAAATGGATTTCCCCAAACGTAATGTCTCGTTCCCTCCTCTCCGGGAACTACGGTTACGTTGAGCAATCAGAGACGTTCTCAGTTACCGTCCTTTTGTGTGGCCACGTTATCAGCCATCAGACAAATTTAGGAACCTTTAAAATGGAATAATAGGGGGACACTATAATTAAAAGTCTGGGACTGGGACAATAAAATCTGCACATAAAAGTAAAATGCATAGCTAATATAAATGAAGACACGATAAAAAGTTTCCTAGACAGTTTTATTGGGATCTTAATCTAACAAAAAGTTCTCAAGTCTAATAAACACCAAGTTACAAGAGGTAATGATGTGATTTAAATATAATTTAAATATGTTGAAACTGCAATATCTGATCTAATATTAGATCTGTAATTTATATATTTTAACAAGCCCCAACTTTTACTGCTCTATAATTCAAAACAAACCTTTTAAAATGTAAACATTTCATCATCTACATGTGCCCAACTGAATCCACATCATCCAATTAGCACCTACATTCAAAAGCGGTAGTTTAAGTAGCATCCTCATTTAGCAGCCACCCATTGAAATCTGACAGATGCTTTTGCCGCATTCACTTATCTGAGCATTGCAAGGGTTGCGCTTGTCAAATGTTCTATCATCTTGTGTTTCTCTATCTTCTAGCACCCACTTCCGCTTACTGTGCAGATGTGTGCCAGAAAGCTCTCCAATGCAGTAACTTAACACTTTGAACTGTAGGATTCATTTAAATGACTATGATTGAGACATTCCTGCCAAAAGCTATTGAATGGCTTTCAATAGCATGCAAGAGTCAGCGTTATCAGCTCTTTCAAGAAATCGAATGCCTCGGGTTATATAAATCAAACACTTGATAATTATCTCAGCGTGGTAGGAAAGTAGTCTGGTAATGTCATCATTTCACATCTCTAATGAATAGGCACTGAAGGTCAAGGGAAAAAGGAAAGGTTGTAATAGAAAGAAGGAAATCTTTAATCTTAGCATGCAGTGCTGCATATGGTATGAGACCCTGTGGCATAAAACTTCCATCTTTCTTTACTCACCAATTATTTCAGTCACATCATATATCATGTTCACTTTTGATTCATATTCATTGGTGGATGACAGTTGTACAGAGTAACTGAGTGATATAGAGGAATTGTATAGATAAACATGACAACTTCAAAAAGAGTCTTACTTCGACTTTGTTTCCAAGACTATGGGAAATGCCAAGATCAACAAACAGTGTTATACAAAGAGTACAATAAACAGAATAAAGCAAATAAACTGATTAATTATTGTTTACTGCAACTCTCAGTGTTTGAATTAAAGAGGATTATGCATCTTTTGTTTGTAATTGGCTTATTGGAGTCTGAAGACACATTCTCTAATGTGGAAATCTGTAATGCGCTTGTTTTGATGGAATTATACATGTTGAATATCCCCTTTGTCAATTTTTACTCATTAGTGACTCTCTGGAATACATTCAGGGTTTGAAACTGAAACACATGGTTTTAGACTACAATAATTTATTAGTATGGTTTAGGGCCTCCTTTTCCTGCAAATACAGCATCAATTCGTATTCGTAATGACAGATACAAGTCCTTCACAGTGGCCAGCGGGATTTTGAGCCATTCCTCTTCCAGAACAGTGGCCACGTCACTATGTAATGCTGCTGGAGGAAAATTATTTAGACTTATTATATAGACTTGCTTCTCCAAAATATCCCAAAGTGGCTCAAAAATATTTAGATCTGGTGACTGTGTAGGCTATGGTAGAGGTTCAACTTAGCTTTCATGTTCATTAAACCATTCCGTCACAAGTCTTTCTGTGTGTATTGGTGCATTATCATGCTGATACACAGCCCCCCTTTCAGGGTACAATGTTTGAACCCATAGGAAAATCCCTGCACATGGTCCCTCAGAATGTTTCGGTAGTCCTTGGCAATGACGTGCACAGTAGGGAATGCCATGATATTGCTGCCCAAACCATCACTGATGCAGATGCCGTGTTGTGTGGATTGCAATATTTTATCTGCAACAACTGTGCTGTTGCTCTGCTAATTCAACCTTCACACTCTGCTCTGACTGATGAAATGTAAAATCAGTGAAGATTGGTAACCAGGCTGCGCATATATAGGTGTGAAACCTCCAACACTGGCTGCGTCCGAAAGCTGAAAAATGCTATTAGCTTCACTTCCTGTCTCCTGAGATTCCTTCTGTGGTGATGCGATC
Source organism: Siphateles boraxobius (assembly GCF_051911475.1). Lineage (NCBI taxonomy): Eukaryota > Metazoa > Chordata > Actinopteri > Cypriniformes > Leuciscidae > Siphateles > Siphateles boraxobius. The sequence continues at coordinate 7,060,133 of NW_027508711.1, forward strand.
AATCCTTATAGTGATTAGGGGCGGATACGGCACGTTCAAGGGACATAAAAGGAGATGAGGTTGACATCATTAAGCGCGTCTTTCTGGGTCCTGGGAGTGACGTCATTTCTTGTGCGCCGTGTTTATGTCCAGGAGTGTGTGGCTGAGGAGTACTTTAGACCCGTCGAACTAGTATTTATTAATGTGAGGCCATAATTGGCACGCCATCAAGTGCACTGGGCGGGGCGAGTTACCATACGCAGTGACACGGGGGCCAGGAGGTGTTGCAGCAGGCTTTGTGGGCGCTGTTAGGCTTTATGCGACCCATTTGATGGTCCTGTGAGGATTACCTGCATCCGGTAGTCATTCGAACTGGAGCGCTTCCGAACTGAGTTGTATTCTCCTCTGCAAGCTGTCTTCGACCATTCCTCTGTCTTTTATTGGAACGAGGCATCGACCGTCGATCTGTACCTTTCACTCTAACTGTTGGACGATCTCATTCCAGCGAACGAGGGTCTCTTTGACAACCATAACGACGCATTTGTTGCCGATCTGTACTGTATATTTATTCTAACTGTTTGACGATCTCATTCCAGCGCACGAGGGTCTCCTTGACGACCGTGACGACGCATTTGTTGCCAATCTGTACTGTATATTTATTCTAATTGTTTGATTGTCTCATTTTTAGCGAACGAGGGTCTCCTTGACGACCGGATCGATAGTGCGTTCACAGCCTTTGGTGACGCTTCTAAATTTAGTCTTTAATATAATTGACATTCAGACCTGAGTACAGTGGCGAGAAGCTACCAGTTTTGTCGCTACTACTGTGTTTCATTGTGAAGATTATGCCACTGTGGATGTTGCTTGTAAATGTGTTTTGAGTATTGTGTTGTGCTGACAAGAGTTCACCAGTGTCAGCCAGTGAATATTGTGACAAACTGATTCCTTCTGGCAACATGTGATGAGTGTTTAATTGACAGACCATTACGTGGAATGTCTATTTGTTTGGTTGTATCTCATACTGCTTTCTCTTCTACTCAGAATTGGGATTCCAGTATTAGCCAGAGTCCTCTGTGTGTGGTGGTGGTTCGGCTATCGGTCTGCATTGTTCACAGCGGGTGATTTGGTGTTGTGTGGTGAGAGCACGAGTAGTTGCTGTGTTTATTGGACAGGCAAGATGAATCCCCCAGTTCTGAAGTGGTAGTGTGTGTGTGTGTGTGTGTGTGTGTGTCTGTCTGTGTAACGTGTTTTATGATTGATGCGTTCCTTTTGTTGTTTGCATATTAAAAGATACCAGTTGCATTTTATTGTATGTATTGAAGAATAAAATCTGTGAAGCGATTATCCTTGTCTGATACCTGACTCAGCCACTACGAATCTGTGTGTCTTTGCAAATTATCTGTGGGTCCCCGGACAATTTCCGGGGTGGCGTAGTCGGTTTAGTGCCATAACTGGCCTTGTAGTAAACTCCTGATCGCAAGCTGCCACACTTCATCTTAAAGATTTTTGAAGGCAGCATAGATGTATCTGTAATAAAGTCCACTGAAGGCGAGTAGAGTTGAAGAACCCAAGTGTAGTTTGTTTCAAATAAACAAAATACTAAATAAACGAAGACTTGACTTGAAACATGAACTTAAACTTGAACAAAAACTCACCAACAGCTGTTACAAGGATCAAAGCTAGACAAAGGAACAATGAAACATGAGGGCTATTAATACACAAAGACTAATGAGCAACAAGAACCCCCTGACCCTAATGAGGCCAGAATGCAGCCCGTCTGACGAATTATGTAGGAGACTAACGTAATGTTGTCCACCCGCACTAGGACATGGTACCCCTTAACTGCTGGAGGAAGTACTTCAGGGCCAGAAATACAGCCATCAATTCGAGGCAATTGATGTGCCAATCGATATGATGACCTCTCCAGATCCCTGGGGCTGGTCAGCCATCTAAGACTGCTCCCCAGCCAGTACGTGAAGTTTCTGTCGATAGCGTTTTGCGACGACAACTGTCTCCTAGAGTGGGACCCAAGGTGAGGAACCTGAGTCTGAGCCACATAAAAAAGGGAACGAAGACTGCGGCAAGTAACGCTTATTTGCCTTTAAGGATTGGCCCTTGGATGAAATTCCCTGGGTTTGAGCCACAACCAAATCTGTCTCATGTGCAGAAGGCCCATAGGTCTCACCGTCGACGCAGCTGCCATAAGACCTATATTGCTCAGGGTGTTTAAGATGAACTCAACACATGTGGGAGACAGCTGTGCCTGCATGGTGACTGAGTCCCATACAACCCCTAAATACATTGTCCTCTAGGCAGGAGAGAGAACACTTTTCTTGCCGTTGAGTCTCAACCCAAGACATACAAGATGAGCGAGAACGACATCCCGATGTTGAAAAGCAAGCTCTTGAGGCTGGACCAAGATCAGCCAACCGTCTATGTACTTTAAATTGCAAGAGCTGCATCCATGCATTTTGTGTATGTGTGGGGTGACAAGGCTAGGCCGAATGGAAGAACTGAAATCAAAATCTAGACTGGAAGCTATAGCTGTCATAGGGGGACCCTTTTTATTACTCCATAATATTGTCTATGTATTTAGAATGCAATGCCATTAAACTTCCTGTTGGTGTAATGGTCAGTTGACTCAATACTGTTGTCATAGTGTATTTAAATTCAATGTATTTGACATTTTCTTGCCAATCTTTGGCAAGACAATGCTTTTTTTTAAAGCAAGAAAACAAGAAAAAGGTTTTGTGAGTGAAAGCAAAAGCAATGCATTAATAATTTTCCTTCCCATGTAATTTATTTTACCATCACCATGTCCTTTTAAATTCTCAAATACAATTGAAAAGTCAAAATCATATATTCTGCTAATGAAAAAAAAATATTTTTTACTAATATTACAACAATGAAACAATTATTATTATTTTTTTTGCCGTCTCTTTTAAAACTAAGAAGTTGGGTTTGCAAGTCAACGTGAACAAAAAAACTGCCTGTGGATCTGAATTATGAACAGAGAGGGCCCTGGGATTTCCCTTCAAGCTGCAGCGCCTGGGAATTTGTCACAGGGGTCACATTTTGATCTTTGACAGAGCTGTGACAGATTTTCTTTTCTGCATCTCATATAATAATTCAAGGTAAAAAAGGTTGTTGTTTTTTCTTTGTTGTGTCTCCCTGTTTAATTCTCACACTCACACCCCCACATTCTCACCTCCAGTGAGCGCATCTCTAGATATAAGAGCAATGTTCCTCTTTGCATAACAACCTGAATGGCCAAGTACATCTATATTGAGGAACGCAGATGCCATTGTGGAGAGAAACAGCGTTGGTCTTTAAATTAATTGCATTAGGGGCTGGTTTCACAGACAAGGCTTAGATTAAGCCAGGATTAGGCCTTAGTTCAATTAAGACATTTAAAGGCACACTGTGCAGGAAATCCGTTTTTGTCAAACAGCGACCCCTAGAGTCGCTGTAGAGTACTTGTATTTAACGTTACTGTCGTAAATACCACTCACGCAGAGCCTCTCTGCACTATGCACTCAAGGCCTGATTATTTTAGGTTATGTCAGTGCAAGTTGCTTTCAGTTAAAACAGCTCAAACATGCATTTTAATCTGGGACTAGCCTTAAGCATTGTATGTGAAACTGGATAGGCTAGATGTTAAACACAAAAAATAGTGCTGCATTTAGCCTTTAACAGCTTTTTCTTGAATGTATGGTCTCCCATGTCACTAACATTGTCAAGTCAAGTGGATTTGCAGTTAATTAACTGTCTGCCAATGTGTCCAGTTGCCACATCATGAGAGGACACATACCATGACAGAATGTTCCCCTAAAGCTTGAAAAATCACAACCAACATGCCCTATTAATCATCAGACGGACCTTGCCGGCCAACACTGAGTGACGGATTGTCACAGACAAGATGCCACATAGTTTATTAAACACAGGCTAACAGAGCATTCAATGCATTCTGGGGGCATGCCATGGGTTTATATCATTGTGTACCACAACATGGCCAAGACCTCAAATTCTGTCTGAGTCTGAAAGAAGAGGTCCTTCTACGGCCCTTACTCAGATTTTCACATACTAGCCATGAATCTGGGCTTTCCTCATGAATTGAAATATTAAAGGCATAAAACTTTGGTTTATCGTTCATGCAACAACTTGGCTTCTTTTCCAAGATCTATTGATTGATACTAGTATAGAAATTAACACAGCCAGGAGCAAACTAGTTCATACAAACCTCCAGTGAATATCATTCCACGTGCATTTAGTATTTCTATGCAATGCATTTGTCTAAATTAGAAGTTTAATTTACTTTGTTAGTATTTTTGTATTTTATATTTAACTTTTTCAGTAAAATGTTTTTAAAATATATATTACTTATATTATTTCTTGTATTCAGTTTATTTGCCTATTGGCAAATATTTGTTTTCAGCATACATACATACACAATGTAAGAAATTTTTTAAGAACAATAAGCTTAATTCAAGAATTATCCTCTGAAATTGTCTTAATATCGTATTATCTCAAAGTCTTTCTCAAGTAAAATTTAAGAATCAAAATATTCAGTACTGAAGAAAATGTTAATCCTGAAATTGTACTTCATGTGGTAACATCTGAATTAATTGATTTTATCAAATTCAGCCAGAATTAACCCAAATGATGCTACACCAACAAATATTTTACTGTAAAATAAAAGGAAATGGAAAATAAAGCTAATTTCTATTCCTTTTTTTCCCCCAGCACATTTTTTGAGATGATTTTCAGATTGTCTCTTTGAATTGAATGAAGACAGTTATCAATCCCAACTGCACTTTAAAGGATGGCAATTAACACAAATTAACAACGAAATCTTGGTTGATGACACTGCTATATATTTGACTTTTTTTCTCCCCCTTTGAAGCTTTAAATAAGGAGCTTCGAGCTGAAGGGAAACAGGAAAACAAACCAAAATAGGCTGGAGCGGAAAACAGTTCAAGGCTGTATTTTGTAAAACATTTTGTGTTCTATCTGTATAATGGCAATGGCGTCATAGAAGGCTACAGCTGTAATGCTGGTAAACCCACCAAGTCGTTACGAACACTGAGGGAGTTCAGTGTCCCTGAGTCCATAAACCCTCAGAACCCACTGACCGTGGGGATATTCCACAGAAAACTGTGTGTGTTTGCCTGTGTGATTGCATTCACGATATGTGAGCCAATAAGCAGACAAAGAGTAAGAAGTATGCACAGATCTGTGCTCAACACAGGAAACAGCAGCAATAACACATCTTTAGACTAAGATGTATATGTGCTGGCACTAACTCCTGTAAACGAAGCAACCAAATGTGGAGCAAAACATTGCAGTGCACTCCACTTATTAAACTGTGAACCTTCAGTATTCATTACTCAATACTCACTATTCAAGCACAAAGCATCCATCATCTACTTTTTTATTCTTTGGCTATGAAATTATTGTGCAATTATGACCTTAATTACAATTAAGAGGGCTCAACTGAATTTGTAATTGCATCAATCAGCACTTCGAAGCCAGAAAATTTGACCTTCGAGGCAAATGGCTTATAACCGCCATAGAACGGTTGATTACCCACCAAAACCCTAGTCCATTGCTGACATTAGCAATGCAGCATTCAGAAAAACACACCAGTGTCTTTTTCATGTGCTCAAGTGAGCTGCCTACAGAGGCAATATTTTAAGGCATCATTGGTGTTAACGCATCTTAATTATGGGAATCCACCCAAATATGAAAGTGCTGTCATCATTTACTCACCCCCATGTTGTTTGAAAACTGTATGACTTTCTTTCTTCTGTGGAACATAACAAAAGATATTTTGAGAAATGTCTTGGTGACTGTGAAACCAGGCCATTATTTTGTCTGTGAAACCCGGTCATTATTGTGAGATAATCGGCTTGTCCGACTTCATGCAGCGTTGCACACACTGACTGGCGGCTGACTTGAAGCAGTTCATGCCGGTTATACATTTTTTTATCCAACTTGAGAAAGCGCTGACGCGACATCACTGTGGCGTATGGCATCAAAGTACTGCAAGGGCGATTCGAGAGCAGACGGCTGACTCAGACAGAGCAGCTTCCACAAGAGCGGCTGCACAAGCTCTGTTTATGAGACACATGTGATCGTTGTCATGCGGTGAATCCGGCCAATCGTGGAACAGCTGTGTCGTCATCAGAGCTTGAGCAGCCGTTCTTGAGAAGCGGCGCTCACTGGGTCAGTCGTCTGCTCTCGAATCACCCTTGCGGCACTTTGATGCCATACGTCACAGTGACATGGTGTCCCCGCTTTTTCAAGTCGGACAAAATTTCGAACCGGCATGCACTGCTTCAAGTCAACTGCTGATCGGTCTGCGCAGTGCTGCATGAAGTTGAACAAGCCTATTGTCGTGAAGTCACAAGGCTCCTCTATCACTCCCTCACATGTTCACAGTCACCAGAGTATTGATCACCTGCACCTACACTATGGACTACTTATCTCCTGTGATTTTACCTAAGTGATTCTCCAGTGATCCTCTCCTTCACCTGTAAGCCTCAACCATTACCTGTATACTCACCTGTGCCATCCATCCTGAGAAGTGTGTGCTCTCCATGATCTCCATCACCAAATCCATGAACTCTAACGTCACCTGAAACACCGTGAAACACTGACTATTGCACTGTGCAGTCTCTTATCTGCAACTTAAATGACCATTTACTCACCTGAAATGCCATTACCTGCAAAACTGCCTTATAAACATGTGTTATCAACATTCAAATACGGGTATAGTGTTGCTGTTAGCAGTCTGCAGCGCGCTTTCAGAAAACCTCTTCTTTCCCCAGCTCCACCTGTACAGATCTGCTATACTGCTATAAAAAATGTTATTGATTAAAGTGCCCCTCGTATGCTAAGGTTCCTACTTTTGTTTTGGAGGTCTCCTACAACAGGTTTACATGCATCAAAGGTAAAAAACACTTTAATTTTCTCATAATATACATTGCACATCACCACATTTTTCAATGATTCTTAAATTACTCATTCAATGATTCAGTCTCTCTAAATCCCTCCTTTCCACGAGCCTGCTCTGCTCTGATTGGCCAGATGGCCCAGTCTGTTGTGATTGGTCTACCGCTTACGGCGCTTGTCGGAAGCTAAATGCCCATTACCACAACTGAACTTCAGCTCCCGGAGGCTTCCTAAAACATCAGTGATTGTTCACACACTGTAAAGACAGTAACATTGGCGTTGATTTTACCATATCAATCCGAGCTCGAGTCCGATGATGAAACATTGGAAGAACTAGTTATTCAACCCAAACCTCCATCGCAAGGACGACTTGAGCAGGACGTTTATCATTGATACGCTACTCATTTTGAGGTACATTATGAGATGTTACAGCTGTAATTGCTCACCATCAGCATTAACAAGTGTATTTCCATCAACAAACTGATGTGTATATTTCTCATTTATTGCAGTTCACATGCGGAACTGCATCAATAACAGCGCATATGTTAGCCGAGCACTAACATGAATGACTGATGTAACATTAAAGTTTGTAAAACAAATCTTGCTCAATCCTTCATCATTACTCAAAGTAATAAGAACAACAGACGTTGCATTAATAGACAAAATTTTAGGTAATAGTGGTACACAGCTGATTAGCATTAACTATTTCAGTAAGACAAAACTATGAACTATCTAGACAGAACTATCATACTTACAGGTTGTGATTCTGAGGAGCAAGCTGGTCCGAATACATTGACCCATCTTTCAAGAGCAAGCGTTTTATGAATCCCGCGTTGAAGGACTGGTCAAGTTGTTCGAGACACTAGCGTACAAGTAGAACATAGGTGGACATTATGCAAATGTGTTAGCTAGTGACGTGTAGACGTAACTGATTTGGTTCGAATTCCTGACTACTCGTTTGGGCGGTTCAGAGTCAACTCTTCCTTTTGAGAGACAATAACTTTATTTATTGTGCTCTTTCGACTTAACTTTGCAGACTGTTACATTCACAGACAGCTATATTACACAATGCATGAAAGGGAATATATAAAAAACCATAATAGGGGCATGCACTTTAACAATACAAGTTATCAGAATTTCATCTTATTCCCCCTCGACTAAAGCTCCATATGAGCCATAAAAGCCTGATATATCAAATATGATGTATTAAACAAATACACAAATGCAAACTTTTTTTTTTTGCATCGTCAATGTTATGAAAATAAAATGTTGTTTCTGTTTCTGACTGATATTTCTTACAGCATTTCAGGCATTACAGGGTTAAGATACATTTTCTAGCCAAATTCAAAGATGGCATTAAATATATTCTTCACAGAGAAGGCCATCGCAGAATGCATCATGAAGAGTTCAGTAAAAGTGAGAGAAATATTGTCTATAAATATGCTTAATGTTAATTTAATTGTAAACTTATTTTACGAGCTGTGTATTTTTATGCTTACTATTATTTTCCATTTAGCTTGCAAACATGTTTATATGTCAAACTCTACTGAAATCAATTTTGAGTTGAGTGATGTGTTGCCTAGAGCTTTCCATATCAGAAAGCAGTAGGCAGTGGGGTGCACTGTTTTAGAAACAGAGATTTGGTGTAAATGGTGTAACATGCACATAATTGAAAACCGTTCTCCCCAGACTTTTTTTATTTCACTCATCAAATGGAAAGTTGAGTCAAACTTTCAATTTTCATTTACATTTTGCATTCATGCAGTATACACTGACAGCACCTGTTTCAGGGAAGAAAACATGCTACCATCGCAAGCCCCTCAATGCAAATTTTTTGAAAACGTTTTTTTAGAAAATATCTGACCTGAAAATAAAGTTGGGCCAAAAACTCTGATATGACATTGAAAATCTAGGTTTCAAAAAGAAATTAAAAATCAGGAAATACACAACTTTTTGGGATGATGAAAAAAAGTAGAAATATTTAAGGCTTAAGTAAATGCAAACTGCTGTTGAACACAACAAGCCCTTGTTATTTTCATCTTCTAGTTTTATGCACTTTTATTATTTCAGCACCATGCTCTGCAAACACTCATTTTGACACTGAACCAAAATTCTCTATTCCTCAGTGCTGACTGGATTTCTCAGTATTCGACATTAAGGGCCATCATCTTTGTTGCATATCTGTGACTTATAGGTCCGCAATGTTACTCATGAATTCTGCATTTCTGTCAAGCTGAAAATATCGGCGGCCCTGATGATGGGCAGCTCGGGTGACCAGAGTTCTAGTTCCGGATCAGGGACCTTTCCCAATCCCGTCCCCCTTTTCTCTCTTCCACTTCGCTTCCTGTCTACTCACTGTCCTAGCACAATAAAAAGGCAAAACACAAACAATAAATAAATAAAAAAGTAAATAATGTCTGTTTACCTGTTGTTTCATGAGTTCACACTTACAACCTATTTTCCGTGTTGTCCGAGGGGAACGAGGGCTCCTAGCTCTGAATTTAGCCCAAACCCAGAGTACTCCCCCCTATCCCCGGCTGGGAATAGGAACCAGCCGAGAGTGAGGAGTGAGGCTTCCTCTCAAGCTGATTTGATTGATAATTTGAACGTGCTCCTCCCGAACTTTGTTTATAAAACATAATTTGTCGCTTGAATTCTGCAATCTCTTGAGAGGCTGACAATTATCTGAACATATATTAATTAGTCACACTTAGCCAACATGATACCTCTACTACAATATTGATCACAATATTCTATTATATTTATCAGCCAATCACTGTTTTACAGTTAGTAAGCATGATGACATCATCCATAGTAACGTCTACCCCACACTTACTCTTAGCTTAAGACTTCTCTCTATTCCTTAGGAAAAGTTGATCTCAGCTGCTTTGTGAATGGTTTTAAGAGGAAACTCTTACCTAAGAACTTTTACTGCTATTTAGAAGAACTCATAGCGGAAAGAATAAATGTTTTGTGAATACGGCCCCAGATCTCTAAAAATAAATGGGGATATTTGTTGCTAAAGCTGTGGGGGAAGCGGCATCGGTTCACACTGGGAATTACATTAGTGGGTCACTGACTTCAGCACAAGATTATGTATTGTGAAAAATGCTAGTAATTAATGCTGTAATTTTAATGTTAATATCGCTAAAATATTATTAGTAATTTATTATTATTATTATGGTTGAACCACCATATTTAGATGTATTACTTAAATTATTACTTATTTAAATTATTACTTATATTACTTAAACCCATTTTGTTATAAGTTATGTATATTAGGGTGTTTCATACTGCATTTATTAATATTTTATTGTAACCCCATTGCCATCTTATAACAGCTCCCCATTCTTTAACATAAACTGTATTATATAAATAGTATTATATAATTATTAATAATTATATATTCATATATATATATATATGTGTGTGTGTGAGTGTATATATATATATATATACACTATATATGTGTGTGTGTGTGTGTGTGTGTGTGTGTGTGTGTGTGTGTGTGTGTGTGTGTGTGTGTGTGTGTGTGTGTGTGTGTGTGTGTGTGTGTGTGTGCATATAAACAATGCACACTCATGACTTATTAACGAAAGTTATTATAACCCATAACTACCTATGGGTTTTAAAATGCTTGATTGCTAATTAATCACAAGTCGAAAGCTTTGTGTAGTCTGACAGCACAAACAGCTACACCCCCGTGTCATAGAAAGAAATAAAGAGAGAGAGAGAGAGAGAGAGAGAGAGAGAGAGAGAGAGAGAGAGAGAGAGAGAGAGAGAGAGAGAGAGAGACGGGCACAAACACACGTATAAATGTTCAGCGCCGCGACACACTGGAGCGCACCGAACACTCATTCCGCCTGTCTCGGCGCGCGATTCTTTAGGAAACAAAACATGTCTTGGCTCAGTGTGGTTCACTGCTGCCACATCAAAAAGGCAGCTAAAACAGAGAAACGATATCCAAATCATCGGGGAGTTTTAAAAGTTAGCACAACATCTTTGGTATGATACGTTTGGCGTGGAGTGTTTGGCGGATTGCGCAGCGCTTCAGATTGGATGCTACAAGTTTGAAGTCGAAGCGCGTCTTGGATGAGAATACGCCTGGAAATGGGGGATCAGCGCCAAGGGTCATCAGAATGGATTTAACCACCATCACCTTTACTTCGCCGAACTCATCCGCTGATACTAATAGCACGACCGTGCCGAGACCACCGCCGCATTCACAGTGTGTGGCGGTGCTCATTGTTCTCGTGGTTACCGTGATCATCTTGGTGACCATAGTGGGGAACGTATTAGTCGTGGTGGCCGTTTTCACCAGCCGCGCGCTGCGTGCGCCACAGAACCTCTTTCTGGTCTCTTTGGCGTCTGCTGATATTTTGGTGGCCACTTTGGTCATTCCATTCTCCCTAGCCAATGAGGTGATGGGCTACTGGTTCTTTGGAAGCACCTGGTGTGCCTTCTACCTGGCTCTGGACGTGCTCTTCTGCACGTCGTCCATTGTCCACCTCTGCGCCATAAGTTTGGACCGTTACTGGTCAGTCACCAAAGCGGTCAGCTACAACCTAAAGAGAACACCGCGGAGAATAAAGTTCATGATCACGGTGGTGTGGATAATTTCGGCGGTGATTTCCTTCCCGCCGCTCCTTATGACCAAACACGACGAGCTGGAGTGCTTGCTGAACAACGAGACCTGGTACATCCTTTCCTCCTGCATGGTGTCGTTTTTTGCCCCTTGCCTCATCATGATTTTGGTGTACTGCAAGATCTACAGGGTGGCCAAACAGCGCGCGTCCACTGTGTTCGTGGCCAAGAACGGGATGGAGCGACAACCGTCGCAGTCCGAGACCTGCTTCGTGCGTAAAGGCAAGTCAGAGACGGAGAGCCCCAGTAGCCACAGCTCAGGCAGTCGAGAGCGCAAAGGCGAGCTCGACGACATCGATCTGGAGGAGAGCAGCGTCTCCAACAAACAGAGGAACTGGAGGAACACCAAGAGCAGGAAGGTGGAGGGTGCACAAGCGTGCCCAAAGCAAAATGGACGCCTGTCATGGGCTTGTAGCCGCGGGTCGGAGCTCGAGCAGGAGCCGACCGCGCGTCAGCTGTCTTTGTCCAAGTCCAAACTGGCACAGATGCGAGAGAAGCGCTTTACCTTCGTGCTGGCAGTGGTCATGGGGGTGTTCGTGCTCTGCTGGTTGCCATTCTTCTTCACGTACAGCCTTCATGCAATATGTCGAGAAAGTTGCACAATACCGGATTCTCTATTCAATCTTTTTTTCTGGATTGGTTACTGCAACAGCTCCGTGAACCCCATTATTTATACCATTTTCAACAGAGACTTTAGGAAAGCGTTCAAGAAGATAATGTGTCAGCATTCTAAACGCACGTAAATGTACATGTATATGGGTCAGTGACAAATAGACAGTCAGAGGGGCAATTTTTTGTACATATAATACATATAATTGGCTATAATATAATATAATAACACATCTGCCTTAATGTCTTAAATTCTTTCCTTCACCAGTTTTCAAACAATATTTTATTATCATATCATGAATTGTGATTCATGAATGTCAAGAAGTTTTTTTTGGCTGAACAAAACATGCCCTTTTTATCACAAGCATTTAAAAAAAACACAGTAATATGGTTTTATGGCTTGTCACATGAAAACAAAATGGCTTTCTGCTTGTTAGTCACAATGACTTTGATTTGGTGGACTTTCTTCTTCAAATATTAATAATATTTAAACCAAATTGCTTTACTGCTTGTTTTTGTAGTGAAAGATATAACGAACGACAACTTTTCTTTTCTTTTCTTTTTTTAAATTTAAGCCCATTTTACAATCTCCAGCTAGTTACACTACCATGAAATTTTTTTTCTTTATGCCACACTAATGTGACTTATTTTAGTAATCAAAAACATTTCATCACAGAAAAGGTGTATTTAAGTATAAATTGCTTTTTTGTTGTATTTTTGAAGTACCTCAAAAATGAGCGTCATGTCATCGACCCATATATATCGTCTGTGTTGCCGTGTGTTTGTTTGAGTTTGTCTGTGCTTTGCAAATAGTTTTACAGGATCTCTAAGCATTTCTCTTGCTATTTGTGCACATATTTTGGAATGTAGTGTATTCATATTCATATAACTTTAACTTAAAATATACAGTATGTTTATTTCCTCCAAAAAACACTGGCAGGTGACCAGGTCAAATGTGAAAACTCCTTTAAAGACCACACATAATGTGGCGGTTCACTTGAATTATGTATAATTCAGGAGTACATGTTCAAAATACTGCACAACTGGATCAAAAAATCTTAGATATGACACAGACACTTTCCTGAAATTGTTTCAGTGTACAAAGACATTAATGTGAGACGTTTTAATAAAGTTTTTGAATCTGTGTTTATGGAATGGACGAAAACGTTCAACTGTTAAAATCTCTGAATATTTAATAGCCAATTACCAGACAGAACAATACAACTCTTTGTTGATTAGAAGCACATGTTTTTCAGTCTTGTGATGACACTGCAGACCTCAATACTTGCCGCTGTCCTCGGTCCTGGTGGCCTGCAAAGCAAACCTGGCTGTGAATTTGTCATCCAAAGGCCATTGAATACATGCAATATTAATTTTTTCCTTCCCCCAATCAGATGATGTAAAATTAACTAGATCAGTCAAAGGCTGCATAGATGACAAGGATAACTGGGTTTTTAAAGTCTAAATGTGATTACCCTCATTTAAATGTAATTTATATGTTAATGCCACCCTAATTATGTAATGAAATGCCTATAGCGTTTACATCTCAGTTGGACAGAGTAGCTTATTCATATCATGTTTAAAATCAAATATTAGGTTACCTGCCAAACATGATAAGTCTGGGCCAAATAAGAATGATTCATTTATTATTTTGCTTGTTTCTCCTTATTTGGCAAACAATCAAATTCTTATTGTTCCAAATCTTAACAGTTTTGTGATGGTAACTCAGCATCACTATATGTACAGGATTCTATTTACAATGCACTCATGTAAAATCTCAGTTAAAGGCAGGATCAAAGGACAGCAAGACCTTGTGGCACAAAAGCCACAGGTATAAAAAAGGTATATTAGAGATATTTACAGGGTTATTATCATAAAACTAAAAGTCGAAACTACTAGGCTAAATAAACTATTTTAGTAATAAGTAATAATCAACAAAAATGGATAATCATTTGGTTAGTTGTCTTATCACAGTATAAGAACAGGTTAAGCAAATTAATAGACCCTAGAGGATGTGTGAAAATTATGCAAATGATGAAAAGATCCTGTCGTGATTTTAAGTTGTTTGATGCATACTGTTTGTGATTATGAATTGTTCAAGTCCAGGTGCCCCTGATTACACATTGGGCTCCAGTTCAGTTCATATAGATACTTACTGCTTCGGGCCCCTGGGAGTCTGGGGCCCCAGGGCATGTACTCCACAAGCCCATTCGGTTATTTTCTGGAACTGAAATAAAGTTCCCTAATAAGAGCGCTGACAGAACTAGTAGTTATTGCTAACGCAATCCTGCTCTCCTACTTGAAGGTAGTGAAATGGTGGAAGCTGGTGAAAGCTATTGAAAAACGTCTCTGCAATTGGCTTCTGAGAACAGATACATCATGTTTAATGACCAGAGACACACTTCAAAGAGAAAAAAAAACAGAATAGCAAAAAGCAAGGACAGATTTCCTCTGAGGAAAATCTTGCCGATCATGTGCACCACGTCCCGCTCTTGACACTAACACAGAGGAGGTTTTACAACGAATACTGTGATGTTGTGGTGGACACACTGTTTACAAGCTTTTAAACTGAAATATGAGATATGTAATATCTTGTTTCAGGCTAACGCTTAGAAACTGCATTTGGCAGAGATCCCCATTAGGACTGAAGCGAGAAGCTTAATCAATTTTTTCAGAGAACCATAATTGCAGTTGGTTGTCTTTCAGGTAGAAAAAAATGAAACGAACCCTTAATGAACAGAGCTTTTGGTGAAGTGACTAAAAGCTGGGAGGCGTCCACTTTGCATGCTCATTGATTACTGTTAGGAAAATGAGAGAAAGGAGTCACATGAGAGTCCTGCTTTCCCTGTGAGAGATGGAACGGGGTCAGACGGGGGGAAAGCGGGGGCGGATGGGCGGGCGGCAGCTCCAGCACACACTAATCTGATGAGGGGCAGCATTGTGTACTGTGGCACAGAGGGAAACGATGTGAAGATGAAGCATTAAGTCCTTATTGGAATGTGTGCAACCTCTGAGCAAAACAACTCACATTGTTGCAATACAATTTTTTTACACAGGACTTAGCAGTTTCATCACATGACAACAAAGTGTTTCACTTAAAGAAATCATTGCATTATGTACGGTGGAGTCTAAAGTATGAGATCACATTAAAAAAAACTATTTAAAATCTTATTTAAGGTTTCAGAAGTTTGAAAAATGATAAACAAAGAAAAGTTATGATGTGAAATTAAAAAGAAATACTGATTTTATAAGTAAACTATGTGAACTTCCTTACTGGAATATCACTGCCTTACTGATATTCAGGCCAACAACACTCTATAGTGCTTTTACACAACAGTTCAATAAAGGAGAAGTTAATATTGGGTAACATACATTTTAGATACGACATCGCCATTAAATTTCGCATTGACAGTGAAAATAGTTCCAAATGAAGTCAAAAAAGAATTGACCACTGGTCATCTCAGAGCAACTCACAGTGGCATTTTCTTCTTTAAAAAGAATCATTATATATACACTGTATATGTTGTCAGTGATTCATTGATTCACATATATATTGCATATATATAATTCATAGTATTCATAAAACAGTATGCGAAAGTACTCAGAGGACGTACTATTTGGACCAGTTTCTGAAGTGCACAACTGATGGAAACTTTGCTATCCACTGAGGCCAGATGGGAAGCGTTGTGAAGTCACAAAACTGACACGACACTGTAGGTCATATGACAATGACATGACAAATGTAGCATGTCTGGATTTCATTCATACTACATCACGGGGGCACAATGCTTTTTGACTTTCTCAATTTGTGTAAACCTACTTAGGGTTCAGAGTATTTATTGTTTATCCAGCATTAATTTCACACGGTTTTGTTTCATTAATGCAGTGTATACTTTTTTCTTGATTCACCCTGAAAGAACGAAAGTGAAATGTGACAACATGCCCCATAGGTGGTGTGCATTGTAACATGTGAGGGGCAAAATAAACAAAAATATACAAGACACACTAAATTATTTTCTCAATAAAATACAATTATTGCATTTTTTTATATTAAATAATGGCATTTTTTAATAATTAAAAATAAACAAATTTTTGAGTTTGACAAGCAGCACACCACAAAACACAGCTATACAGCAAAGTTCACAACATGATAGTAATGAATAATTTCTGAACATTGACTCTTGTCTTTATTCACCTTGTTCTCATGGTTTCTTATGGTGGCCGAGAGAGCTCAACACGCTGCAACTGAAGAAAACACATGTGAATAGAAAAACACCCATAAAATAAGAAAACATCTACATCAGTTTCACAACACAACCAAGTTGTGTTTTTCAATTTGCATGTGTTTTTTTTCTGTTGCAGCGTGTTGAGCTCTCTCGGCCACCGTAGGTTTCTCAATAGAATTCATAAAATTAATAGAATAGCATATAGTTCTAATAGGGGCACATTGTAATGCAGTGTTACAACGTGCCTCAAATACGTAAATGGGATTTAACTGTTCAATAACAGATAGGGTTAAACTAATATCAGATTTGTCTAATTTTAAATAAACACAAAACACAGAGAGTAAAAAATGTACATATGTAAGAAATTTACTTTTGATTAAGTAAATGTTCTGTGATATCTTTCAAAGATTTCTGACTTTTGGTGCAATTTCTTCTCTATATAGTATATAGTGTATAGTGCATAGTGTATAGTAATACACTAAGTTTCTTTCATGCTGGCATGTGTCGAAGTATTTAAAACAAGTGTGTTACTACTAGCCCCGTGTTAGGTTGTGCCCCGCTCACCCCTACTTTACAACCTTTTACAAAGAAAATTTAAAAAAAAATTCAAATAAAGTGCACATTACTGAAGCACATTACATATATTTTTTGAGCAGACTCTTCAATATGGAGCTCAAATAGTGAAAAGAATAATTTTGACTACTTCAGTTACGCAGCAATTTGAAGCTTTTGAAAGCTTTGAAGTGGGCTGACATTGTGTACAGTGTGAAGGTATGTATCGGAAGAAAAAAGGGTTTGAAGCAGCTGTGAGAAACATATTCCTTATGAACTTTCATTTATGTTGAGAAGACTACCTGAGCAGATGCGTGCTACTTAAATCTAAATTGGCAGTTTTCCTCAGGGCAATCAGTTTTCCTTCTCCATAGGGCAATCACAAGTATCAATGGGTTTGATGTATGAATTTCACAGGGGTGAAATCAAGAAACATTTTAATGCAGTTGCATATTCATTCAGAGTATGATTATCTTTGTAGAAACCCTGTGGTCACCCATCACAGGTGTCAGCTGTTTGAGAAAGAGGTAAACACCGATAGCTTTGAGAGATACTTAAGACATCATAAAAAGGCCACACAGAAATAACATCTCTCGCCAGCTTTTTGCCACAAAAAATAACAAGCTTGTTCTGCTGCAGTTTAATTCACTCAAATCCCATGGAGATTTTGTATTAATACTGTATCCTCTGGACCAATCTATAAAAGCTAGTTCATGCATTCATGACCTCTAGAGTTTACTGTAATGTATTACTAGCTGGTTATCCTGCATCCTCAATAAACAAGCTACAATTAGTCAAAAATTCAGCTGCTAGGTCAAGAAAATATGATCATGATCAAAATATAATCATATTTTATAAATTGTATCATCTTCTGTATCGATTACAAAGTATTCCTACTGACCAATAAGGCCCTAAATGGTTTAGCTCCTGTTTATGTAGCCAATCTTATATCATCCTGCAATCCATCCAAAACTCTGGACTTTTGGTTGTAGGAAAGACCACTATGTCAGGGTTACATCATCCAGATCACCATCTCCGCCCACTCGTTCCCTTTCACCCAACCAGACTTTTCCCCGTTCATTATCCCCTGAGTACTAATCACCGTCACCTGTGTCCCATCAACCATATGGACTATAAAACACTCACCTTCACTGCAGTCACTTGTCTGGTCTCGTCATTCCATGGCTCACAGACTTCCCGATCACTTACCTTCTACTTACCGTCGCTTCACTCATCTTGGATCAACCCATCCGTACCAGCCATCGCCACGCCACCTGCAAGAGAGGGAAAGAAAGAGAGAGACTTAAAACCACAGCTAAGCTTCATTGAACTTTCTATGTTACTTCTTCTCACCTGTTATCTCCGACCGCAATCCTTCTGCAAAATAAACACTGATAACTTACCATCTTCTCTGATTCCTCTGTGATCCGTGACAGAAGACCAGACCACAGAAAGGAGTAATTATGCAGAATCAGTCGGATTTAGAAGAGGATTCCTCAGCGGCTAAACCTCCGGTCGCCGCGGCACTCTTTCCACCACCTCCACTTCCGCAACCTCCCGCTGCTTCGTTCACTGCCTCTGCGAGTCCCATGGCCCGGCCAGCGCCCTACTCTGGTGAGGCGGAGAACTGCAGTGGGTTTCTTCTCCAGGTATCCTTGTATATCTCCATGAATGAGCATCAGTTCCGTAGTGATACCGCCCGGGTGGCTTTCATTATCTCACTGTTATCTGGTCAAGCACTTCGATGGGTACAGTCATTGTGGGATTCAGATGCCCCGGTGGTCAAATCCTTCTCAAGTTTTAAACAGCACTTTAAAGAGGTTTTTGGGCAAACAATATCAGAACTGTCCATTCACGACCAACTCTATAACCTCCGTCAAGGAAATTCTTCAGTGAGTTCGTATACGCTTCAGTTCCGCACACTAGCCGCAGCTAGCGGCTGGAATGAAACCGCCCTGATCACCGCCTTTCGTCATGGTTTGAATTCCAACGTCCGCCAGCTGTTGGTGGTGTATGAGGACAGCATGGGGTTAGAGAATCTGATCCAGCAGACAATCCGTACAGCCCAGCGTCTCACCGCTTGTGATAGGTTTGGACCCACTGTAAGTTCTCCGCCTCCGGCGCCTTCAGTCACTCCTCCAGCACCAGTTCCAATGGAAGTAGACTCCACCCACCTTTCTACAGCTGAACGCCAGCGCAGATTTCAACATTCCCTCTGTCTATACTGTGCTTCCGACAAGCATCTCCTCAGTTCTTGCCCTGTACGACCTCCGCGACAGGCGGTAAGTGCCATTCAACTCTCCCCGAAGATTGAGCCTCTCACACGTACCAGAGTACATGTATTAACCTCCTGTGTTTGTCTCCCAGCGCAAGCCCTCATTGACTCCGGGTCTGCGGGGAACTTCATATCCACCCAGTTTCTCCAAAAGTTGAATATTCGGCGACGCCGTCTGTGCCGAGATCTTCCCGTCCAAACCATACAAGGCAAGCCATTAGGTCGTGGTCGAATTCGCCATTATACACCCACTCTAACTCTTCGTATCGGCTGTTTACACTCTGAGGAAATCTCTCTTATGGTGCTGGAGGAGTCCACCGCGGATATCATCCTGGGACGTCCCTGGTTAGTACAACATCAGCCGGTACTCCACTGGGGAACTGGAGAGGTACTCCGTTGGGGTGAAGATTGCCATAGATCCTGCCTCAGTTCCATCCAGAAGGTTCATTCTTCGTCCCGTTCCAAGTCACCCGCGGGGGAAACTAGAGTTCCTGTCTGTTCTACTTCGGTGGAAAAAGCCCTGAAGTCCAAGTTCAAGGCGAAATCCCAGTGGAGTACCAGGCGTTCCAGGACGTATTCAGTAAGGAACTGGCAACCAAACTACCTCCACACCGGCCATGGGACTGCGCCATCGACTTGCTACCCGGAGCCACCCTTCGCAAAGGTCATATATATCCTCTGTCCATCCCGGAACAGAAGGCCATGGAGGAGTATGTGAAGGAAGCTTTACATCAGCAGTTTATTCGACCATCTACCTCCCCTGCCGCCTCGAGCTTCTTCTTTGTGGCCAAAAAGGACGGAGGCTTGCGGCCCTGTATCGATTACCGTCATCTTAACTCTCAGACTGTCAAATTCAGCTATCCCCTTCCTCTGGTACCTGCCGCCCTGGAACAGCTGCGTGGTGCACGCATTTTCTCCAAACTGGACCTTAGAAGTGCGTATAATCTGATCCGAATCCGGCATGGAGATGAGTGGAAAACTGCCTTTGTGACCCCCTCGGGCCACTACGAGTATCAGGTCATGCCTTTCGGACTGTCCAACGCTCCTGCCGTCTTCCAAGGTCATATGAATGAAGTCCTTCGAGAGTTCCTCAACCGTTTTGTAATCGTCTACATTGATGATATACTCATATACTCTTCTTCTATGTCTGAGCACCATCAACATGTCATCCAGGTCCTCGAGAAGCTGAGAGCACACAGGTTATATCTGAAGCTGGAGAAGTGCGAATTTCACACCTCTACCGTTCACTTCCTGGGTTATGTCATCAACCAACAGGGCATCCAAATGGACCAGAGGAAGGTGGAAACTATCCAGAACTGGCCACAACCCTCCTCCGTAAAGGAACTGCAACGATTCCTGGGGTTCGCGAACTTCTATAGACGATTCATCCGGAACTACAGTCATATCAGTGCTCCCCTCACTTCTTCCCTCAAGGGACGGCCCAAGTCTCTGTCCCTATCTCCCTCCGCAGTACAGGCCTTCCAGCGTTTAAAGGAAACTTTCATCACTGCTCCCATCCTCATTCATCCAAACCCGGACCTTCCGTTTGTGGTAGAGGTAGATGCCTCATCTACTGGAGTAGGAGCAGTTCTCTCTCAGCGGCAGGGTGAGCCACCCAAACTCCTTCCATGCGCCTTCTTCTCCAAGAAATTAGCCCCGGCGGAGCCGAACTATGACGTCGGTAACCGAGAGCTGCTGGCCATCAAACTGGCCCTTGAGGAGTGGAGGCACTGGCTGGAGGGAGCTAACCATCAATTCACAGTAATCACCGATCATCGCAACTTGGAGTACTTAAGGGAGGCTAAAAGACTGAACCCTAGACAAGCCCGCTGGGCTCTATTCTTCACACGCTTCAACTTTGTGGTGTCATATCGTCCCGGGAGTAAGAATTGCAAGGCTGATGCACTTTCACGACTCCATCACACCTCTGTTGAAGATCTTCATCCCGAACCTATCCTCCCTCCAGCCGTAATCCTCAGTCCAATCGTCTGGGAGGTTGACCAACAGATCGCCCAGGAACTGACACATCAACCCGCTCCGCCGGGAGGTCCAGAAGGGCGTATTTTCGTACCTCCACATCTACGTACTCCCCTTCTGGACTCCGCTCACTCCCTTCCGGGCTCTGGACATCCGGGTAGCAAGCGTACCCTCTCGCTCCTCAGTCAACGGTACTGGTGGCCGTCCATCTCCAGAGATGTCTCCAGGTTCATCCGCGGTTGTTCAGTCTGTGCCATCACCAACACCCCGAGGAGAGTCCCAGAAGGCAAGCTCGTGCCGTTACCTCTTCCCAGGCGACCATGGTCACACATTGGTGTCGATTTCATGACTGATCTACCCAATTCAGAAGGCTTTACCTGCGTATTCGTTGTTGTGGACAGGTTCTCTAAAGGTTGTAAGCTGATTCCCTTACCTGGTCTTCCCACTGCGTTACAAGCAGCTGAAGCTCTATTCCACAACGTCTTTAGGAACTTCGGCCTCCCAGAGGATATCGTCTCGGATCGGGGACCTCAGTTCATCTCAAGAGTATGGCAAGCCTTCTTCAAACTCCTCGGGGTCACCATCAGCCTTTCCTCAGGCTACCATCCGCAGACTAACGGCCAGACTGAGCGGAAGATTCAGGAGATTGGACGTTACCTGCGGACGTACTGCCATCAGTACCAGGACAGCTGGAACCGTTACCTCCCATGGGCTGAGTATGCCCAAAACTCTCTGCGGCAGAACACCACCGGGCTCACCCCCTTCCAGTGTATCCTTGGTTACCAGCCTCCACTCTTTCCTTGGTCGGGTGAGCCCTCGGAGGTTCCAGCTGTCGACTTCTGGTTCCATCAGAGCGAGGGGGTATGGGACTCAGCTCATGTGCATCTACAGCAGGCAGTACGGAGACACAAGGAACAAGCGGACCGTCACCGACTCGACACCCCTCAGTATCAGCCAGGTCAAAAGGTGTGGTTGTCGACTCGAGACATCCGTCTCCGTCTACCTTGCCGTAAGCTGAGTCCTCGATTCGTCGGACCATTCACCATCCAGAGGCAGTTGAACGAAGTGACCTACAGGCTCAATCTTCCCCCTCATTTCAGGATTGCTCCTTCATTCCATGTTTCCTTACTTAAACCCTTCACTGACCCTGTCACCCCTGTTCCCTCAGATAACCTTCCCACTGACGTACCTCCTCCCGTTCCCGTTGAAGAGGAGCCCATTTATCGAGTCCGCTCTATCATGGATTCTCGGCGGCGAGGTCCTCGGCTGGAGTACCTGGTGGACTGGGAGGACTACGGACCAGAGGAACGTTCCTGGGTCCTGCGAGATGACATCTTGGATCCAACGCTACTCACCCAGTTCCACAGTGATCATCCGGATCGTCCGGCTCCCAGGGGTCGTGGTCGACCTCGCCGCCGGCAGCGCCCGTCTCAGGCGTCAAGAGCCGCCTCGGGAGGGGGGGGGGTACTGTCAGGGTTACATCATCCAGATCACCATCTCCGCCCACTCGTTCCCTTTCACCCAACCAGACTTTTCCCCGTTCATTATCCCCTGAGTACTAATCACCGTCACCTGTGTCCCATCAACCATATGGACTATAAAACACTCACCTTCACTGCAGTCACTTGTCTGGTCTCGTCATTCCATGGCTCACAGACTTCCCGATCACTTACCTTCTACTTACCGTCGCTTCACTCATCTTGGATCAACCCATCCGTACCAGCCATCGCCACGCCACCTGCAAGAGAGGGAAAGAAAGAGAGAGACTTAAAACCACAGCTAAGCTTCATTGAACTTTCTATGTTACTTCTTCTCACCTGTTATCTCCGACCGCAATCCTTCTGCAAAATAAACACTGATAACTTACCATCTTGTCTGATTCCTCTGTGATCCGTGACACACTAAAAGAGGGAGAGCGTTTTCGCATTTGGCTCCTAAACGCCTTCCTGATGATGTTTGGTGCTTAGGCTCACTCTCAGAGCTTAAATCTAGACTAAAGACACATCCAAGCATTCACATAATTGATCTCATAACTTTGTACTCCAGTCATATCAGATCATGCTAATTGCTAATTGCTAACCATGCTATGCCAAATATTTTCAAATTGCTTTTTTGCTTTCTCTCATGATGCCCATCCCTATAGGTAACTAGAAACCTCAGCTTCAGTTTGGATCCAGCCTCTTAAGACTTCAGATGCCCCAACACCTGTGAAGAGATGACTCGAGAGGACTCCAACTCATGTGAGGACTTCAGATGATGCAAACTCTAAACCAACATGCACCAATTCAAAATTGAATGCAAAAACTGCTTTGAAATAATATGTCTTTTAAAAAAGCGCTATACAAATAAATGTGAAATGTGAACTCCCCAAAAAGGCAGAACAGGCCTCTGGTTACAATGGTTATCATCTGATAAGTTTTATAGCTCAAAAGAATGTGGAAGTTAGCCACATGAAAAAGCACAGGCCATAGAAAGACATATAAAGCCCATTAAAACAGGCTTTTCTTCATTAATTTCTAGACAAACTGTTCAATAAATGAAATTGCATATCCCCAGGACAATGTATCCATTATTACTGTTTTGTACTGTATATTGTCTCTTGTATTTTGTTTTAGGCATGCTTTGTGATTGAACCACTAAATAATGTAACCTTATTGGTATCATGCTTCCTATCAAATTAATCCTTTCACATTGGTGACGCCCTGCATATTGGTGTATATCACCTCCTTATACTAGCATGCATTTTATGCTTGCCAGCTAAAAATGCCAGCTTACTCCAATCATGCAAATGACTCAGCTTCCAAACAACGGAACATTTCCTACTTGAAAAGTAAACCTTTCTCATCATTGGAACAAGCCAAACGTGAGAGGTGTGACCTCTGAGGAGGTTAAAGAGCATCCGCACAGTTCCCCTATTCCTCTCTCCTGCTCGCTTCAGGTTGCTGTTCATGTGGAACGCCACAGACCTTTGTCCCGGAGTGGTTGTGGCTTGGCTTCAAGTTACAACTATTGTAACTTCCTCGACAACGACTGAGTTAGGCTAACATCGCAAGTTCATTATAATTTTTTCATTCAACGTGGAAGAAATTTATTGCAACTTCAACACCATCGACTCCCGGAATCATCAAGACTTTCTGAGACTGAGACTCCTGAGACTGCATCCGGACGCTTGTTCAATGGCTACGGCTTTGCAAGCATCGTACAATTAACTAACTAAACAGAGGTTTATATGAAGGTAATATGATGCCATAAAGAATCGCTTTCAAGGGTAAGATTTGTGAAAGTATACATAAGATTGCAAGCGTAAATTAAATTTGCATGCGCAAGAGAAGATTTGTGCATTAAAAGTACCATTTCGGCAACGAGATCGATGCTGAGCCAAAAGAAGATAAAGATGTGTTCTGGCGATTGGTGTGTTTATTGAACCAATCAGATAAGAGTAAATCGAGAGTCCACAAGAAACTCATTTTATTGGCTATATGAAGAAGGTGGACCCGCCCTCCTCTTCGCACTTGCAAAACTCAGTGAGTGAGAGAATCGTGCCAAAACTGTAAGCACAGCTAAAAGAAAGACGCAACTCTACAAATCAGGTTATGTTGGGATTGTTCTTACCCCATGCACACAACAAGTAATTTAGACATTTGCAACAGTTTATTTTTTTTTACACAAAGGTTTGTTTTACGCGATCAATCTGTCTTGCAGTTCCTGTTGTTTTTCACTTGCAAATTGCTGTTCACAGGCCCGCAATGCTTTTAGCCGTTTTTGTGCGGAAAAAACACGTTCCAAAAGTGTAAGCGCGGAAAAATGGAAGTCAGAAGAATACAGATCATATTTATTTTGCGTTAGCATGAAGCTGCAGTTTCACAATATATTAATTACACTTACGAATAACAGTAAAATGCTGCAAATATTTTTTTCTTACACTTTTTTACACCTTTACAAATCTTCTCTTGCGCATGCAAATTTAATTTATGCTTGCAATCTTATGTACACTTTCACAAATCTTACCCTGCGCATGCAATTCTTTATGGCATCATATTACCTTCATAGAGTTATGATTAATTATTCATATTTCCCTTATGAGCTACTTTGCTACAATACTCATAACTCTTGAAAATACAAAATGATCTCAATAACCTAAGCCAGAGAATACAGCAGCCTTAGTTTCAAATATTTTCCACCAGCTTATATTTCATATTCTGAAACATGGTAATAAGGTATTCTGAGTAGCCGGAAAAGCTTCAGAATCATCTATGGTGAATGAGTTAGGTGAAAATATTTGCTGGAGATAACCTATGCAAAAAACTTATCAAAAGAGAGTTTATTTTCTTAGTCCTCTTGTTTCATTCTTTAAAAGACTTGGGCATCAGCAAATTCTTGTCCTATAAGATTTCGGAGGATGTGTCAAGATGTGATTGGAGTATCTCTGACATCCTCAAGCTCTGAAACACAGATGTAAGGAATGAATGTGGCTGCTGCCGAGTGGTGCAAGATGGCGTAATGTATGCACAGGGTGACTGGCTTAATTGCTCTGCTTGACAACATATAATGATGCTCACTAGTCTTAATTTTAGAACATTTAAGTTAATTTCCTCTTTTAAAGGTTTGAAAAAGATCCTTTTTGTGAAGGAATCAAACAACAAATCAGACATCAAAATGACCAAGATAAAATAAAAGTTCTTAAGAAATTTCTGAATCGATAAAATTGTTCATCCAGGGTAGTGACATAAAAAAAAAAACTTTTTAGTGGCCATTTGTTGCTTCTTATATAACATGAGTGTGATTGGTGCACATATTTGTAACCATTACCAGCCAGTACAGCCCAATCTAATGAGAAAACATAATTTTACAAGGTGCCAATTTAGTATAAATTCGTATGATGTGATTTGTACGGAAACATACATTTACAAAAATGCATGAAGGTCAACCCCTGAACGGTCAAAACTGTCTGAACCCCTTAACTGTCAAATGGGCATTAGCAGATCGCACGAAAACATATGAATAAGATCAGTTATCTGTATATCAACCTATTATTCATATAAGTATCTGTTTCAATGAATAATTTATTTGAACACCACTGGATATGCTTAGGGCTTGAACCTGTCACATAGATTTTAATATTAAGAAATTGCATAATGCAAGTAAAAGCTACGCTTCGTTCCTCCACCCCTTCAGCTCCATTGGGCTCTGACTTCCCTCCAGCCTCGCTATGATCGTCAGTCACACCAGCTCTGCCTCAATCCTCTGGCACCCATGGCTCAACCTCGGCCGCTCATCTCCACCTTGGCCTTCAGGACCTACATCGGGTCTACCTGGGTCTTCCCCTCCATGAGCTCTGTCTCACTCTGTCATCCCCCTGGTTCAGCCTGCCAAGTCTCCACCATGGCTCCTCCCTACCTCGACTCCACCGTGGGCCTTTATCCTGGCTGTGCTCTGGGTCTCCACCTGACTCTTCCTGCTCTTGTCTCCTACTTGGCTCCTTCCACCATCATTGCCTCCCTGGTTCCTTTTCAAGGGAACTCGCACTGTGTCGGAAGTTACGATGCTATGGAAACGTCTTTGTGTGATTGCGTCTTGAAGCATGTGTGAAATCAGTCCAATGGCATGGCGGGACGTCATCCCGTAACGTGTGATATCATGACCAGGAAGCTATAACAATGTCAAACAATGTCAGCTTCTGTGCCTTCAGCAAGCACTCTGTGGCCAAATTAAATATCGTCTGATCGCCAGAGACCCAGGATGCTCGTCAGAAAAGCAAGCTTAATGTGCGCTTTTGGACCACTAAAGCGCAACCTTTTTTGTGGAGGAAACCTTGTCTTTAGCCCCCACGTTTCAAACTATGTATCAATTTTAGGGTTGAAGGAACATGGGTATGGGGCTATGACTAAGGTGGAAGAGATTCTTGCAAGTCAGCATCGTCCCTGAAGACCCTGACATTACCCACCAGGCCATGCAGAACAACTTCGGCCTTGGTTGGTAAAGCTGTGTACTTTCTGAATAAAGTATTTGGCTTCAGACACAACTTCAGCATTGTTATTTTCCCAAAAAACAACTTTACTCTTTACTCTTGACAGACAGACAGACAGACAGACAGACAGACAGAGAAATAAACAGAGACGGTCTGGTCCGTTTATTTATCAATTTATTTTATTTATTTTTTTAAATCATAGGCTCCTAATGCAAAGGTTAGTGCAAAAACGTTATTTTGGCCAAATTCTAAAGCATCATCACATTTATCCTTAATGGAGAAGGCAATTCCTTAATGCGTTTTAGGAAATGTTTATTTTAATTATAATTGTGTCAGTTCTGATGTATTGATCAACATTTTTTAATATATATATATATATATATATATATATATATATATATATATATATATATATACATACATAGCTCACAAATTTGGGGTAAAAAAAAATATATATATATATATATATATATATTTTTTTTTTACCCCCATTTTACCCCAAATTTGTGAGCTATATAAATTTATCATAATCAGAGAATTACATTGTTCCTTTGCTACTATAAAAATCAACTGTGAGTCAAACACCTAAAGAATGTCACAGGTTCCCATGTTTTTGGTGTTTAAGG
Organism: Siphateles boraxobius; assembly: GCF_051911475.1. Taxonomy (NCBI): domain Eukaryota; kingdom Metazoa; phylum Chordata; class Actinopteri; order Cypriniformes; family Leuciscidae; genus Siphateles; species Siphateles boraxobius. The sequence goes on from NW_027508711.1 coordinate 7,087,943, forward strand.
GCTTATCATTATGTAGTGTTTCACGTCTTTGTTTCCCATTTCGGTTTCTAGTCACTTTGTAGTCCTATTGTTTCAATGGTTCCCATTGATTATAACAACTTTGTAAAGCATTGTAAAGCTTTTGCTTTCGTGTTTGCCTTGTTTCCCCCCCAGATGGGTTACTTTTTGTTTCTTTGGTAGATCCAAGCCTCTATTCTTCCCTGTTACAACTGTGACAGAACAACTGACCATACAATGGATCTAGCAGCAGTCCGCTTCCTTCTGGAACAGATGCCTCAATCGATTCCTCAAGGACAATACGAGGGACTTTTTTCAAATCTGGCGTGCCTGACCCACTACCCAGACGACTCCCTCAGTGCATTCGTCCATGCAGAACTAAATGAGTTATCAGAAGGACCGTCCTGTCCAATGAAGGTCCTCGAGCCTTTGCTGAGTATGTGGAGTGGGAGCTCTGTCAGTACAGAGCCCATGCCCGCCATGGACCTTGCGCATGAGCCCACTTCCACTACGGCGCCAGAGCCAGCATTCATGTGCATTACAAGGCCAGGGCCTACAGCCAGATCCATCCCGGAGTCAGCGCCAGCTACCCAGCCCCTCCCAGAGCCAGAGAAGTTTCTTCTCTGTCGGTTTCGTCTGGCTTTATGGACGATCCAATCCCATCTGAAATCCTTCCCTATCCACTGGTGTCTCTGCCTTCTCCGCTGGTCCATCCAGAATCCATCCAGCTCTCTGGTTCCACCTTAGGCTTTTTTGTGACACAAATCCCCTGGCTGTACCCCGTGTCTCAGAGCACATAATTCTACCTCGTCCTGTCAGCCCTGTCGGCTCCACGCTCCCTCTGCTCCACTGTGGTCCATCATCCCCCAGGCTCCGCTGGGCTCCATTGTTCCTCCACCTCCGGCTTGGTCCATTGGTCTGCTTCACCCTGGAGGTCATCTGCTCTGCCTGCTCTGCCCTGGTGGTCCTTTGCTCCACCGTGGAGATCCCTGCTTTTTTCTACTCCACCATGGGAGTCTATGGTGTGTCTGTGTATAAATAGCCCAGTGTTACAGACAGTGTTTGTCAGTAAAGCTGCTGCACTCGTTTTTGCCTTGATTTTCCACTGAATGGATTAAAGATGGGAGAAATTAAGCTTTTCAAAACTTTGAATCATTTGAACCAATTGCTTACCGAAATAATTCATTTATTTAAAGTGTTCAAAATGCCACACATTGGTGACTCCTGGTGATCAGAACAGTGTAAATACAGTGAAAACTCAACCCAAACATGCAAAAAGAAAGTGCATAAAGTCACTTGCAAATATTTTGTAGGCCTAAGATGTAGGCTCAATCGATTAAATACAATTATCTAATGCTATGAAATATGAAGCGTTTTTATAACATGTTATTTTATTAAATTGTAGGGCTTCTTTTGTTTGTATTATGGATAGCTTGGTTAATCAGACCAATAAGAGAATTTTAACCACAACTATTTGTATTATACATGTGTCATTAAATGTCTATCAATGTATAATTATAACTGATCCAAAATCAGGTAAAAATCAGACACCGGTTCAGGGGTTCACAGATCACCCCTAGCAGTGACCCATTGAAATTTCAAAACAGTTATGACACAACGAAGCCTCGTTTACTGAAATCACATGAATTGGGCAGTTTCATACATGCTCCAAATCACTGGTTTGAAACAAATGATTCACAAAGATTTTTTAAACTTCAGAAAGCATGTTTTGAAAGAACCCATCATTAGAATAGATTTTCTTTTTTCTTTGTAATAAATTCTGTTGCAAATAGATCCAAGCCTCTGCCCATCCTTGCAACGACTGTGACGGAAGACTTATTTGCTGATGCTTTTTTTGCTGTTATGCGTTTCAAATCACTCGCTTTTGAGGTTTTATTTAAATTAGAATGCTGCCATAAAAGACGTATAGGCAGTAGACAGTGAGGCAGCTGAGAAAGTATTGTAAAGGAACCAGAGATATGTGAGAAAAAAGGGCAACGAGAAGAAGAGTGAGAGGGAAAAATACTTACGGCTTAATTTTCCCTCAAGTTTTCATTAAAATGGACTGCATTTATATAGCGCTTTTTGAACAGACCCAATGGCCACCAAAGCGCTTCACATATTGCCTCACATTCACGCACTCATTCACACACCGACGGCCGTGTCAGCCATGCAAGGCGCCATCCAGCTCGTCGGGAGCAGCTGGGGTTAGGTGTCTTGCTCATGGACACCTCGACACTTGGTCAGGTGGAACCGGGGATCAAACCACCAACCTTTCGGTTTGTAGACAACCTACATTTACATTAACAAAATGTAAGATGTTAAGACCAATTAATGCAGAAATTGAAGAATTAATTTTTTTTTTTTTTTTTGTAAATGTACAAAAATGTACATTTACAAAAAAAAAAAAAAAAAAAAAAAACCCTTTCGGTTTGTAGACAACCTACATGAACCACTGAGCCACTGCCATTATGTGTATTGAAAGCAGAAAACCCAGCACTGCCTCTTAGCATCTGAAAGTCTCATCAACAACATAAATAATATATTTGGCTTGCAGGACATCCAACGCATTCTCATCCTTTGGTGTCATGTAGGTGACGCCATATGACATTTCGTCGAAATCTTACGCACATGGCATCCTTTAGCGTCAATATAACACGCCCTATTATGGGTAGGTTTAGGTCTGGGGTAGGGTACGGTTGTGACGCCTTGAGATCTGCATCTCATATTCACGCTAAATGATGCCATGTGCGTTGGATTTAGACGAGCGTCACCTGTCTGACGCCTTGGGTTCTGCGTCACAAATTGATGCTAAAGGATGCCATGTGCGTAAGATTTCAACGAAATGTACAAAGCGTCACAAAGGATGAGAACGGGCTGGGACAACATATCTCTAATGAAACCTCAAACTGCTCATGATGAATAGACTTATATGTACACCTGTGTTCAAATGAACAGAGGGGAAACAAGATGACAATGATTTGTCGGCACTTGCAAAATGCATCTTAAAAAGTCTTTGATGTAAGAGCTGCTTCTGAATGCAGCCTCTACCCCCTTAGTGCCTCAGTAAAATAGATGCAGGATTAGTTGACTTCAATGAAAACATGTAATGGACTGGCCATCCGTCCAGGTTGCCCAAGACACTGGGATAATCTCCAGCATTCCCATTCCCACCCTAACATGATAGGACAATCAGTTTATATACTCTACTGCTCAAATGTTTGGAATAATTACAATATTTTATTGATTTATTGTCACCAAAGCTGAATTTATTTGATAAAAAATACAGTAATATATATATAAAATGTAAAATAAATATAAATATAAAAGAAATTAACACACTTATTTAGCAAGGAAAGGACACATTCAATTGATCAAAGGTGATAGAAATCTTTGGTAACATTATGAATATGTTTTAAAATACATGTTGTTCATTTTTCACCATAAAGTTTTTACCTCTAAAAAGGAAAAATTTGACAGTAAACTTGACTGTACCTTTGGTAGTAAAATGAAATATAATGCTATGTTAAACCATTTACCTTTTTTATTCAATTTACAAACCATTTACAATTTTTTTTAGTGTGTACTCAAGCAATGTAGCAATAGGATTATAAAAACAACTGCAAATCATTATTTTATGACAAATCCGGTCAGCAGCAAATGCATGAAATTTTAGTGGTCTGAGAGGATCGCTGACTGAAATACGTTCGGGGCTAACAGGATATTAAGGAGCACGATTATATCTGATGACAATGAAAAGGGCTCAGCAGCAAACAATATTAGAAACTTGTACTCTGCACGATCAGTAGATTTAGAGGTGCTTGTGGGTCTTTGATGAGATCAGAAACAGAAGGAAGATTCATTTTTGACTAAGAATTCAATCTAGAACAGCACACAGCCAAAAACGCTAAGAAAAACAGTTTACCATTTTTTATATAAGTATATGCTGATGTATTGCATACTAAAGTGCCTTAAGTGCCATTTTGGGAATTTGCCCCTTGATGTGTTAAAATGCCCCTTTAATGCCATTTTAAAGGTTCTTAATTTTGTTTTGGAGGTTTTCTAGAATAGGTTTACATGCATCCAAGGTCAAAATCACTTTCATTTTCTCATACACATTGAGTATGACCTCGTTTCTCACAGTGTCTGAAACAGTTTGATCAAGAATTCTGTCTCTCTAAAGGCCTTGACAAACCAAGCACAGTTAGCCATCGCCAGGCTGTCGTTGAGCGTCAACTGTCCAGCTTTTGAGGTGTGTTCTGCACCTTCAGCACTAGCTGGACATTGTCAGGGGTATTTTGGCCATCGTTGTTTTCAAATACCTCCGTTTTCATGGTCCACACTGCAAATGCAAAAGGGCGTTTTCAAATGTATCCACTAGGGAACGCGTTTTCAAACAGCTCAGTTTTCGCAGGACAAAAACTTCAAACGAAAACATTAGTGTGGACAAGCCCTCAGTTCATTCATGTCTTTTTTCCCGGGGTGTCTTTAGATGTTATGTAAAACTGTTGCGTGTGACCTTTGTGGATTACTCATGTTTGATTTGCTTGATAAATTAAATTCAGAAGTCTGCTGCAGTGATCCTTCTGACTCACCAAATGTGATTCCCATCAATGTGATCAATCGCCAGAAAACAATTTTATTTTGTGTCTAACCCTCCACAACAACTCAAATGTTCTCTTAATCACACTAGTTAAATGCAAACATGCCCTATCCATTTGCACCACTCACCCCCTCACTGCTATTTTGAGTGGGGAAGAAAGGCTCTAGATTACATAGATTGTAATCTGTTGCTTCCAATGCTTCTAAAGGCGGTTACTACAAAAAGTTGAAGATGGTTAATTAGAGAAGCCATAGCTTGCAGCAAGCTGCTTTAGCCTAAGAAAAAAATGCAGTTTCTGTGGGTGTGGGTTTAATTTTGAAGCTGAGTCATTTAAGGCTAAATGAGATCAGCTCACTGTGTCCTCTTATGAAAAAAAAACAGACTGCCTCTCTTTCGTAATATTTAATATGAGGGCAACATGACTGAGAACAGTGGATCTCTGCTAACATTATTGGAAGGTTGTCATTGAACAGAAGATTGCTAACACAGGTAAAATATGAATGGAGTTTATCAAATGACCCTCTTATCAAATGAGTCTCTTGATTTCAGAGAGTTGAGGTAATACTGGCATGTGAATGAACGTCTTATCTTGTCGCAGGAAGAGAAGTGGCTGGTGGGCTGAAGACTGGCAGAAGACGAGATGAGACTGGACTGGACTGGATGATGCACAGGTAAGTTTTGTTTAGTGGGGACAGGTGGTAGCCAGAGAGGATGATGGGAAATGTAGTGTGCTGAGGTGACTGTTGACTGAAGATCGTGACAGGCCGCAGAGAAACCAGTAAATCAGTGTGTGTATCAGTGTAAATGGGCCAATAGCCTTATTCGCACGGGATTAGTACTATCGGGGGACCTCGTGTGATTTAAAAATTACCCTGCCACATCTGAATTTCATGTGGCGCATTGGCACGGGATATCCGAAGCCTGTGATTTTACTCAAATTTACCGACTTATCTCACGGATATGACGTCAATAGGCTATTGCTTGGAAATTTATTTTCCTCATAGGTCTAGCTGTATGATATATTATGACATAAACAGAATAAAGTTCCTTACCACATGCTGCCATACATGTCATTCATCTCCATCTAATCATTCTTTTTGTTTTTGCTCTTCTGATGATTTTCAGCTTTCACTTTCTGCAAATTGTGTAGTTGTGTATAGCGATATAACCCAGCACCCAAAATACTATCAATACACTCCAAACTAGCCTCCATTCTACGCGAAATATGGATAAAAAGGCGCACATGAAACAAAAACCTTGAAAAAATGATATATGATCTGGCCAAATCGCAGAGATGTCGATTCACACGGGACTAATATTATCACAGGACCTCGGTGTTCGGCAAAAATAGTAATTTGGGGGGGAATTTTTACTTTACAAATTACAGACATGGCCGATTCGCACGGGATAAAGATCTCAGACAACCTTCGCAATTATTACAAATGACTAGAGGTCACCAGGTAATACTTATCCCGTGCGAATAGGGCTAATGACGTTATGTTTATTTTGTGTTTGGTTTTTATCATTTAGTCAGTTATGCATTGAAAATGTTTTTTAGGGGGCATAAAGTAAAAAATGTCAAGGTACTGAAACCAATCCAGAGATCATAATGAAGAAAAAAGTCTTATTAAAAGGCTATAATTGGAATTGGACTTCATTACTATTTTTGATATATATATATATATATATATATATATATATATATATATATATATATATATGCTCTTCCTGACACAACCCAGCGCTGAGAGTGCTGGGGCACATTCACACTCACACAATATTGCATATCCAATCCACCTAACCTGCATGTAATTGGACTCCTGGCTCAGCCAGGGCTCGACCAGGGGCCAATGACCAGTTTGAGGCATTAGAACAGGGGTTCCAAACTCAGCTCCTGGAGAGCCACTGTCCTGCAAAGTTTAGATCCAAGTCAACTGCCTGGAAGTTTCTAGTAATCCTGAAGACCTGGATCAGATCTGTTTAGATAGTGTTGAAGCTAAACTCCAGGAGCTGAGTTTGAGACCACTGCAATAGAAGGACACTTGACATGATTGCAGAGTACCAAATGAGTTCAGGTTTAGAGTTTTAGTGAACAAAAATCATTGTGCCCACAAAGTGTGATTATGATTAACTTTTCTCTACCTGTAGCATTCTCAATGGATTTCATACCCTAATCTCTTACAGCCTTTATGTCTTTCATAGCTGCAAATCTCACACAAAGGGCCTTGACTCAGAAAAGCCCAAGTCAACCAGAAAATATGTTGCAGTTAGGGTTATTTGGCATCTGTCATCTTGGTTTTCACAGTCTTTCAGATGTGAGTTTTGGATGGAGAAGTGAATTTATGGCTTGAAATTCACACAAAACCACAGAGCTTTAAGAAAAACTATTTATAACTGACTGGCAATGCTGAGTTTTCTATCCAGGCTCACGTGAGTGTGATGCAATTCAACATTTGCAATTCAACAACTTTTTATGTCCTAAGTATCAAATCATTTTTTTGTACTATTTCAAAGTGCAAAAATGACCAGTGACCAGAGACGTCATTCACTACCCTTCTCCTCATTCGTTTTTTAAAATCAGACATCAACCTTCTTAGTATTCCTTATTCAATTCATTATAAACAAGAGGCCTATAACAAGAAGAAATAATGAAATTAAAAACGAATGCCTGTTTTGATTTAATTTTTTGTAAAAATTGTATTGGGTTGCTAACGCCCCGAGGTGTGTAACAGTGTAAGTATATTTTTTCTGCACAACAATAATTGAATCTTTGATGACTGAATGCAATTCACCTTTATTCCACAAGGTGTCAATGTCTGATACACAATGATGAAGTGACGTTTCACTCATAGTTACCGCAGGCAGAAAACAAAAGAATAGGAAGAATCATCAGCAAAACCAGAAAGAGATTTACTGCAGAGCAAGTAATGAACGCAATCAAATATTATTGTCACTGATGGAGGATCTGCTGAAGAAGCTGTCAGTGATCAAAATATTGATTTTGAAGATAAATATTTGAAGTTGAAATATGAATGATAGTTTTGAGAATATGTTTGAGATCATGAATATGAGCCAGATGATGAATGTACTGGGAAATGAGCTCTGACGAGGACATTGGTGGTGGCATGAAACATCTACTCAAACTGAACATCTGCCCTTCCAAGATCCAACAGGTAACAAAATATTGTTTATTTTATTCTTCTGTAATTGTTACTCTAATATCATGAGAGTTTTATATTATCGCGACAGGTAGAGATCCATCCGTGTTAGATATAAATGTCGCTAAAGACCCGAATATGTAATAATGTTGGCGAAACATTCATGAATTTAAGGATTAATCATTATTTAAAAGTATGATTATGAACACGGAAAACAAATTCATGTATATTTAACCTGTATGAATTTCTTTCTTCTGCTAAACACAAAGGAAGATATTTTAAAGAATGTCATATATGGAAGTCAATGGGTTTGGTTACAGACATTCTACAAAATATCTTCTTTTGTGTTCATCAGAAAAAGACATTTATACATATTTGAAACAATTTGAGGATGATTAAATGATGACAGAATTTTCATTTTTAAGTGAACTATTCCTTTAATTCCAGTTAATCTAACTAGCTATCGTTTGACAGTGAACAATTAATTTTTCAACTGATTCTCTGTTTCATTTGTTCTACTGAGCCATCGTCAGTATTACATTCATACTTGTTACTCTAAATATTCATTAAAGGGTCGAATAAACATTGTAATTAGCGAAAGGGCAAGAGTGCAAACGCTAGACTGAGGTTAAATGTCTGTGTTTTGCCAGTGAATTAATTCTGGAATAATTTAATCATTTAAGTGCCCATTAAAGCAGAGAAATGACTTGCTCTCCCACAAACACAAATACACACACCCTCAGGGACACAGATAAAGGTATTATCAGGGCAGGGTGTGTGCGTGTTTGTGTGAGCATAGCTATATGTGCTGTGCATGTGAGATGAAACATAGGGTTAAAAGCATTTCAACAATGAACTGAAGTGAGACGACAGGGAATTTGAGGATTAATCCTGCAGTTACTGAGCTACAAGTAGGAAATACAAATAGGTACCATTATAGTATAGAGAGTGAACACATGTACTCTTTTATGTATGTACCGACAGGAGGTGGGATGCTAGAAGAAATATAAAGTTCTGCTTGGATAGGGTTTCATGAAGAGACACATGAGACACTCTGAAAACCTGTTTGTGAGAGGAGGTGACTGAATTAGAATGTGAAACTGTCTCATGGACAGAGATGTTATTGAGCACAGGTTTCCCTTTTTTTAACAACAATTTTGATTTTTAGATTTTTTTTTATATAAGTATCAACTTAGATGTTTCTCTTGAAGATTCCCATAAAGCAATAATAAAAACAGACAACAGACAAATTTGAGAATTTGGTCGTTTTAGATTTTTTTTCTTTTTTTCTCTGACTTACAAAATTCAGTTCAGTAAATGTGTAAATTAATTTCAAAATGGTGGGGAAATCATTGTGTACATTTTCGACATCCTCTTCTTTCTCTGAACTTTGACATTGCGAGCACTTTATCTTTTTAAAACCTAAAAAAAACACACCAAAATACTTATATTTGTAATATTTTATGTATATTCTGATTAACCCTGGAAAACAAATAAATAAAAATTATATATTTATTCAAACATATAAATAACTCTAAATGACCTGAAGCAATGTAGCATACAAGATGAGTACTTTAAAAAAAACATGCACTCGACAAAAAAAGGAGGACACATTCAAATTAGTTTAAAGGTACACTATGTAACTTTTGTCCCTCTAATGGTTAAAAAACAATAATATAAAATGGATATAAAACTTTGTAAATGTCATACACCGATCGGTCTGTGGAGCGCCGCTTCAAGTCGAACGAGGATATGACGAGACACACGGGCAAGTGACATGTACGCAATTTCCAGTGAAAACCATCCCATCAGGTCTAAAATATAAACACTTACCATATTACCAAAGTGAATCAGGGTAAAACAAAAACACATTTTGGAATTTTTGATGTATTGACCCACTATTTAAATCCTGTTCATTTTGAAAAAAGTTACTTATGGCGCTTTTCCATTACCAGTACCAGCTCGACTCGACTCGACTCGCCTTGGCTCGCCTCGACTCGGCTCGCTTTTCGTTCCGTTTTCCATTGCAGAAAGTATCGCCACAAATAGTACCCGGTCGTCATAGCGACGCCTTTAGTTCCGTTGCCCCATCAAGCTCTCGCTGGATCCTCTCTTCGGCAACCAAACAAAGGAATGTCTGCACCTCCTCGTTTGACCACGGCGTATTCTTCCGAGTTGCCATAATAATAGTAGTAAGTTTAGTAACTATCTCTGGCTAAACTATTTTAAAAAGGCGGGGTTATTCTGGATACTCAATCTGGCGAGTGCAATGATGACGCAGTGAATAGTGACGATTCTCTCTGACCAATCAGCAGTCGGCATTGTTTTCACGTCACATTTTAGTATCGCCTTAGCTCGCCTCAGCTCGCTTAGAACCTCGTCGGAGGTGGTACGAAAAAAAGTACCCGAAAGCAGATACAGGTACAACTTTTACACAGTGGAAAACCAAACAAAGGCGAGTCGAGTCGAGCCGAGCCGAGGCGAGCTGGTACTGTGTAGTGGAAAAGCGCCAATAGTGTACCTTTAACTGTCTTTAGATTAATATCATTCAATGCAAGCTCTGTTTTCTTTTTGTGTTTATTAACTTAAGAAGTTATTAACTGTCATTGAATGTTTGAAGATCTATTTCTGATAATACTGTCTCTGTGAATTATGATATTGGATGCTCTCTGACACAATCTCTCTTTCTATTTAAGTAAATGTCGTTTGACTGGTGAGCGTTTGGCAGACTAGGTCTGAGTGATTTTCAATTGTCTGAGAGAAAGCAGACGGCTATGAGAATGCTTCACCACCTTAGTTTGTTTACAATTTCCTGTTGGCAAATAAAGATGATTGTCTCTGAACCAAACTAGATTTCAGCGTTCTTTTAACACAGATTAATTTTTATCAACTGATGTAAGCTGTCATTAAACCTCCATATAATAGACTAGAGATCACAGGACATTAGCTGGAGGGACACAACCAAAAATGATGCAGACGCAATGCAATCTTACTCAATAGATGTGTAACAGTGTCTCTTATATTGGGATGGTATAAGAATCTATCCAAAGGGCAAGAAAATCAACACTATACAGATTAATCAGTCTGCATGTATGGTGCCCTCCTTCCAACTTAATGAATCACTTGATAAATAAGTTTTATCAGAACACTGATCACACATTCTGCACACATGAGTCAAATATATGATGCTGATTTTTATTGTCTGAATCTATTGATTTATTTAAAAAATTGCAATTCATATTTTAATTTAGAAATGAGGATTTCTGTTTTATGTGTAATGTATTTTTTTCTTTTCTTCTTTAAACTTTTCTGTTCTGATATTGTTGATTGCAGTTCCCTTTCAAAGCCATTCTCCACCCTAGGTTTGTAGGCCTTCCAGAAGCTTTAATTGCCTGTTAATAAGGGCACAAGTATGGTATCTTTTAATGCCCTGTTTTCAGGGATTTCCCTGCAGGAAGTCTGCAGGCTGGGCTTGCGCACACACGTTCATCAGATTTTACAGTCTGAATCTTCCATCCACACCAAGATCATGAGTGCTTTCGTCCTGAGTTATGCCTGGACGCAGAGGGTATTTGTTCCCCATAGTGTCGTCTTTGACGCTGCGTGGGTGCCTTCAAAAGGGAACATCTCAGGTTAAGCCTCTTGTTCCCTGAGAAGGGAACAAGAAGCTGTGTCACTTTGACACACCTCCTGTTGTCTGAGAGTGTCTTGCTTCATCTTATCAGAATCGAACGCTGTTGTGTTCTGCTGTGCCTTTGTAAGCTTCCATGTACACCGTCACACGCTACGTTACGACGTAGCACCAATCAGGATTGGTCTAGTTTCACACGTTCTTCAGATGCTATAGTGTCTTTTCCATAGTGTCATCTTTGACGCAGCATCTTGTCACCTTCTCAAGGATCAAAGGTTACAATTGTAACCCAAGACGTTTTTCTTTAATCATTGGGGAAAAAAAACATCTTCAAGGCTTATTAATACTTTAAAAACTTGTAACCACGCATCAAAGTCATGTGGTGTAACCAATATAACCAATGTAACCAAAAAAAGCTAATAATCATAAAACAGGAAAATATATCACAACCTCTGCTGAGCCTCATGACTGTGAGCCAAGGTCAAAAAGAAAATATTTTTTTCATTGAGCTACCTGCCATTAAACAATCCATGACACATACTGAAACATTCTTCAAGCAGGAATCACATCAAGCAAATCACTTTATTCACAGAGTTGTCGTCTTGTCAGGATAAGCTATGAACATGCCACATGGCTAATTCCCTTGACGCCTATTGCATTCTGCAGTTATAGATAATTCATGTCAGCCTTGTGCAAAGCTTGGCTCTATAATTACTTCTCCACAATGTGTTATGTGTCAAGGTTGTTGAATTAAGGTGAGAATTACCTCTGATCTGTATTCTAACTCTATAGCACCATGACTTTACATCTGGCAACTCATTCATGGCCTCATTGTGCACTTGAGTGCATAGGATATGTTCAGATATTAAGTGGGCAGTATAACCAAGTTTATAGTCCCTCATAGTATCTGACATTGTGAATCACTATCTTACAAAGTCGGACTCTGTGCAGCCAGGTACAGATTAAATTACTTTTTACAAACAGCCTCTCCACTGCTCCACTTTGGGGTTCTTTTGGCACCCTTGAAAAGCGTCGGTTTATATTAGAGCTTCATTCAAATTGAGTTAAAAATTACCAAAAAGAACTGTGGTGGGGATATACTGTAAACACTCCATCATTAACTCAAGATTTGACACAAATTATGATTCAAGTTCATAGACCCTAGTTCACCATTCCCGCCTCTGCTTTAATAAGATTGAATGCTCTGTGGCTGCTGTTGGTAGAAGCGTCTTGAAGCATCACACAATCCCTCAAGTCACAAATTACTGATTTTAACTTCCAAAGTGCAACTGCGGTAACAAATACAATATTATTGATTATCTACAGTGTATATTGGATCTTTATGAAAGAATATGCCAAAAAAAATCTTTCAATATAGACCAAAATCACCCATGAATATATTTTGAATGCAGTAACTTGTGCTATTAAAACCACCTGTGATCAATGTTAAATATTTTCACTATTTTTATGCTGTAAAACTCTGTTTTTGGAAGTTTTCAAAAATGAAATGTCATATAGTAAGCATCATGCGTAATCGCCACAAAGTCTACTTGGCGGCAAATAGAAATAATAAAACCACAAATGGCATAAAGAAACAGTAGAAACACGATAAAAAGTCGCATTAAGATGCACTAAATGTCATCGCCGAGATATCATACAGATTGAACCGCATCCCTCTCGAAAAGAATCAGAGTGTATCATTATCTAGCAGCTGACAGTAAGATGGATCCTGCTTAGAGCCAAAGCAGGCACAAGCCCATCCGTTTATATGTGCATTCGGATCGCTCTGCACTCTAGAATACCAAAAACGCAGCCTCTTATGATCTGCGGAGATAAGTACTTTACCAGAAGTTCAACTTCTGCTTCACATGGTCACTTGCATACATATTGCCCACTCATTTTTTATATGAGTCGCAGGTATGAAAGACATATAAATCAAGGGAGCGATCCAGCGCAAAGAAAAATAGTCCCCATTTCAGACAAGATAGATTAGGCGTGCTCCTGATGGATACCATTCTACTGGTGACCATGGAAACTGCCGTGTTCCCTGTCCCAGCCTGCTTACAGATCAGAGAGCAGATGCCTTTACATACATCAGGATTTTACTTGATGAATGGAAGCCTTTTTCAGAAATGAAATTCTTAATGAGAGGAAAATGGTTTGAATTGGTACAAAACTTCAAGGAAGTCAAGGCTTCACATCAATATTTGAGAGCAGTTGCACCGCTGTCACCAAGTTTTACAGATGGTGGCAACAGCACCTGATTTGGCAGAAGAAGTTTAGCAGGCAGACTTTAATAAATCCACAGGTGAATCCATACACAGAGAACAGCAATCCAACACATGATACCCGACAGCAATGAACAGAAACAAAGGAACTTAAGTACAGGAAAACAAGGATAATTAATCACACACACCTGAACTCAATGACGAAACAAATTAGCCGAAATAACCATGACAACAAACACAAATTAGGGAAACAGTGTGACAGTGTGACTTAGTCCAAACAGTGTGAGCTTGTAACAATATGGCACTTATGATGGTAAAAAGTAACAATTTAGTTTCTGCAGTATTTGTTATGAAATTACAGTAGCCTAAACACATTTACTATAAATACAAATGCACAAACACTGCTAAATAAAAAAAAACACTGTAGGCTAATTATATTCCATTAATCCTTTAATACATTTAAAGTAGCCTACCCCTGTAGTCAATAATTTTATCCCTTAAAACTCATCTTTGATCACCAAAATTACATATTTAAACGTTTTTTTCCCTGTGAAAATAAGTCTACATGCCTTTAAATAGCTTGAATGCAACTCCTCACCCTTGCTTCATTTAGTGTATGTAGGTAATGAATATGCTAATTAGCCCCGCCTCCACTCCCTCACACCAACTCAAAGATTTCACTTGGTCAAATTTACTGTAGTAAACGCTGCACAATAGCAAGTGGAAATACTGGTTTAATTCAGCCATATATGTATGAACCAGAAACTGATTCAGAAGAAGAAGAGGAAGAGCGAATCATACAGGCTCATCTACAAGTCGAAGTATCAAAAAGTTAAATCGTTTCATGTATCACTCTCTACAACGTTGTAATGGTAATTAATATGATTAGCCTTTTGCAGCACTACGTTATCAAACAGCTAATAATATGTTGCTAATGTTAAATGAACCATGTTCCCATTCACCATCTCAGAGTCTTACAGTTGCCTTTTAAATATCAGCATCCTAAGAAACGCTTAAACAACTTAGCGCATCAGTGGAGAAAAGCATATAGTTCATCATAACATTGAAATACACATCATATACATAATTCAACTGCTATATTGCTAAATGTACCCGATTTTTCATATCATCAGAAACAGATACCTGGATAACCTTCTCTTGAGACGCAACTGCTTTGCAGTTAATTATCTGCTGACTTGTGAATTTGCACATGCTTTGTCTTAAAGCACATTAAAAACACCATATATATATTAACAACAATAAAAACTTGATTTTCACCACAGGGGCTCTTTAATACACATGCATATATAGGTAATACAATTTAATTTGAATAGCCCTACATTTCTGCTACTTTAATGGTAAATGTTGGTGATTTGTGGATTGTAGAGCCCTCTAACTGTAACAATGACCTTCTAACAATTATCTAGTTCCTAGACCATTTACACATGGTATTAAGGGTCAAAAAAGTTTTGAGCTTGTCCACTTTCGACAACTTCCAGAGGTAGTTGAAAATGCTCATATGGTCAAATGTATTCAAACAGTCACAAAAGAACGTCTTCTCTCCGCCTACTGACCTAATGTTTTAACATTATGGGAAACGCGCTAGTCAGATGGGATTTAATCTTTGTCGACTGAAGACCCAAGTTTGTTTTGAAGATGAAAAATATATATGTAAATTGTGCAAGCTTGTTTTGTCCATAAGATCAAAACATCTGAAAAAACGCACATACATTTACTTGCCTATAGATCCTCCCCTCAAAGAAATCAGGACATAATAGTTGAGGACAAAAGAGACGGATTAAAACACCAGACATAAACGGGTATGTGTCTCCCTCAACAACTTGTGATCCGATCAGCCAAAACGCATCTGGTGTAAACAGGGCCTCAGATTCATATGGTTTGTCACGTGATCAAGACCGTCAGGGGTTTAACACTTTTTTTTAAACAATCTGAAGGGTTTGGGGTTTGACTATTGACTGTCGAGACATTCGACAAAGGCAGAGAGCAATGCTGGAAGCAAATCAATAAGTATACAAAGCTCAAGATGACGCAAGTATGCTCTAACCTGCAATCTGGGAAATAACTGAATATATAGAAAGATAAATAAATTAAAAAATGTTCGTAAATTCAATCTTGCAATACACAAGGGCGTAAAAGCATGCATGATGTGTTTACATATGACGACTGCATGCTCTGGCATTTGTCAAACTATGAGCTTAATGTGCCTTTGGAGGCTTTTATTATGAGATAGTCTACATGGGTATTTTAACTCCATGTTACCCTGTGTGGAGGGTTATTTCCTGAATATAGCCTGACAGTGTACAACTCCTGGCAACAGATGAGAGGAATTACATATCCTATGGGTTGTTTATTGGCCCCTGGGAGCAGAAGTGGACCTGGAGGTCAGCGTCAAATAAATGTGTTGACGTCTGTTCCTGCACACCACGCTCCGGCAATGTTAAGTGTGAGCCTGAAAGGACTGAGGAGCTCAACATATGACATTTGAAGATTCGTTGATCCCGACCTCTTAAAAGCACCAGAGAAATGTGAAGAGCCAAAGGGAGACACTGGAAAAAATGGAGAACTGTCCACAGGGGAAATTTTAGTCACAAACCCCTGATTCCTCTTTTGTATGTCGGTTTGGATAAAAGTGTCTGCTCAATGCATGAATGTAATTGTGAATAAAACAGCATTTTGTAATAGATTATTATGGTATGTATGAGATATTTTATGAGATAGTTTATGACATATATGGATTTTAAATGATCATTTAAAAGTTGAATTTAAATAAAATAAAATAAATTTAAATGGAATAATTTACTCAAAAGTTATCAGAGTTTTTAATTAAACATTTCATTTTTTTCAGTATCATTCTGCCTTCAAGTGCATTTATTAAAATCGTACTCATACCTCTCAATTCATGTATCATCTAGAATTTCCTATATGTAAATATGACTTATTTCAGTAATTCATGTGCTCGGAACTCATAATTGCGATATTTACGATTCAACTTGAAGGGCACATAAATTACTCATAAACACAACTTACACAACATATGAAGCATGTCCAGAAAATACAGTGTAAAAAAATATGGACGTAGTGTCCATGACGTCACCCGTAGGTTTCTGAAGAGCGTTTTTGAAGCCTAAAGTGGGCGGAGTCGGCCGTCAACATCTTTGTGGGTGGATCCCGGCGCTGTTGCTATTTTCCCGGCGGGATAAATGCCTCTTGCGGGTTGGTCTGAAGTAGCTTCATTATTCATAGGTGTGGTTTGGGCGTAACGGGAAACGTCTCGGTTACGTATATAACCCTAGTTCCCTGATAGGGAACGAGACGCTGCGTCAAGCTGTGGGAACGCCTCTGCGTGTGTGCGTCATGAAGCACGTATGGAATCAGTCCAATGGAGAGACGGAACGTCATAGGCGGGTGACGTCATCGACCAGGAAACTATAAAGCACCCCCAAAACACAAGCGCGACAGCTTCTGATAGGCCTGAAGGAAGCGCTAACGGGCATGCTGGGAGTATGGCAGAACGACACAGCGTCTCGTTCCCTATCAGGGAACTAGGGTTACATACGTAACCGAGACGTTCCCTTTCAAGGGAACTCGAGCTGCGTCAAGCTGTGGGAACGCCAATACCCACGTCGCCATAGGAGCAAATGACCGTCATGTGGGAACTAGCGCACAGAGGACGAGAGCACCTGCGCCCCAGGAGTGGAACTTAAGTCCAATTCATAGAACTTAACAAATGTATGCGGTGAGGACCACCCAACCGCATCACAAACATCACTTAGCGATACTCCTGACAACAATGCTTTAGAAGCAGCCATACTCCTAGTAGAGTGGGCTCGTACAGCCAAAGGTGAAGGCTAACCAGCCGACTCATAAGCAAGTGAGATGGCCTCAACCACCCACTTGCTCATTCTCTGTTTAGACGCGGGACACCCTTTCCTGGGTGGCCCAAAGCACACAAATAACTGTTCTGATTTCCTCCACAGGGGAGCTCTGTGGACGTAAGCGTCTAACGCCCTAACCGGGCAGAGAAGGTTAAGTTTCTCCTGATCTGATGACACAAAAGGAGGAGGATAGAAAGCCTGCAGCACTGTAGGTCTAACAGCATTAGTAGGGACCTTAGGGACATAACCTGGTCTAGGGTATAGAAAAGCCTTAACCATACCAGGCGAAAACTCCTGGCACGAGGGTGCAACCGACAGAGCCTGCAAATCTCAGATTCTCTTAAGTGAGGAGATTGCAAGCAGAAAAAGAGTTTTATACGTGAGAAATTTCTCAGAAACTTCCTCAATAGGTTCAAAGGGGGCCAAAGAAAGGCCCTCTAGTACAAAGTCGGCACCCTCATACGAACTGCAGGCCTCAGCCTCAAAGTGCCACGAAGGAAGCGAGTTATAAGTGGGTGTCTCCCAAGAGAAACTCGACTGAAAGGGACATGGTAAGCAGCTAGTGCCGCCACATACACCTTTAGTGTGGAGGGGGATAACCCTGCAGAGAAACGATCCTGCAGAAACTCCAGCACTGCACCCACTGGGCCGTTAACTGGGTCCTGCCGGTGTTCTGCACACCAAGAAGTGAAAAGTTTCCACTTCAGGGCATATAACTTCCTCGTGCACGGAGCTCTGGAGTGAAGGATGGTCTCAACAACCTCAGTTGAGAGACCAAATTCTATGAGCTGGGCCCCCTCAGAGGCCAAGCCCACAGTTTCCACAACTCTGGGCGGGGGTGAAATATCGTACCGCCCTCCTGAGAGAGTAGATCCCTCCTGATCGGAATCTCCAAGGGAGAGCCGTCCAGAAGAGATATTAGGTCCGCGAACCATACTCGGGCCGGCCAAAACGGGGCTACTAGAAGTAGGCTGATCCCCGTCCCGGCGAACCCTCTCCAGAACTCTTGGTAGCAGAGCAACCGGGGGAAAAGCATACAGACGTGACCTCAGCCACGGCTGTGCCAGAGCGTCCAACCCCAGAGGGGCTGGCTGACTGATGGAGAACCACAGATGACAGTGCGTTGTCTCCTTGGAAGCGAATAGGTCCACCGCGGCGCGATCGAAACTCAACCAAAGGAGCTCCACCACCTCGGGGTGGAGCCTCCATTCCCCCGGCCTCGGCATACATAGCTCTCAGAGACCGTAACTATCCCTGGGACCACAGGAGGATCTGACGGGCCAACTTGTAAAGTGGACGCGACCGCAGGCCCCCCTGATGATTTATTTACGAGACCACCGACATGTTGTCTGACTGAACTAGCACATGATGACCTCTGAGGTCTGCTAGGAAGTGTTTCAAAGCTTGGAACACCGCCACCATCTCTAGACAATTTATATGACATGATAGATGATGGTCCTGCCACAGACCTTGGGCTGGACGACCACTCATGAACGCCCCCCACCCTGTGAGGGAAGCATCCGTCGTTAGCGTTACGCGACGACAAAGAGCCCCCAACACAGGCCCTTTGGATAGGAACCAGGTTTCTTTCCACATGACCAGAGCACAAAGGCAGCGCCGCATGACTTTGATCGTGCGGAGGGGATTTCCCCTCGGGGAGAATCCCTTTGTCCGGAGCCACCACTGCAGTGGTCTCATGTACAACAGGCCGCAAGGTATAACGTTGGACGCTGCTGCCATCAGACCCAACAGTCTCTGAAACTGTTTTGCAGTGAGTAGCTGCCCTAGCTTTACTTGTTTCATAGCTGAAAGAATCGAAGCGATGCGGGTCGGAGAAAGTCGCGCCCGCATCGAGACCGAATCCCAAACGACGCCCAGAAAAGTGGTCATCTGAGAAGGAGATAATACACTTTTCTTTGCGTTCAGCCTCAACCCCAACTTTCTTATATGAGCGAGAACGACATCTCGATGCTGAACCGCCATCTGCTCTGTCTGAGCTAAAATCAACCAATCGTCGATGTAATTGAGGATACGAATGCCCTGAAACCTCAGGGGCACTAAAGCTGCATCCATGCATTTCGTGAAAGTGCGGGGAGATAAAGCTAGGCCAAATGGAAGAACCTTGTACTGGTACGCCTCGCCCCCGAAGGCGAACCTCAGGAACTTCCTGTGTTGTGGAAGGATGGAAATATGGAAGTACGCGTCCTTCAGATCTATCGTGACAAACCAGTCCTCGGATCTGATTTGTGACACGATCTGCTTGATAGTGAGCATCTTGAATTTTAGCTTCCCTACCGAGCGATTCAACAGGCGCAGATCTAAAATTGGACGCAACCCCCCATCCTTCTTTGGAACGATGAAATATCGGCTGTAAAAACCTGACTCCAAACTGGGAGGAGGAACCCGTTCTATAGCCTCCTTTTGAACGAGCGCTTTCACCTCTTGTTCCATTACCAGAGCCTGCTCGGGGCCCACCAGTGTGGGCAGAACCCCTCTGAATTTTGGTGGACGACACCTGAATTGGATAGCATAACCCTTTTTTACTGTCTGCAGAACCCACTGAGATATTTTTGGAAGGCTTTTCCACTCTGCCAGAAATACTACTAATGGTACCAGTCTCTCGAGACTGGCCTCTGGTGTAGCTTGAGCAGCAAACACAGCGCCCTGTAACGGCGCACCGGCAGGGAATGACTGGCTTAACTGCTCTGAGACCCTCCTCAGAGGGGGCGAGCGTCCCTCGGGAAAGCGCTCGCTGAGACCGTCTGTGCCCCGGCATGAAGGCGGGGTTGGCAGAACGGGCCCCTGAGGGCACCGAAGAAGAGCGGGCACCGTGTAATGCGGTGAACACCTCTCTCCCACAGCAGGGACCACCCTCAGCATCCTGATGCCAGTGGCGTCAGGACTTCTTCTTTGCCGAAGCCTTCTTGGCCATAATAACTGTCCTCAGATCAGTTTTGCCAGAAGACTTCGGCTGAGAGTGCCGCGTCTGGTCCCACTGTTTGGAAGGGGGAGCGCGAGACACGACACTCTGCTTCTGTTGCGCCCTATGTGAGGAGCTGACTGACGGCCTGGACTGCTCCCGCCCAGCAGTACCGGGGACATGAATTTTAAGAGGCATAAATTTCTGAAACGCTGCCGCCTGTTTCTTCTCTTCCTGAAATCTATCTATGACAGTATTGACAGAATCACCAAAAAGACCATGAGGAGAGAGCGGAGCGTCCAAAAGAAAAGCTTTGTCTTTTTCTTTCATGCCAGAGAGATTTAACCATAGATGCCTCTCTGTGTCCACCAGGGCTGCCATAGTACGGCCCATTAGCTTGGCCGACTCCTTGGTGGCGCGCAGAGATAAATCTGCAGCCTGACGCAGTTCGCGAACTACGTCAGTGCTGACCTCTTGAGTGTCACTCACATCCTTTAATAAGTCAGCCTGGTATGCCTGCAAGATGGACATCGTGTGCAGGCACGCCGAGGCTTGACCGGCCGCCGAATACGCCTTACCCACTAAAGCTGATGTACTTCTAAGAGGCTTAGAGGGTAAAAGTGGTGCTTTAAAAGAAGATGCAGCTTCAGCAGAAAGATGACTAGCAAGCGCCTCTTCTGCTTTGGGCATCGCCCCATAACCATGAGATTTTGCCCCTACAATGTTTGAATAAGTGGACGTTTGAGGGCTAAAAACACGATAAGAGACCGGCTTTTTCCACGATCTCGATACCTCTGTGTGGAGATCAGGGAAGAAGGGCAAGAACCGGCGTGGAGGTTGAGAACGGGAAGGCAAAAATCTTTCATCTAATTTAGATTTTTCTCTAGACTCCTGCCTAACAGCTGGCCAATCGATGCTTAACTTAGAAACAGCACGAGTGAGCACCTCCATAAGCTCCTCCTTTTCGGGAGAGCGAGATGGCAAATCATCGACATCTCCCGCATCCAGACTAACAACATCCAGATCCTCAGAACTGGATAGTTGCAGTACTGGGGCCTCAGTTCGGGGGGAAGAAACTGCAGAGCGTGCTTCCGAACCCGAGACTGAGGCACTGGATCTAACAGGTAAGGGCTGAGATAGGGCAAAGCCCATCTCAAGCCCGCTGTTAGATCCATCTGCGATCCCCACGAATGACGTCGCCGCTCAGCCTCGGCATAAGCGGGACCCGATCCGCGGGGATCGTGAACCGAACCACTCTCCTCAAAGAGTGATCGGCGGGAGCGGAGCGTTCTAAGAGGCAAACGCTCGCAATGCTCACAATCAGCCCCCTCGAGAGCTGACTGGGCATGCTGCACTCCCAAACAAACAACACATAAGCTGTGTGTATCCCCGTCTGTTAAATAGCGCGAGCAGGGATGAACACACTTCTTAAATTGTTGTTCGCTCGCCATTGTCTCTCAATATAACATATATATATATAGTTTTTTGAAATAGTGAAACTCCTGCTTAGTGACAGACAAAAACACTTGAGACAGATCCACATATAGCGCTTACTGAAGGCATAGAAGCTGTCGCGCTTGTGTTTTGGGGGTGCTTTATAGTTTCCTGGTCGATGACGTCACCCGCCTATGACGTTCCGTCTCTCCATTGGACTGATACCATACGTGCTTCATGACGCACACACGCAGAGGCGTTCCCACAGCTTGACGCAGCTCGAGTTCCCTTGAAAGGGAACAAACCAATAGGAGCCTGATATAACCTTCCCTTTAAGAGCATGATGAACGAGGTGCGCTTGTTCCATGGCGCAATACTATTATAACGGCGCATTTACCAGGCGCGCTTCCGAATCGGTTCTGAATAATAATTTGGGTAAATGTGTAAGTTTTATTCCTAATTTTCCCCATCGTCATGGACACAACAATGATTTCCCTCGTGTTTTAATATTTTTCCTTATAATAATGTATCATTTGCAAAAAGTTAAATGCATCTGTGTAGATGAGAGAATCATCTACAGTGTTTGCGCGTTGTTCACACTCTGTAGCCTATTATGGCCAAGCATGCGCGCTTAAAATAGCATCTGAATGTACGCGCAACGTATTGACTTTAGACTAGTTTTTTTTCTGGTGAGTGGCGCAATTGTTTTATAGAACAGCAAAATAGCATGAGGGAAAGTTTGCGCCGGAACACGCCTCCTCTTTGCGCTGAACCGCCCGTGGAGCGCAAGTGTATTTCTTAGTTAACCGACGTGTGTCTGTGGAGGGAAATGTCCGCTTTGCGCGGGTGCAAAATAGTAATGATACATGCGTCAGTGTACAAAGTCATTTGCGCCGGGTGCAAGATAGGGCCCTATGTGTATTTTGATGCATTATTATACTACTAGATCTGAGCGTGTGTGTGTCAGTAAGTCATCCACATACATGTCAGTCAGCGCGGCATCGCAATTGAAGTTCGTAGAGAGCTTTATTCAGTCCGTTTTAAATTCTGATAGATATTACCTGAAGTTCAAGTAAATGCACTAGAAATCCGCGCTTATTTAAGGGACGAAGAGAAAGCACTGACACCTGCAGGATTTCATTTGACGGTACTTTTTATTTAACACTAAAAAGTTAAATAAGCATGATATAGTCTGTCTGGCGGGTTCAGCAGCTGGAATCAGCTGTGGTGACGTGATGGCTAGCAAACAAACGGCTAGTGACCGTATACAGTAAAAGAAATGGACACAGCAACTCCCTTGATTTCAACGGAGAAAACTGAAGCCGACCACTGTTGCCAACTATTTTCAAAGGAAAGTATCTAACGCCTTTCCTAAAAGTCGCTAAATGTCGCTAGATGACGCCATACGCTAATTAGCATATTCATGACGTCATCGCGTCGTACTTGCGTTCTGACTGCCTAATGTGTTTTCTCTCTAAATTCATGCTCACATTCTGTATTAATATAATATAATATAATATAATATAATATAATATAATATAGCCGAATGTCCAATAAAGCTGTTTTCATTACCTATATTATTTTTTGTCAGACAATAGAACAAGCTATGATATAGTGAATGACAACATTTTTTTATACGTGTAAAATTATCTGAATTGAGAGAGTTCGGGAACTGGGTGAAAGCTCTGTGATAGTGAGTATTACAAGTAATAAGCACAAGAAAATAAATTAAAATGGTCAAACAGAACTCTTTAAAAATAAATCAAAAGAGAAGTAGATAAGTGACAAGTCCGTGGGGAGAAAAAAACTGGCGCGCGCTCAACACATGAACGTGCTGCTGCTCGTTTCAGCCATTCACTGAACAAGGTAGACGCAGTTAGAAAGAGTGACAGCTGGGAGAAAGCAAGAGCTAGCGCTCGCAGAACAGTTACTGGCAACATCTGGCGGTTACTGAGGTTTGTCTAAAAAGTCGCTAGATTTGTCGCTAGTCGCTTTAAAAAAAAAATTCACTAAAGGGGTCTGAAAAGTCGCTAAAAATAGCGACAAAGGCGCTAAGTTGGCAACACTGTTGACGATAGTCTGACAGTTGTAAATCTTCTAGTAGCTGTGCTAAGACAAATCTCAATCCCCTAATTCCTCAAAAACGCTGTTGAAATATTTTGTCCTGTTGCTTTTATGGACTCTCTATCTATGGGCTTCTCCCTTCACTTTATGCCTCTATGTCCCCCTGATTACCTCATAGACAGTAAAAGATTGCCTGCGAGCTTCTCCTCCTGTCTATACGGTAATTTCTCTATTGTGCGACAAAAAGTCGCGTGGTTATGACGCAATCGTTAGCCTATTTTTCCATAACAGCTTCTACAGGGCCATAACGTAAGATACAAAGTAATGGAGCCTTTTATACATTGTCGTGTTTCTTTAGAAAAAAATAATGGACAAATGAAGTCTTTGGACGCCTCAAATGTAAAGTTATTGGCTGCCAAAGTGACGCCAAAATGAATGGGAGTCAATGGAATGCTAACAGAAGTTCTGCTACAATGGCGGCCCCCGCGAGGCTTCAGTTTCCGGCTGATGGATTACCCCCTTGCTACTGACAGCAGCGGTAATCCACCTGTCACTCAAGTGGCCACGCCCTTGATTATGCAGCATTTTAGTAGAAGTAGGCTGATCCCCGTCCCGGCGAACCCTCTCCAGAACTCCTGGTAGCAGAGCAACCGGGGGAAAAGCATACAGACGTGATCTCGGCCACGGCTGTACCAGAGCGTCCGACCCCAGAGGGGCTGGCTGACTGATGGAGAACCACAGATGGTTGTCTCCTTGGAAGCGAATAGGTCCACCTCGGCGCGACCGAAACTCAACCAAAGGAGCTCCACCACCTCGGGGTGGAGCCTCCATTCCCCCGACCTCGGCCCCTGCCTCGACAGGGAGTCTGCTACCACATTCAAATAACCAGGAAGATACATAGCTCTCAGAGACCGTAACTTCCCCTGGGACCACAGGAGGATCTGACGGCCAACTTGTAAAGTGGACGCGACCGCAGGCCCCCCTGATGATTTATATACGAGACCACCGACATGTTGTCTGACTGAACTAGCACATGATGACCTCTGAGGTCTGCTAGGAAGTGTTTCAAAGCTTGGAACACCACCACCATCTCTAGACAATTTATATGCCATGATAGATGATGGTCCTGCCACAGACCTTGGGCTGGACGACCACTCATGACCGCCCCCCACCCTGTGAGGGAAGCATCCGTCGTTAGCGTTACGCGACGACAAAGAGCCCCCAACACAGGCCCTTTGGATAGGAACCAGGTTTCTTTCCACATGACCAGAGCACAAAGGCAGCGCCGCGTGACTTTGATCGTGCGGAGGGGATTTCCCCTCAGGGACAATCCCTTTGTCCGGAGCCACCACTGCAGTGGTCTCATGTACAACAGGCCGCAAGGTATTACGTTGGACGCTGCTGCCATCAGACCCAACAGTCTCTGAAACTGTTTTACAGTGAGTAGCTGCCCTAGCTTTACTTGTTTCATAGCTGAAAGAATCGAAGCGATGCGGGTCGGAGAAAGTCGCACCCGCATCGAGACCGAATCCCAAACGACGCCCAGAAAAGTGGTCTTCTGAGAAGGAGATAATACACTTTTCTTCGCGTTCAGCCTCAACCCCAACTTTCTTATATGAGCGAGAATGACATCTCGATGCTGAACCGCCATCTGCTCTGTCTGAGCTAAAATCAACCAATCGTCGATGTAATTGAGGATACGAATGCCCTGAAACCTCAGGGGCACTAAAGCTGCATCCATTCATTTCGTGAAAGTGCGGGGAGATAAAGCTAGGCCAAATGGAAGAACCTTGTACTGGTACGCCTCGCCCCCGAAGGCGAACCTCAGGAACTTCCTGTGTTGTGGAAGGATGGAAATATGGAAGTACGCGTCCTTCAAATCTATCGTGACAAACCAGTCCTCGGATCTGATTTGTGACACGATCTGCTTGATAGTGAGCATCTTGAATTTTAGCTTCCCTACCGAGCGATTCAACAGGCGCAGATCTAAAATTGGACGCAACCCCCCCATCCTTCTTTGGAACGATGAAATATCGGCTGTAAAAACCTGACTCCAAACTGGGAGGAGGAACCCGTTCTATAGCCTCCTTTTGAACGAGCGCTTTCACCTCTTGTTCCATTACCAGAGCCTGCTCGGGGCCCACCAGTGTGGGCAGAACCCCTCTGAATTTTGGTGGACGACACCTGAATTGGATAGCATAACCCTTTTTTACTGTGTGCAGAACCCACTGAGATATTTTTGGAAGGCTTTTCCACTCTGCCAGAAATACTACTAATGGTACCAGTCTCTCGAGACTGGCCTCTGGTGTAGCTTGAGCAGCAAACACAGCGCCCTGTAACGGCACACCGGCAGGGAATGACTGGCTTAACTGCTCTGAGACCCTCCTCAGAGGGGGCGAGCGTCCCTCGGGAAAGCGCTCGCTGAGACCGTCTGTGCCCCGGCATGAAGGCGGGGTTGGCAGAACGGGCCCCTGAGGGCACCGAAGAAGAGCGGGCACCGTGTAATGCGGTGAACACCTCTCTCCCACAGCAGGGACCACCCTCAGCATCCTGATGCCATTGGCGTCAGGACTTCTTCTTTGCCGAAGCCTTCTTGGCCATAATATCTGTCCTCAGATCAGTTTTGCCAGAAGACTTCGGCTGAGAGTGCCGCGTCTGGTCCCACTGTTTGGAAGGGGGAGCGCGAGACGCGACACTCTGCTTCTGTTGCGCCCTATGTGAGGAGCTGACTGACGGCCTGGACTGCTCCCGCCCAGCAGTACCGGGGACATGAATTTTAAGAGGCATAAATTTCTGAAACGCTGCCGCCTGTTTCTTCTCTTCATGAAATCTATCTATGACAGTATTGACAGAATCACCAAAAAGACCATGAGGAGAGAGCGGAGCGTCCAAAAGAAAAGCTTTGTCTTTTTCTTTTATGCCAGAGAGATTTAACCATAGATGCCTCTCTGCGTCCACCAGGGCTGCCATAGTACGGCCCATTAGCTTGGCCGACTCCTTGGTGGAGCGCAGAGATAAATCTGCAGCCTGACGCAGTTCGCGAACTACGTCAGTGCTGACCTCTTGAGTGTCACTCACATCCTTTAATAAGTCAGCCTGGTATGCCTGCAAGATGGACATCATGTGCAGGCACGCCGAGGCTTGACCGGCCGCCGAATACGCCTTACCCACTAAAGCTGATGTACTTCTAAGAGGCTTAGAGGGTAAAAGTGGTGCTTTAAAATTTTAAGGCTTAATTTTAATTTAAGGCATTTTAAGGCTTAATATAATTTAAATGGATGAGTTATAAAAAAAATTCACCCCCCTCACAGTTGTCATGAAGGGCAAAATTAGCTGTATAGACCAAAACCACTTTAGACACCAGGCTGTAAACATATTTTTTTCTGCTGTAAAGTTGGGCATATTAACATGGGGGAGATGGAGATTTGACTCACTTTTCCTGCCAGCCTCAAGCGGCCAGTCGATGAATTGCAGTTTAATTCACTTCCGTGTTGGTTTCAAGAGAGAGACAGGGAGGTTGCTGCTTGGTCCAGAAACATTAGAAGATTATATGTTAAATAATCAATGTTCAAAATACCACTTTTGTTTTAGTTAATTTGGACATGTTGTATTTCATTATATGTAATAAATTAACATTAATTTAATGGCCCATGGAGAACAGATGCATCACTTACCAGAATCATTAGGTGGTTATAACTCAATATATATAGGCTAATAAACTGAATTTTAATGTCAATTTTATTAATATTATATTCTAAAAACATTGTGATTGATTTTGTGGTGCTGTTTTGGCAGTATGGGATTTAGATTAGTCTAATGAATCAGTTGAGGAAAAAAAGGTTAATGAATAAATAGATATAATTAGCCAACAGTGTTGATGTACAGTAATTATTTATGCTTTTTGTGCACTTTTCCTGCTCTAATCAGTTACCATGGCATTTCATTGGATCATCACACCTGTTAGTCTTTTAGTTCATTATCATATACTTCAGTTCCTATGTTTCCTCAGTTCGCTGTCAGCTATTGTTTGTGTTGAGCACTCTGTTATGCTATGTTGGATATTCTCGGTTTATTCTTTTATTAAATACCTTTAGATTAGAACATTTGTCTCATCTTTGTCTTTGGACTCTTTGAACTGTGAAAACTACAGCCTGTTCTCAGTTTAACGTAAGTTTGCGATATTCAAATATGACAGAATTAAGCACAACCGATCAGTCAATCAAAACAACAAGAAGCATTCATCCTGTAAGGAGGATGACAGTTCTCCCACTCAAGGGGGATTTCTGAGAGAGGCTGGCTCAACAGACTATGATTTCAGCAAAGAAATCCAGAAAAATTACAGCTTAGTGGCAATAGTGGACACTCAAGACCATCCTAACAAAACATGAGTGCTTTATTTACACACTGTCTCGCATTTTTCTGTCCGCCTTTGTAATTATCAGTGTTACAAGGAGAGTAATTAACAGCCCAGTGTAAAACTCATAAGAGTCTTGCAAGTGTTATTCTGCCTGTGTGGTGCAATCAAGATTTTACTGTTCATCAGAAATTTAGGTCCTGTATATGGAAAACTTAAAAGGTGATTCAAATTGATGATGCTTAATTTTGCATGCATGTCATGTTCATTTTCACTTTCTAAGGTTTGCAAGTGCTCCCAGTGAAGGACCAGGTGTGTTTGCTTGAGGAGAGAGGAGCACCTGGATTCTCTGGAGGAATGAATGTCTTAACATGAAAAGGAAGAGCACACCCTTTCTTAAATCTTTAATGCTATTCCAATAGTGCATGTAATTATGAACATTTCAGACATAAGAGCCTTTTGCATCATAAAAACCTGAAATCTCCTGATGTCTAACTGTAAGTGTCTTATAACAATTTGTGTTTTCGAATGGCATCTCAAATCAAGTAGCTTTTTGATGAAAAGTGAATGACTTTTTCAAAATGACTGAACGTATGATTTTTTTTTGTCGATCGATGATAAAGCAGGCAGAAAGATTTGTAGACATGAATATCCTACAGATTTGGGGATCTGTTCTCTTGACTTGGTCTGAGCATCGCCCTATAGCAACCATGGGAAAAATCACCCAGAGTGCCTTAGCAACTGCATAGCAATGCCCTAGCAACCACCCACAAAACCCTAAAGCACAGTGGGAATGACTTGTACACGGGGAAACACTGCTTACATTTTCACAAGCTTGTGAAATGTTAGTGTGGTCTTAAAAAATGAATCCCTCAGACGATTAGGCCATAAAACAATGCAATCAACAATTTTCAGTCCTCTAACCATTTTGTCCATGTATTATGTTCTAACAGTGCAACTGATGGAGAAATATTTAAATAGATATGTGACATAAATAAATGAATGAATGAATAAATAAATAAATAAATAGATGTATAAATAAATTAAATAAACATTTTTATTTTACAACTCTGTAGCACAATGGAAAATGGTTCAAAAATAGTTTTTCTTTAAAAAAAATCTCCTTGAATTAAATTAATTAATTAAATTTATTTTAATGTATGATTTATACACTTGGAGGTTCTACAAACTAAGGGTATGTTTACACGTCACTGTTTTCTACTAAAAACGTAAAACCTTTTATGCGCTTTGGCCATTCATTTACACGACAACAGCATTTGGGTGCATGAAAACGTCTCGGTTACATATGGTAACCCTCGTTCCCTGAGGGAGGGAACGGAGACGTAGGTCATGACTGACCAATAGGAATCTCGCTAGAGAGGCCAATCGACTTCGAGTGAAACTAAAACAAGCCAATACACATTGGCGTGCAATCATTTGCAACAGCTGTGCAGCCTCGCAGCGCGGGTATTTAACAAGCAGCTGGTGCGATTGCACACTAGTTTTTTGCTGAGGAGCCAAGCCTGAGAAGGGCGGCAGCAGATGTGGCGACGGGACCTACGTCTCCGTTCCCTCCCTCAGGGAACGAGGGTTACCATATGTAAGCGAGACGTTCCCTATAGGTCAGTCACTACAACGTAGGTCATGACTGACCAATAGGAATCCCTACCAAAGCACCACAGCTGCTGCACCCCATCCAGCGCCCCTGTGCAAGCCTCTACACCTTCTTGCCTGGAAGGATGATAGGCGGAGGCTTACACAGAGTGAGTCTGACACTGTTGTTCCGTGATAACCCATACAGTGAGATATTGGATAACACTGGGAAAGCGTGACCTTTCTGTTTAGGAAGGAACGCTGCGGAAGCCACTTCTTCAAGGAGTTATGTGGAAACACATATGGACTAGCCCGAAGGCTGTACTGCATATGAAATAATGGGTGACTTAGCCCAAGGGAAAGACACGGGCTTCCGATAGGAGCAACCGTGGAATATACACATATGGGATCCCCGTAGGGTCACACATATGGAACCCAGACCAGATCCGGTTCTCAAGGATTCAGCGGATAAGGGCCTGGCCCCGGACGCTCCACCGAGTCCGGGTAATGGGGTTTGGAGGACTCGACACGTTTTACTCTGGAGCAATAAGGGTGCACAGTAGGGTGCAGCAAGCCGACAGAGCCAGGCCCCTCAGTGCTTCTACCCGTCTAGGGTGAGAACACGGGAGACCGGCTCTACACTAGAGGCTGACATTTTTTCGGGAATCCCACGGGTCACGGGATTCCCGTGGGATTCCTGCAGGATGGGAGTCATCTTTGCTATCAATCACGGGATTTGGACGGTACAGGATAAATGGTTAACGGGAGCAGACGGGAGCGGGAATCAACCAATAGCAAAGACGACAAAAAAAGAAAAAAGTAAATGCATCATTTTGTAGTTTCCTTTTAATACGCCTACAATGTAACGCAATTAAAAAATAACTACACGACCCAGCCGTCCCAGAAGCCATCAGTGCTTTTTGTCACGGCTTACCGCCGAAATTCAAAGAGCAGTGATGGAGGGAGCTAACAGCCGCGGAGAAGTCGATGTGGCAAAAAATGATTTACAGCGCAAAGTCAGAAGTAATGACATGTCTATTAAGTTCACAGAACTGGTCGGAAAGTCTGAAATATTAATTAAGTTTATGAGAGTAGAATGTGACGGTGATAGCACAATGTATGCTGCTTGTAAGACATGCTTAGTCTTAGTCAAGTACGCAAGTGATTCAGGGACGAGCGGTCTGAAGAAGCACACTTGCAAGGCAAATTCGGGAAAGAATCAGGCAAGCATCGCTTCGTTCATCAAGCGAAAATTGCCGTATATGGGAGCGGTACAGGAGCGGGAGTCAGTTTAAACAGGAGCGGGATGGGATTGGGAGTCAATTTACCAGGAGCGGGATGGGATGGGATTATTTTTTAAACTTTGGTCTGGGAGTGGGACGGGACAAGATTTCTTTCTATGGGAGTGGGACGGGACAGGAGTGAAAATCCACTCCCGTGTCATCCTCTACTCTACACGTAGGCTATAGTATCTAGCAAACGTGTTAGGTGTCGCCCAGCCCGCAGCTCTACAGATATCTGTTAGCGAGGAGCCACGTGCCAGCGCCCAGGAGGATGCAACGCCTCTTGTGGAGTGTGCATGCAACCTAAGCGGGCAGGGCACGCCTTGTGCTTGGTAAGCCAAGGCGATGACATCCACTATCCAGTGGGCCATCCTCTGCTTGGAGACAGCCTTTCCCTTCTGCTGGCCTCCGTAACAGACAAAGAGCTGGTCTGAGGTCCTGACGCTTTGAGATCTGTCCACGTACATACGCAGAGCGCGAACGGGACAGACCAAAGCCAGGGCCGGGTCTGCCTCCTCCAAAGGCAGCGCTTGCAGGTTCACTACCTGGTCTTTGAAGGGAGTGGTAGGAACCTTGGCCACATAGCCAGGCCGGGGTCTTAGTACCACGTGGCTGTCACCCGGCCCGAACTCTAGGCACGATTCGTCGACCGAAAATGCGTGCAGGTCTCCTACCCTCTTGACAGAGGCCAGTGCAACCAGCAGCAAAGTCTTCATGGAAAGAAGCTTTAAGTCTACTGACTGCAGAGGCTCAAAGGGAAGATCCTGAAGTGCTCGAAGCACCAGGGAAAGATCCCAAGAGGGTATGGAGGGGGGTCGAGGAGTATTTAATCGTCTCGCCCCCCTAAGAAACCTGACGATCAGGTCGTGCTTTCCAACTGTTTTGGCATCTATGTGGTCGTGAAATAGCGGCAGCATGTACTTTGAGGGTGGAGGGAGACAGCCTTCGATCCAACCCTTGCTGCAAGAAGGAAAGCACAGACCCTATCGAACATCTTCGGGGGACTTCTCGGAGAGAAGAACACCACTCGACGAACAGGTCCCACTTCAGGGCGTAAACACGTCTCGTGGGCGGCGCCCGTGCCGAAGTGATGGTGTTAAGTACCTCAGGGGGTAAGTCACCTAAAACCACTGTGTCCCGTCTAGGGACCAGACATGGAGTTTCCAGAGGTCTGGACGCGGGTGCCATAGGGTGGATTCAGAAGATCCTTCCTCAGAGGAATGGGCCAGGGAGGGACTGTCACGAGGAGTATGAGTATGAGGAGCGGCCCGGGAAAGCATGGCCATCATCTCCGGGTCCGACTCCGGCACCGCTGACACACCCGAAGGAGGCAGTGGCTCCGAGCCGTCGTCCGCGGAGAGGTCTGACCCACCCTCCGATGCAGCGATCGACATCTGGTCGTCGCAGGGACCGCCGAACGACACGACTGGTACACATCTCGAGGATGCTCCAGCACGCTCCGTTGGCAGCTCAACTGGTTGTGGAGCGTTAGAGGGGTGAGGGTTCCTAGGGGGTTGGTTCCCCGAAGGAAGCGCACTCACCATAACCCTCAGGTCACCCGTGTCACCGCCCGAAGCAACCCGCGAAGGGGGGTTGGAACGAGGCGTAGGCACGGGGACTCCGCCACTTTGCAGGAACAAGAGTCTCGACCGTAGCTCCGAGATGGTCATCTTCCCACAATGGGTATATGACTCAACCACGAACGCTGCCTGTGCGTGTTCGAGGCCCAGACACACGAGGCAGCGATCGTGACCATCCCGCGACCCCAGGTAACGACCGCATCCAGAAACACACAGATAGAACGTCATCTTGAAAAAGACGCGAACTATCTGTGTAAGCTCTTTTAGGGACTACTCTCACTGGTGCTGAAGCACGCAGGGGAACAGCCACAGCGATCACAGACGAGAATGTGCACCCGTCTGTGCGCTGAATCTCTCTCGCTAGAGGTCTTACCAGCTGTTACAACAGCTTTTGAGCGCTTGCCAGGCGCACCTTACCAGCTGTTATAACAGCTTTTGAGCGCTCTGAAGCACACCTCACCAGCTGTTAAAACAGCTTTTTTCTTGCTCAGTTTTAAAACAAAAAAGAAAGAAAAAGAAAGAGAGAGAAAGCAAACTGTTCGCGCTGCCGTGCTGTCGCGCCCAGCAGCGGAAAGGAGAGGTCCAGAAGGCTCATAGATCAGTTTCAACTGACTTAGCAGAGGTATCGAAGTGTTTGGCTCCGAAGCAAAAAGCTAGTGTGCAATCGCACCAGCTGCTTGATAAATATGGCTGCACAGCTGTTGCAAATGTTTGCACGCCAATGTGTATTGGCTTGTTTTAGTTTCACTCGAAGTAGATTGGCCTCTCTAGCGAGATTCCTATTGGTCAGTCATGACCTTCGTTGTAGTGACTGACCGATAGGGAATGCAAAGTTTTGAAAACAGGTTTCAAATGCAAGTTTTTGAAAACGGTCCCCATGTAAACAACAAAAACGTGAATTTCTGAAGAGGATGTTGTCATACACATTCGTATTACCTGTTCAGTCTAGTGTTTCATCGCCATCTAACGGCCTGGCAGCAGACTACAGTGTTTTTAGTCATTTTCGCGGAGCCGTGTGAATGGGGATCGTTTTAAAAATGGTGTCGTCTGTACGCGGGAAAACTCAAAGGAAAAACGTCCCTGTTTTAAGCATATAGTTGTCTTGTAAACGTACCTGATAAACTTAAAGGGGTGGTTGATTATGATTTCACTTTTCTAACTTTAGTTAGTGTAAGGAACCTAGCTATATGAAATATTAATAACCAATAATATTTTGTTATGATTAATTATGAATATTTGGGTCAGTTAATTGGATTAACTTGACATGGCTAAATTAATATTACTATCAATTAATCAGTTCTTCCAACGAACTCTTTTGGTTATTAATTTATTCTAAGAAAAGGGTATCTTCCCTGGCCACAGAAGAAGAATTATTTCTTAGCATGTACAGCGTTTTGAGCATGTAGCAAGAACAAACCGTAAAGGGACTTCGTATTCCAAGCGAATCAGAACCAAATACATAAAGTGCATAAGTTTTATTAACTAAATCATAAACATAAACTAAACACACATACATACATAAATACAGAAATAGGTTAGTGATAGGAGTAAATTGGAAACCGGAAACGGGACTATGAGAAGAACCATCAGAATTTCATTTTCACATTTCATTGAATTGAATACTTGCATTTGTAGTGGGAACAATTCTTGAAGTTGTTGAAAATTTAAGTCGTTGATGGTTCCGGCAGAGTCAAGTGGAAGTTGGTTGAGAGTTCTCTTTCTCCAGGAACGCAAGGCTGGTTTGGTCAGGGCCTGGGGCCCTGATTAGGCCATGACGAGCACCCAGGAGAAGTGAGGAAGTCGGAAGAGTAGGTGATTGGAGTCGTTGTTGGTTGGAGTCTTTGTTCCAAACTCTTGAGATTGTCCTTGGTTCTTTGTGAGAATCATCATCTCTCTCCTGCCTGAGCCCATATCTGGTTGGATCGAGGCCTGCTGGGCCCTGGGGCCCCCGTGGAGGGGGAGGGGGTTCCTCAGGATCACCAGAGCAGTGTTGCGGCTGGATGAAAGAACTAAGAGAGGGAGGTCACATGTGGACTGTCTCTAATAAGGCCTGGAAAAGATCCTCCCCTAAGGTTTGAACTCGACCAATCAGAAAGGTGACATGTCTGAGAGGGAAAGTGGCTCTTAGTTGATTTACGAGTCTTTGTCCCTAGCATGGTTATACCTTCATTAATGCTCAGATAGCTATAACACATCCACACTGCATTCTAGAAGAAGGTGATGTACATCAAAGTGTGAGTCATTAAAATGAGGATTAATTAGGTAGGAGGCATGATACAGGTGAGGTTACACTGATCGTTAGTTGGTTGTATACCAGGATACATACCATAATATATACCTAATAATACACGAGACAGTAAACCATTTACACTGTTTCTTTCACAGTTTTATGCATGTTCATTTATAGATCAGTTAGTCTATGATTAATGCAGCAAAGTCTGTTTTAAAGAGGGTTTCTGTTTCATAGTCTCTCTCTTTGAGTATGTGGCCACATTCCTCGGAGGTCGTAAAATCTCCTTATCATGCCCTGTAACATGACACTGTTTCTGCCCTTGTGTTCGTTCATTTGGGCTGTTAGTTTTGGAGTTTCATAAACCTTTGTATATAATGAATAATTAGTGTGTCTGATTAGTCCATACTCTACATTAGTGTGTAATGTTGCTATTTGAGCATATACAACATCTGCAAAGTTACGACATTCAAAGTTCAAAGCAAAGGAAGATATTTGCTTTTAAAGAAATCGTTTTTTTTAAGGACTACAACAAACGGCTGGTAGGGACTACGCGACATTCCTCCCAGGTTAGTGACATCCATACCTGTCAAGTATCCCGTTTTGGCCGGGAAAGTCCCGTATTTAACCCTTCTTTCCCGCCGTCCTCCCGTATTAGTATTTTCCCGTAAATCTCCTGTATTTTAACCTGCGCTATTAAAAAATAATAATGGCCCGGGCGGATTTAAAAAAAAAAAACATTTGCAATCTGAGCTCTGTCACTAGCCACGCGATAACTGCCACCTGCAGCAGGTACTGTGGGTACTGTAGGTGGCAGTGTCGCGAGGTTAGTGTGTGAGGTCAGATGATGAGTGACAACGCGGGGGGGAAAGAAAAAAAATCGGAGAGGGATGATGGACGCTACGACAGAGACGGAAGGCACTCCTGCCACAAGACCAAAACCCTCATGTAAATACCGCGATCAATGGGACAGCGAATTTACTTTTCTGAAGAGGAGCAGGGTAGGGGACAGTCACGCGTTTTGTAACTGCGACTTTAGCATCTTAAAATTTGTTAACCGATGCAAGAGCGCCGACGCACTGAAGCGTTTGTTTTGTTTGTTTAAATAGCTCAAAGTTACTATCAGATTTAATGTTATTACCTTGACAAACTATACATCATAAAAAAGATATAACACTCAAGTTTCAGTATTTGACCACTATTGTATTCTCAGAAACTTTGAAGATGTTTCAAAATAAATTTCTAATAACTTTACAAAACTTTGTAGCTATTAATAACTATTTTTTCATTATGACAATAATTAATTCTACATTTACAATAAACTGCCAGGTGTCAGCTTTCAAATGAGATCAGATTTGTGATTTTAGTGCAAAGTGTTTATGAACTGTAGGCTATCTGTTTCAGTTTGGGTATGCCATTTCTGATGATTTTTCAAAAGTGGGGTTGCATTCTAACAGGTTAAAAAAATGCAAAGTCTGCAACAAATTTGAACAATATCTCACTAAAGGAGTAAAGAAAAGTGATGTGACATGTAAAGAAAAACTGTAAAAGAAAAGCAATATGAAATGAAAAGAATGTGTGGAATGAAAATTAAATGTAAATGTAGAGACAAGCAATGTTAAATGAACAGGAAATATGCAAATAAGCCTTTAAAATAAATGCTCTGCATATATACCCTTTTGTGTTTTCATTTAAGCTATAACACTTGTCTTAAAATGTAAGGGATAACGTGACTGGAGCTTGGTTGGGGTGGTTGGACTGCTCGCTGTGGGCGCCGGAACATTTCCCTTATTTTCAGATCCAAAACTTGACAGGTATGGTGACATCACCAACCCTAAAATTGACATAAACCCTGCCCACAGGAACACGCAGTACCTGTTGAGAAGAGGATGAGTTGTTGTAGTACAGCACATTTGATAGTCTACTCAAGCTGTCGCATCCGTCTTTTCACGTGCAATATGTAACACAATATGTAACACTAATGCAATAGCATTTCACTCTGTAGGCATCTAACAACAGTTACCACAGGAGCGATTTTGTAGATTATCATGACAGAATATACTAATCAATGACTTGAAGATAGTTAACTCCACATCAGCAACATAAATTCATCAACTAACCATTCAGAAACATCCTGTTGCATTCTACATGTTGTCACTTCTTCTTGAGTCTCTCCATCATTGTCCGACTTCAGTTTAAACATAAAAGGCAGAACAGTTTCTGACTTTTTAGTGCTTGTCTGCCTGAGGTAGGCTAATCGAAGCTGCTAACACACACACACACACACACACACACACACACACACACACACACACACACACACACACACACACACACACACACACACACACACACACACACACACACACACACACACACACACACACACACACAAACACACACACACACACACACACACACACACAGATTCCCTTTCGAGAGGTCTCTCCTATTGCGTAAGTAGCTTACGCTATGGGAAAACTCCTTTTCTCGAGAATATTGAAGTCTTTATGTAAAACGCATTGCAGCTGCACAGCTGACAGCAATGAACGAAGGCAGCTCGGTCATTGGCTGTGCTGCGGCAACTTGCTCGAACCAATGTCGGGGCGACTCTGAATGCGCGACCAATGAGCGCGCTTCGCGCCCGCGCGCGTCAGAGCCCGCCAAGATGGGCGTGGCCAAGAGCTATATATTGGGCGCCCCGTCATGAGAGTTCTTTAGATTTAATCTCCTTCAGCGAACACCTTCTTCGCTGGATCCTCCGGATTATTGAAGCTTCGCCGTCGAAAAGCATACCAGCGGGATTTGCTACGAGGACGTCGGCACCTTCAGCCGCCTTCTAACGCGATCCTACTGAGCCATCCGGCGTACTGCTCACGCAAGTATTTTCATCTGTTCGCTCTGCGACACTTGTAAAAGAGCAAATTTTCCAAGGCGTTGTTTCAAATGCCTTCCTGCGCGTCGTGCAGAGACCTTCTCCCGGACGGGGATCGTCACATCATCTGCGCTCGCTGCCTGGGCCGGGACCACGCAGAAGCTGCTTTGACCAAGGGCGGATGCCCCGAATGTGACGACCTGGGTCTCTCCGCACTGCGGGCTCGCCTCGCCGCTTTCGCCGTGAGCGAGCCCATCGCCGCCATCCCTCTGTTCGAGCCGCGCACTAAGAAAAAGCGCCGCTCACAGAGGCTTCCTGAACCTGAGCTCAGTGACGTCACGCCGAGCCAGTCTCCGCGTGCTTCACCGCCGCTCTTGCCTTCCCCACCGCCGGTTCAGTTCACCCAGCCGGACCCACACCCCTCTAGCAGAGCGGTGGGCCTTGTGACTTCCGGCGCGTCCGAGGACGACGGGGGAATGGATGACAGCTTGTCAATCGACGCTGCATCGGACGACTGGCCGGGCTCCACTCTCGACCCCGCCCCGTCGACGCTAGCTAGCGCGAGCGGGGGCTCCACCATGGATAGCGAGATTATCCGCGTTCTCTCTAAGGCCGTGGAAGACCTCGGGCTCGATTGGTCTTCTCCCGAAGAACCAACCCGGAGCCGACTGGATGAGTGGTTTCTGCAGGGGCGCCAGCAGGCCCCTCGGCAAAGGCCTTCTCCCTTCTTCCCGGAAGTTCACGACGAACTCACCAAGTCGTGGAAAGCCCCCCACTCTGCGCGCCTAAAGCCTTCTTTTTCTTCCTCGCTCTCCTCTGTGGACGGCGCGAAGGAAAGAGGCTACGAGGGAACATCGCCCCTCGAGGAGGCCGTGGCCAATCATCTCTGCCCGCCCTCCACCACCGGATGGAAAGCCAAAGCTTCCCACCCCTCGAAGCCCTGCCGCACTACTTCAGCTCTCGCCGGTCGCGCCTACGCCGCCGCCGGCCAAGCTGCATCAGCGCTTCACTCTATGGCGGTACTTCAAGTGTTCCAAGCCAAGCTTCTCCGCTCTATGGACGAGTCTGGCCCCGAACCCGAAGCCTTTAAGGACCTACGCAGCGCGACTGACATAGCCCTGCGAGGCACGAAGGCCACCGCCCAGTCTATCGGCCGTGCCATGGCTAATTTGACTGTTCTCGAGCGCCATCTGTGGTTGACTCTGACTGAGATGAAGGACGCGGATAAGGCGCCATTTCTCGACGCGCCTATCTCCACCAGCGGGCTGTTTGGACCGGCGGTTAAGGGTTTCGCCGAACGCTTCACTGAGGCCCAGAATGCTTCACAAGCTATGCGGCATTTCCTGCCCAAGCGCTCCAGCTCATCGCAGAGCAGACAGAGGCCGCCGCAGCCGCAGCGGGCTAGAACAGCCCCCACCGCCTCTCAGCCCGCGCCTCAGGCTGACGCTCGACGCCGCTCGCGCTCTCACAACCGCAAGCCGCCTTCTGAGCGACGGGGTCCTCGGCCCAAGATTGTGCTGAACCCCGAGCCTCGAAAGCCGTCCTAGCCACAAGAATGAAAAGAGAGAGTGCGTGTCTCGCAAAAGCCGGACCACTCTCTCTGCAAAAGCTCAAGCATTACCCAGTCCCCTTACAGGCGGCTGGATATGTTCATACAGCAGTCAATGGGCCAGTCACAGAGCTCGCTCACCTGCAAACAAACGCCGTTTTTACGGCGACGCACAGAAAACACAAAAAGAGTCTTTTTCTGCCTGTGTCACTAAGGGTTCACATGTCCACAAGGTGTGCATTCCCAGATACTGTCAAAACAGTGCCAAATTCATTCCCAGCTCAAGCTGCGCACCCCATGAATGTAGATCACGTGCCTACGGTCATGTACGCACCACTACACACAAGCACTGTTCACACAGTTATAAATTCATCCCCAGTAAAAGCGGGAAACATTATAAAAGTGACGCGTGTGCCTACCACTGTTTATGCACCCCCACTTATAAACACTGTCCTTACAGTGTCAAACACAACCCCAGCCCAGGCTGCGAGTTTTACAGACACAGCGCGCGCTGCTGTAATCACACACGCGCCCATTCACTCAGCTGCTCAGCGCGCGCCCGCGCCTCTGAGAGCTATGAGCTCAGGCGATTCGCTGGCCGGGTCCCTGCGTCACAGCGGCCCGCCCCTAGCCGGTATTCAGCCCATATCTGTACACGCAGCGGCATGGGAAAATATTCCAGATATGCCGAAATGGGTATTGAATATAGTAAAGCACGGATACTCGCTCCAGTTCGCTCGCAGACCACCACGTTTTACGACTGTGGTCGAGACGAAAGTGAGAAAAGAGTGCTCACATGTTCTACGCACCGAGGTGCGCAAACTAATAGAAAAGGGTGCTGTGGAAACTGTTCCCCCCTCTCTGAGCGAGGCAGGTTTTTACAGCCGCTATTTTCTCGTCCCGAAAAAGGATGGCGGTCTCCGCCCCATCCTAGATCTCAGACACCTGAACAAAGCACTAATGATTCGCTCGTTCAGAATGTTAACAACCAAGCATATCCTCGCGCAAGTACGCCCAGGAGATTGGTTTCTCTCAGTGGATCTGAAAGATGCTTACTTTCACATTCCAATAGCGCCTCATCACAGGCCGTTTCTGAGATTCGCTTTCGAGGGACAGTCGTACCAGTACACAGTACTTCCGTTCGGCCTGTCCCTGGCTCCCCGTACATTCACGAAATGTATGGATGCAGCACTTTCCCCCCTAAGGCGAAGGGGAGTGCGAATACTGAATTATCTCGACGATTGGCTGATTCTAGCACAATCAGAGAGTCAGTTAATAACACACAGATCTTGGATTATCAGCCATTTAGAATGCCTGGGTCTAAGAATCAATTTTGCAAAAAGCATACTATCTCCCAGCCAGAGGATTTCTTTCCTGGGAATAGTTCTAGACTCGATGCAAATGACAGCGCGTCTCTCATCAGAGCGCGCGCTCACCATCCGGCGCCTTGCAACATCATTCAGGGCGGGCGCGCTCGCCCCCGTCAAGCGGTTTCAGAGGATGCTCGGTCTCATGGCCTCAGCATCGGCCGTACTCCAGCTAGGATTGTTGCATATGCGCCCTCTCCAACGCTGGCTCAAGAGCCGCGTCCCTACTCACGCGTGGCGTTCGGGCCACCTTTTAATCAGAGCGAACCACGGCTGTATAAAAGCCCTGACGCACTGGAAAGCCGCCGACTGGTACCAGTCAGGCGTGAGTCTGGGTGTGAACACAAGGAGAAAGATGATAACGACAGATGCCTCCAAAATAGGTTGGGGGGCCCTTTACGAGGGCAGGCCTGTCTCCGGCTTTTGGTCAAACCCGGAGAAGCGCCTACACATAAACTGTCTGGAAACGAA
The DNA here is from genome assembly GCF_051911475.1 of Siphateles boraxobius. Taxonomy (NCBI): domain Eukaryota; kingdom Metazoa; phylum Chordata; class Actinopteri; order Cypriniformes; family Leuciscidae; genus Siphateles; species Siphateles boraxobius. Next base: position 7,129,176 of record NW_027508711.1, read on the forward strand.
AGCGGTCGCTTTGGCTCTCAGAGCCCTGCTCCCACAGCTGAGAAACGAACACGTCTTGGTCCGAACGGACAACATGACGGTAGTATCGTACATAAATCGCCAGGGTGGACTCAGGTCGAGCTCCATGCATTCAATGGCCAGGAGACTCATTTTATGGTCCCAGCACAACTTGCGCTCGCTGAGAGCAGCGCATGTGCCAGGTGCCCTGAACCAGGGGGCGGACATGCTATCCAGAGACAAAATTCTCCCAGGAGAATGGCCTCTCAACCCGCTGACGATTCACTGGTTATGGAAAACCTTTGGCAAAGCGGAGATCGACCTCTTCGCCTCCAAGGAGAACGCGCACTGCCCTCTTTTCTTCACGAAAAGCATGGATGCGCTCGCCCAGAGCTGGCCGAGCCGTCCCTTATATGCCTTTCCCCCGATCGCGATGCTACCGCAGGTCATCAGTCGGGTCAGAGAGGAGAAAGACGCAGTGCTGCTGATAGCCCCACTCTGGAAGAACCAAACATGGTTTCCAGATCTGATGCAAATGCAATCTGCACCACGGCCGATTCCACTGAGGCCAGACCTCCTCAGTCAGGCCAACGGGATGATATTTCATCCCCGCCCCGATCTGTGGGCCCTTCATGCATGGCCCCTCAACGGGTTCCCAGGAACCTCACGAGCGGAGCACTAAAAACCATCGCTGAGGCGCGGGCGCCCTCCACGAGACGCTTATATGCCCAGAAATGGAAAGTGTTCAGTGTCTGGTGTAATGCCAAGGGCCTGAACCCTGAAACATGCGAGATTACGAACGTACTCGCTTTTCTACAAGGGCTTCTGGAGGCGGGCCGCGCCCCCTCCACGCTCAAAGTATATGTGGCGGCCATCACAGCATCACACGACCCTGTAATGGAACGTCCATTGGGAAGAAACGACCTAATTATTCGTTTCCTAAGGGGCGCTAGGAGGATGAACCCTTCACGCCCCCCCTCAGTGCCGATCTGGGACCTAGCTACTGTCCTAGACGCTCTTAAAGGGCCTCCGTTCGAACCACTCCGAACCGTGCACCTTAAACAGCTCTCGCTCAAGACTGCGCTCTTGCTGGCACTCGCCTCGGTCAAGAGAGTGGGCGACCTGCACGCGCTTTCGACAAGCGCTGCCTGCCTAGAATTCGGACCTAACGACTGCAGGGTCGTCCTTAGACCGAAACATGGGTATATTCCTAAAGTGCTCACCACTCCCTTCAGAGCACAGGTTATCTCCCTAACTGCGCTATCGTCCCCAGCAGACGAACACGACGCTAATCTACTCTGCCCCGTTAGGGCTCTCAGAGTGTATTTGGAGCGTTCTGCCCTATTCAGACAGACAGAACAACTGTTTGTATGCTTTGGCGGCCGTACGAAAGGTTCCGCCGTTTCAAAGCAGAGAATCTCTCACTGGATAGTTGAAGCTATAGCGCTGGCTTATGAAGCTAAGGGACTTCAATGCCCCTGGGGAGTCAAAGCACACTCCACCAGGAGTGTGGCTTCTTCCTGGGCATGGTCGAGCGGGATACCGATCGAGGATATTTGTGCGGCGGCAGGCTGGGCCTCACCGTCCACATTTATCAGGTTCTACAACCTACAGGTCCCGACACTGCATTCCAATGTACTATCAGCATGATGCTAGTTGAACTACGAGTTCGTATCTAGATTATGTATGTGCTTGTGTCACACTGAGCGCCTTCTAGCCGCTCTGTATTCTTTCCCACATATAAAGCTCGCCTCTGCCGGCTAGTTGGATGATAACTTTGCTTTTTTAGCTCAGGCACCTGCCTCTGGCTATCATAAGGCGAAGTTCAGCACGCACGGCGTTTTGCATGGTGTTCCCATAGCGTAAGCTACTTACGCAATAGGAGAGACCTCTCGAAAGGGAACGACTCGGTTACTAACGTAACCTCGGTTCCCTGAGAGGAGGGAACGAGTATTGCGTAAGCTGCCGTGCTTGTGCTTGGTTAGTTCGCTTCAGTCGTTTTAACCTAAAGAACTCTCATGACGGGGCGCCCAATATATAGCTCTTGGCCACGCCCATCTTGGCGGGCTCTGACGCGCGCGGGCGCGAAGCGCGCTCATTGGTCGCGCATTCAGAGTCGCCCCGTCATTGGTTCGAGCAAGTTGCCGCAGCACAGCCAATGACCGAGCTGCCTTCGTTCATTGCTGTCAGCTGTGCAGCTGCAATGCGTTTTACATAAAGACTTCAATATTCTCGAGAAAAGGAGTTTTCCCATAGCGTAAGCTACTTACGCAATACTCGTTCCCTCCTCTCAGGGAACCGAGGTTACGTTAGTAACCGAGTCGTTTGTCTTTGTGATTTGTGTGGACATTCCATGGGCGTAATGGTTTTTATACTGGACAAACTGTACATTCTATCCCCTTACACTGCCCCTATCCCAAAACCTACCCATCACAGGAGACATTCTGCATTTTTACATTTTTAATAAAACACTGCTTAGTATGTTTTTAAAGCCATTTGAAATATGAGGACTCAGGAAATGTCCTCATAAATCACATTCAAGTTGTAATAACAGTGTAATACCCATTTCATTATACACATTTGTTAAAAAATTTTGTTAAAAAATTATACACACTTTGTTAAAAGGGACAATATACCACCACTTTAAAACTTTTTATGTGTTTTGGCCGTTCATTACACAACAACGTCGTTTTGGGTGCCTGCAAATGTAAACTTTTGAAAATTGGTTTTCTGCACAGAAAAAAAAAAGTATTGTCTGCACACGGAAAAACTTCTCAGTTTTAAGCATATCATTGGCGTGTAAAAATAACCTGAAATTGTGAATTATGATGAGTTCTTCAAAAGCCTGCTGTTCCTATATTGTTCATTGACGTCAAATTGAAAATTTTAATTTTCATGCATTCATTTTGTCTAAAAAGAACAAAAACCAATCATAATAGTGTTAATTACATAAATGAAATCATATAATGGTAAATGATATAATATAATTGATGCCACCAATGAGAAATTAATAAAACGTACTGAATTAAGTGTAAGTTGATAAATGCGTAAATGTAAAATGTAGAATGCATAAGTGCAAGGTACCATATCATCACAGTAATTTGCGGAGCACTTAAGCATTGAAAATGTAAAGGCTGTGTAGCTTAAAAACATAATATTATCCTTTAAAGTCTGTCCTTTTATTTCCATTTTGAAAGCACAATGTGAGCCTGCTGAAATTATTTGGAGTGACACTGACACGCTATGTGTGTGAATGCGTGAAATCAACTTCACAAAGAGCTGATGTTCATTACACCTTTAGAGCCACTGTAGCTACACTTTAACAGTAGCTGAGAAACTTTGGTAAAGTCATGCGCTGTTTACAAACATCACAATCTCTTTATTAACATGAATGGGAAAGAAGCAATTCTACGTCAGGCCTGTACAAAAACAAGTCATGTATAATAACAGACAAATTTATTTCGATAATGACTACTCTCCGGATCTGCAGAGAAAAAAGAGCTCAGGTGCGTGACGTGACTACAACTGAAGAAGGACATTACAGCACGGTGCTTCTATCCTGCACAGTTGAAGTTCAGCCTGACCACCGGTGACAAAACTTTCTCTACATTGGCGGATGCTCTGCCAACACTACAAGAGCTCGGTATAAAGATGCAAATGGGGGAACGCGACGCACTGGAGATTGAGCGGTCAAAAACCCTGTGGCAGACGCGGAGAGGAGGCCGTCGCAGGATTAATCAAGCAATGTCAGACGCGGATGTTAAAGCTTTCTTCTCAGGGCAGATCATTTAGTTTTGTTTCCATTAACAAATACAGGCAAGAATTTAAAAAAAAATCCTTCCCTTCATCTTGAACGCGATTTTTTTGCTGTGGTGGTCACATTAGGACTGATTAATGTCTGCATGTCAACGCTAGAAGTGTTTCAAAATCCACATATGCGTGAGGGGATTTACAAATGCACAGGAACCGATTCACAAATGCACAAAAAATGGTTCACAAATAAATGCCAGGCAGAGTTGTGTTTGTGGTATAAACAACATTTCGTGAGCTTAGAATTATACGGTTCTATCTCCATTTTTGGTCGAAATTGAGTTTTTGACAATCTTATCCATTAGGTGTTTATTAATGCCTGTGTGTGGTGTTATTTTTGTAAAAAGAAATATTTTGTTAGTAGTTATTAATAAAATAAAAAGGTTCCATCTCACAAAACAGCAGGGATGTAAAAACTTTGATGCTCAATTTCTCAGAACTACCCTAAACGGTATGGGGTTAGAAGTCGGTCACAATTCTGCGCGCGCAAGTTTTGCGGAGAAAGGTTCGTCTCGCAGATAAGAAAATATTTCGTTGTCTTAAATTTGGGGCAACATAAACAGTTTAAATATTGGAGACTAAATATCTCAATATTGAATGATGCAGCACATAAAAAGGAAATACAGAAGGAATGTGCTGATTACATTCAAATAAATGATAATGGGTCTGTATCACCTTCTGGCTATTGGATGCAGCCAAAGCAGTAATAAGGGGAAAGTTTATTGCTCTTACATCCAAAATAAAAAAGCAAAGGGAACTTAAACGATTGGAATTGGAGAAAGAAATATAAGAAGGTTGGAATGTGAACATAAAATCTTTGGAAATAAAAAATCCCTAGAGCTATTGAAGCAAAATAGACAGAAACTATATGACCTGCTAACCTACAAAGCAAAGGGTGCTCTCAGGTATACAAGCAGAAAATATTATGAATTTGGTAATAGAGCAAGTCGGCTGCTTGCTTCCCAACTACGCAAAGCCCAATCTAGTAGAGTTATCCCGAAAATTAGACATCCAAATACGGGTATTATAACATCACAGCCTAAAGGAATTGCAGATTAATTTAAAGACTATTATAAAAAGAACTATACGAAGGGGATAAACAGCCAAATCAGGAAAGAAAAATAAAAAAAACTTTTTGGATTCTGGTAAATTGAATAGATTGACAAAAGAGGAGTCTGAAGCGATGCTTAATCCCATTACAGAGGAAAATTCAGAAAAGTATTGCAGACTCAAAAATAACAAATCGCCAGGAGTAGATGGCTTCCCGGGAGAATTTTATAAAGCTTTCATAAATGAATTAACCCCAATTTTGTGTCGAATGTATAATTACGCATTAGAGAAGGGAGATCCTCCAAAGTCATGGGCTGAGGCACTTATTAAAGTTATCCATAAAGCAGAGAGGATTCAAACACATATCAGAAAATTAGTGAAACCTGACCAGACAGAATTTGTTAGTGGACGTCATGGTGCTGACAATGTTAGGAGAGCTCTGAACGGACAGATGATTGCAGGAAAGAGACAGGTCCCCTCCATGTTACTTAGTTTAGATGCTGAGAAGGCATTCGATAGACTGGATTGGACATATTTAAAACAAACATTGACAGCTTTCAAGTCACGTTTGTTGCATGGATACAAACATTTTACCATAATCCTAAATCAAGAGTTAGGGTGAACGCCCACTGTTCAGAGTTTGCTATGTCCCCTGTTTTGTTTGCACTTAGCATTGAACCCTTGGCCGAGAGCATAAGGTGTAATCAGTATATAGAAGGAATAACTGATGAGGGGGGAAACAGTCACAAGATTGCCATATATGCAGATGACATTCTATTATTTATTGAAAATCCAATTGCTTCAATACTTGATTGCCTTGAAGTATACGAATCCATTTCAGGATACAAAATCAATTCAACCAAATCAGAAGCACTTATGATCACTGGAGTCTGCCCCGTAGAACTAAACAATAGAACATCTTTTAGATCGTCTAAACAGGGATTCAAATATTTAGGAGTTACCATTACACATAGATATTCACAGTTGTATCAGGCAAATTATAATAAGCTAATTAATACCATTAAAAATGATCTATTAAGGTAGGAAGTGTTGCCACTTTTGCTGTTGAGACAGTATGAATATTTTACCTAGATTTCTCTTTTTTATTTCAATCCCTCCCAGTATGGATTCCTGCAACTATATTTAATATGTTAGAAAAACTTGTATCACATGGCAGAATAAACAACCCAAAAACATTAACTTTAAGAAAAGGCAGAGGAGGGCTGTGTCTCCCTAATTTAAGATATTATTATTGAGCTGCGCAGCTATAGCACCAATAGTGGCGTGGATTAACAACAATGTTGAAACAGGGTGGGTTAACATGGAACAGAGCTCTGTTGCCCCTTTATCAATACTAGCTTTTATGACACCCCAATCTCGGAAAAAGATAAAAATAACAAATATTTGGCTTAAGCAAATTCTGAGAGTGTGGACAACAGTTCAGAAAAAACTGAAAGGAGTGGCAACCTTATCAAGGGCTATGTCCATAGCAGATAACCCCGAGTTTCTACCCTCTAGGTGGGATGCTACTTTTAAAGATGAGAGAAGGGTCTTACCATGATTGATCAGCTTTTTGAAGGAAGTACATTGCGCTCTTTCTCTGATCTTAAAAAAAAAAGTGTATGTGATAATCAAATGATTTTGAGACCTACAAATAAGAAACTATATTACAAATCATAAGGAAAGGGAAATAATTCAGGAAGCCCCGACTAATGTGGAACAGTATTTCATTGCTATAAAGAAACAACACCCACTACATAAAAAACCATTGTCACGCATATACAGGAGACTACTGCTTGATTCAACAGATAATATATATATATATATATATATATATGTATGTATGTTTTGTTTTTGTTTTTTCTTCTTTTCTTTCATTTTACTATTTGTACAGTGTTTTATGTATTTTCTTTTTCAACTTTTCTATTTATGTATCTATTTTATTTGGGCCACCGTTGTGGTCAAGGAATGTTTGGTTTGTTGTAATTTGTTAAAATGTATAAAAATAAAGTAAAAAAAAATATTATAATAATAACATGAATGGTTAAGAACTGGAATGCAACTTGTAAGGCTTCAACTCTATGAAGTGCTTTCAAGCTCCTTTGTTGTAAAGTATGTATCACTGACTTATCAGTGAGTCAGAAGGTCTTTCACAAAGTTTACTAATAACTGTCGCTCTTCTGCTTTCTCACTTGTCACCTGGTGTGCTCACAAAAAGTAAAACCAGTCATTTAGCCAGCACTATTTGCAGCACGGTAATTTAACTGTCATATTCAATAGCACAAAAGATAACAGTAGCGTGATGAGAAGTGATAACACATTCTTTAGACTGAACTAACTGAGGCTTAATACCTGCTCATCAGGTGCAATGAATGAAGCAATGATAAATTAACAAAGCATATCTAAAGGCTTTGATTCACTCACACTCAAGAAAAAGTCCCCATGGACAAATCGACCTCGAGTGCCCTTCCTGTGAGAAATGAGTGGGAAGCACATCCTGAAGTTTAGGTTTCTCATAAACCATAACCTACAAAGTTGCCCATAGAAAAGTGTTCAGTTCACTTACTTAAAAAAAAAGAGTATATTGGTTGCCTTAAAATTATTTTAAGTAAATAAACTCAATGCTTAATTGAAAAAAATAAGTTATGTGAACTTGACAATTCCACATTACTTAATTTTTTAGTTTAAGTTCACGTTTTCTCAATTTTTTTAAGTTCAGTCAGCTGATCACTTTTTACAGTGTACAAATAATGGACGTAACAGGGAGGACCAAAAATTGTTTTAAAGTGTGAAGATTTAAAATTAAATGTAACTTGCAGGGGCTTGATTTGCAGTGCTGCAGGACACACGCAGACCCTTCTCCTTTAATATATTATTTAATATAGTTATAACAAATAAGTTATCAGGAGCGTTTGTGCTGGGATGTGTGTGTTACTAGACGTTGCCACTATTTCATGACATTTTCTATTTAAATGTGTTTTTAATGCGGAAGTGTATCTAGCCTTAACCAGGATTTGGTTCACCCTCCCACGCCTTTAAAGACTGACATATTGTTTTTCTTTTCCAAAAGTTAGGCAGCACTTATGTTGCTCTCTAAGATACTTCATTTTGACCAAAATATATGGTAGAATCATATAGTACATCCTCCAGATCAATTCCAGAATGCATTGTTTTAGGCTCAGAGAAATCATACATCATAGATAATAGACGTAGCCAAAAGCAATGAACACATTTTAACTGTTTAACCCAATATATGTGTATTTTATACTTATTAAAGGTGCAATAAGTGATTTCTGAGAATAATTGTTGAACACTGTTGATGTTTGAAAATCAACCCAAACAAATACACCCCCACCTCCATTGCTCTGCCCCTCAAAATACATGAACACGCAATGCAAGAGTGGATGTCTCTTAATCACAGCAGAAGTGAAGCAAAATAAACCAAGGAAGAACAAAAAATGAACATACAGTACACAAGTACATACAAGCAAGAGTTTTGTTGCAAGTCGTCAGCAGCACACACTCAAAACCAATGTTACTCACGTATGGAGCAGATACATCACAACCTCAGCATCTGTTTTCAGGCCTTCCCACTTCGGTCTCTCCAGCACTGGAAAGCTATTCCAGTTACACTTTATTGTAACGATAGTCACTTTAGACATTCTACTAACTATAAGTAACTTTTCAACTACATGTCAACTAACTGCAGCTTTTCTAATGTTAACGCAGGTCCTAAAGCTCTTGCCTGATCATTACCAGTGTTTTCCAGTGTTATTCTTTTCTCTTTTGTAATGTCTCTTAGCCATCTCTCTTTCTACAGACTTTCTTCAAATCTCCCTATTGCTCGCTCACTCTCCTCCCCCCATCATGAGCTGACAAGCCCCCTACAGCTGATTGGCTACAAGTTTGTTGTGATGCTGTGTCCAACCCACTTTCAACAGCATTTTTCAGAAATTGCTTACTGCCCCTTTAATCATGTCATTATGCACTGATGCCAAACTATTGGTATCAATTGCCTGTTTTCTTCCTTCTAAAGTGTCCTGTGGAGTTTTCCCATAACTATTTTCTAACCTGTAAGATGTGATTTGAACGTATTCATTTTTTTTATATTGTGCGTTGCCTACGTTTGCTTTCACAGTCTCCCATGGGCTCTTTTGAGGTCTGACACATGTATCGAGTCGGCTCTCTGCTCTCCTTCAAGAAACACACTGGTCGTTAGCTGCTATTATTTCTCAGATGAAATCTCAAATTGACATAGTCTGCCTGCTGTTTGTTTAAGGGCTGCCTGGATCGCACAGAGCTAATATGAAGTTCATTAAATTTAATCCCTGTAGTAAACTCCAGATCTGCCTATACTGTATTCATTAATTCCAGGAAGATTTGAGTGTATAGACTTTACATAGTGTTAGCAAAAGAAAGCATGATCAGGTTGCTAGTACTGCCGACATAAACATTGTCTGCATTTTTCTTTCAGGGTCGTAAACAATGGCCACATTTTACTGTGAAAAGCGCTCAGCTGCTACATTGTGGGTTTTTCTTAACACCACTGAAATCACAATCTAGACTAAATGGAAGGCAAGCTAAATGGAACAGGTGGACGCTGATTACAACACAGTGAGATGTGCATGGCAACGTGCTTTGGGGATTAAACGTTTTTTATTCCGTTTTATTTGTCTTTATCCATCAAGCAGATAGAAACACATTTGTACAGCATTGCTTAATCTTTAATGATATCATGGGCAGTACATGTTTTATTTCTTATTTCACCCTATAAGGGAAACAATTATTGAAAGTAGATGCTTTGAAAAATTGACAGATTTAAGTCAGGCTCAAAGTAATCACTGAGCAGAGGTGTCATTTCATTCATAGTCAGTCAAAATATCAGGTATATATCATCACAGGTATGATGTTTTAGTACTACAAAAATCAAACCTTTTCTTAGAGAAACTGAATATCATAATTTACTTTCTTACGTAGAGCACAACAGAAGACATTTTAAGTATTGTCCTGGTTGCTCTTTTCCATGCAGTGGCAACTGAGTGTGGAGGTTTTCAAAAGGGTGGAAGGTTAAAAAAAGGATGCAAAAACACAATAAAAATCATTAACGTATCAAAAAGTACATTCCAAGTTTTCTGAAATCATATGAGGAACCGACCGTAATTCACAGATAATCTTGACATTGTCCTTGCAAAGCTGCGATGTTTGATTCATGGACAAATTTATTATTTTGAGTCAGATAATTTGATCCAGTACACACAACCAGTAATTCACAATTTATTTCTGACATACTTCAAATCCTCGTGCTACTTCTGACACAAAGAACAAATGAATTTGCAATGGTCACTTTAGTGTAGACAGCCTCATGCGGTTGCGGACAGTGTAGACATTATATTACAGTTATTCAAAAGGTCTTCTTTTGTGTTCCACATAGGAAAGAGCATCATACGGGTTTGGAACATCATAAAGCTGAGTAAATCATAATAGAAGAGTAAATTTTAGGTCAATTATCCCTTTATATAAATATTTAGTCAGTGTCTCAAAAAGGAAGGGCTGAGGTGTTAGAGACATTATGTAAAACAAAATACAAACTCTTTAAACATTGACATTCTCAAACTTATGAATATTCCCTTTTTAACAATCAGAACCTCAGGGTGGGGGTTCAAAACAAATTACTGAATGGTTAATGTTACCACATGTCTGACAAATGACCTTCAGGATGTTTCTAAAACAGGCAAAAAAAGAGGCTTAATGTGCAATTCATGATCTTGCCAGTGTGGCTAAACACTTCCATATTCTCAACAATCAGTCACTGGGCCTACTCGTAAAATTGAAATGAATACAAGCAAAGAAATGTCACATTTTCCATATACATTTCTATTTCTCAGGGTGTATGAAAAACGTCTCGGTTACGTATGTAACCCTCGTTCCATACGTAGGGAACGGAGACGTTGCGTCGGATGACGACGAATGGGGGTTTCGCCAAGAAAGCCAATCATCTTTGTGTATTATAAAACGAGCCAATGGCGATGAAATGCCATGGGTCTGCGGAATTTGCATAGCGTATCTCTGCCCCACCGCATGGGTATAAAAGGAGAGACGCCGGCAAAGGCAGATCATGTCTTCGCTGAGGAGCCGAGACTGAACTCAGGCGTCTACCCAGCAGTACAGCGGAAGTGGCAGGGAGACCTAACTCAGGGAACGATGGTTACATACGTAACCGAGACGTTCCCTTTCGTAGTCACTCCGAGTTACGTCGCAGCTGTCTTCTAGTGCCCTGTGAAAGTCTGATCCCCCTGTCGTGATACTGGGACGGACGAAGGAGTCCTACTTAACACAGGAATACCAAGGTACACTGGGAAGCATATCTCAGAGGAAATATGCCGCAGAATGCCTACCCGTAGGGAGGACTTAAGAATACACATATGGCCGGAGGGCTACATATGGAGGAACACTGGAGTGACCAGCCCGTGCGGTGGCAACTTTCAACTCCAGGAGAGGCAAGGTGGCTTGCCGAGGGAAAGACGCATGCTCAAGGAGGCTTACAGTGGAAATACACATGTGGGGGTTACTCAGGGGAGGAACCATGCACATGGAGGCACCTAGCCGACGCACAGGCAATAGACACTGGCGCCAGCGTCAACAGTGCTGGAGGAACTCAGGGCTTCAGAGAGGAGGCTCACCTGAGGAATTATCGCACGTATCCAGTCCGTGGAGTGGAGTGGCGAGCAAGCAAAGACATCTGAGCGGGTCCGGTACTAGCTGACTGGAGCGAGTACACGAGAGGACACAGGCTCCACTCGGAGATTATAAAATCTGGCGAATGTGTTGGGTGTCACCCAGCCTGCAGCTCTACAGATGTCTGCCAGCGAGGCGCCATGCGCTAGAGCCCAAGAGGAAGCCACACTCCGGGTGGAGTGGGCTGTCACACCAAGGGGGCACGGTCGGCCTTGCTGTTGGTAAGCCAAAGCAATGGCGTCCACTATCCAGTGGGACAACCTCTGCTTTGAGAGAGCCTTTCCCTTCAGTCTCCCACCAAGCTGGTCTGAGGTCCTGAAACACTGCGTCATGTCTACGTAAGTACGGAGAGCCCGTACTGGACAGAGCAGTGCCAAGGCTGGGTCTGCCTCCTCCAGGGGCAGCGCTTGCATGTTCACCACCTGGTCCCGGAAGGGAGTGGTGGGAACCTTGGGCCCTTATCCAGGCCGGGGTCTCAGGATCACGTGAGAGTGACCGGGCCCGAATTCCAGGCACGCTTCGTCAATGGAGAATGCGTGCATGTCCCCTACCCTCTTGATGGAGGCCAATGCAACCAGGAGCGCTGTCTTCATAGACAGGAACTTAAGCTCAACTGATTGCAGAGGCTCAAAAGGGAGCCCTCTGCAAGGCATTTAACACCACTGAGAGGTCCCAAGAGGGAACGAGAGAAGGGCGAGGAGGATTCAGTCTCCTCGCTCCTCTCAGGAACCTGACGATCAGGTCGTGATTCCCCAGAGACTTACCTTCCACTGCTTCGTGATATGCGGCGATAGCGGCTACATACACCTTCAGGGTGGAGGGAGACAGCCTTCGCTCCAGCCCATCACTGCGTCAAAAGGGGTGTATACGGGAGAATTCAGACAATGAATACGCCCGCTAAATGTGCTGTTTGGCAGGGATCTTTGGAACTTTGTTACGCGTACCTGTAAATGCCCGTAAAGGCCCGAAAACAGGAACTTGTCTGACCACATGCTGTTAGTTGATGGCTTGGCTTTGTAAATGCTAATTTGTGTTTGGACTGGCAGCTCAAGATTGCCCCTATTCCCCTGCCCCCCTCATTAGTATTCAGGAAAGGTGGGCTGATAAGTGCTTTACATTGTGTCAATCTACAACAAAGACTGTAGACCCTGAAAAGCAGTTTGTATCTGGGTGTCCTCTGCTCTTCAAGATGGCTTGCAAAAGATCGCTGGAGTTTTAGGGAGAGCAGAGTAGAGATGTTACTCCTTTACGTCGGGACAATGTGGCTATTCAAACTCCGAGTCCGAACAAAAACAGACTGGTGTATATGGTAAATGCAAGTTTGAAGAGGACATTTGAAAAGCTGGAGACGATGGACAAGAGGTTGGATAAGATGGAGGCTGACATCAATGAGCTCAAAGAGGCAAAAGAGGAGCCTGCTTCAAAGAAATTAAAGAGAGCTGGAAATAATTCTGTTGCGGTAAGTTATTTTCTGACCGTCACAAACATTTGGCGGTGTCCGCTTAACTTCGTGTGCTTTATTTATTAATGTATTTGAATTGAGCCCTCATACTATGTTGGATGTTTACAGGAAGCTGGACGGAGATTGCACAATGGGGAAAACAACATACACAAATATGACCCACAGACAAGGTATATCTTTAAAACTATTGTTTTATAACAGTCCTTTCTTCTAAATTATATTTTTAATCAACCTTCTTTAATTACTGCTCCACAGTCTATCCTCCCCCCACAACCTCGAGGTCACAACCTATCTTTATAATGGCGTCTCCATGGCTGTACTGGACGTAGATCCTGCTGTTTTTAAAGGTAAGTCACAAGAGAATGTCCCAAGGCTACAAATATTTATCTGTATAGATTAGTTAGTTATAAATAAACACATTCTCCCCCCTCACTATCTTCCTCTCTCTAGCATCCTGAAGACGTATTTTGAAACTGTTAGAAGGGGTTTCAGGATGGCCCAAGATGAGAACAAAGACAAGATGGAGGACAGCAGGATCATTGTGCGCATGAGACAAAGAAAAAGAAGAGTAAGTGTAAATAAATATAAATCTCAGTAAAAGACTCAGCCTGGGAGAGGCTCCCATCCCAACCAATTTGATATTTTCAGTGGTTTAATTACTTTTTTCCCTCCTATTTTGCAGCTGCTGAGCAGCAGGACTGGCGTTCTCCAGACAGAGGAAGAGGCAGCTATCTGGAAGACTACAACAGTTGACCACATGTCGGAAGAGGAGGATGCTGTCTTTGATGGATAGTCGGTGTGGGTTGTTCGGGCTCCAACCCGCAGTACAGTTTTGTCTGCGCTGTGTGGGGTGCTACAAAAAAGACTGGAAGCAGACCAGAAGTACTTGGGAACTCATCATGCACGAGTTGGTGCAGATCGAGTCGCGGTGGAGACCACAGAAGCTGGCCTGTAAATTATTTTAGTATTACGCATAAAAGTATTATTCTATAGTATAATTTGAATATTCTGTTGTTTTTTTTATATATAGTATTATTTATATTATAAAGTATTATTTATAGATTGTATTATATATAATTCTATATAGTTTTCTATATATATACTGCATTTATATATTCTATACAATTCCATATTGTTATCTATTTATAAATTTTATTATTTATATATTGTACTATTTATATATTCTAAAGTATTTATATTGTATTGTTTTCTATATATTATAAACAGGCCTTATATATTATATGGGGTTATATATTGTATGACTAATAGTAAAGTGTATTCTGTGCTAATGTATTTCTATTTATAGAATTTTGACTGTGTGTATATATATATGTCATGTGCCCAGTGTCATTTACAAATAATAAAAATAACAAACTCAACTTTGTCTATCTGATTGTCTTGATATTATAACCATGAACACCAATGATAATAAATATTAATAATGAGTAATAATAAACCCAAATGAGGCCATAAACTGGACCAATAGTGTGGGGGTTTAGAGGAGGGACAAAGCATTGAGCAGCCAATCCTATGTAAGACCTCTGACCAATTGAAGGAGGCCACTGCCTTGTGTCCCGAAGGTGTGAAATGCTAATGTTCCCTTGCATTGACCCCGACCGGGGGATTATTCACCATGGTAACTGATGGCCCTTAGTGGCTCCCTGCTGTGCCCCAAACTTGGTACATATCCAGGAGTATTCGGGATTGTGTGACGGGACAGCAAACTCCCGTACACACACGTTTATTTGTGGAGTACACAGGAGTACTCAGGAGTTTTACATGCCCGATTACAGCTCTTTTCACGCAGTGCATCTTGCAGGAAGGAAAGCACGACACTGACCGAGCATCTCCTGGGATCTTCTCGGCGAGAAGAGCACCAGTTGACGAAGAGGTTCCACTTCAACGCATAGACATGTCTCGTGGACGATGCTCTAGCGGAAGTGATGGTAGCCGCCACCGCTGGTGGCAGCGTACTCAAACCTGCCTCTTCCCGTCCAGGAGCCACACGTGGAGCCTCCAAAGATCGGGTCGAGGGTGCCAGAGGGTGCCCCGTCTCTGAGAAAGGAGATCCTTCCTCAGAGGAATTGGCCAAGGAGGCGCTGTCGCGAGGACTATGGGCCAGTACGGCGCAACCAGAATGACCTGCTCCTCGTCCTCCTTGATCTTGCACAAGGTCTGTGCGAGAAGGCTCACTGGGGGAAACGCATATTTGCGTAGGCCCCGCGGCCAGCTGTGCATCAGTGCATCCGTGCCGAGGGTGCCCTCGGACAGGGAGTAATACAGGGGACGCAATGGGACGAGTCGTGGGAGGCAAACAGGTCTACCTGTGCGTCCCCGAACTGTTCCCAAATCAGCTGGACCGACTGGGGATGGAGTCGCCATTCGCCGGAGATAGGCCGAAACCGTGACAGCTCGTCGGCTGCAAAGTTCCGATCTCCCGGAATGTGGATAGCACGAAGGGACCTCAGGTACTTCTGACTCCATAAGAGGAGGTGGCGTGCGAGTTGCGACATACGGCGGGAGCGTAGACCACCCTGACGGTTGATGTACGCTACTGTCGCGGTATTGTCTGAACGGACTAGTACGTGTTGACCCATGAGCAACGTGCGAAAACGGTGCAGGGCAAGGTGTACTGCCAGCAACTCGAGGCAATTGACTTGCAGAAGGCGCTGGGGTCCTGTCCAGGAGCCCGCGGCAGCATGTCCGTTGCACATGGCGCCCCAGCCCGTGGAAGAGGCATCTGTGGAGACAACAACATGCCTGGAAACTCGTTCTAGGGGAACTCCGGCCCCTAGAAAACTGAGGTTCCTCCACGGGTGAAGGTCTGACGGCAGGTCGGAGTCACTGGTACTCGGAGCGTGCCATGATGCCATGCCCACTTCGGGACTCGATCGCGAAGCCACAGCTGAAGCGGTCTCATATGAAGCAATCCGAGCGGCGTTGCCGCGGCTGCAGACGCCATATGCCCCAGGAGCCTCTGAAACAATTTCAGTGGGACCGCACTCTTGCCATCGAACTGTCGAAGACACGTCAGCAGTGAGTGTGCGCGCTCGCTCGTAAGCTCGCAAAAAGAGATCCTCTGCAGGGGGCAGAGTTTGCTCTTCTCCCAGTTGACCTGAAGGCCCAGACGGGCTAGGTGCCCGAGTACTAAGTCTCTGTGTTCGCAAACCTGATCTCGAGAGTGAGCTAATATTAGCCAGTCGTCGAGGTAATTCAGGATGCGAACCCCGGGAACAAGGGCTGCCTCGACGACCTTCGTAAAGACGCGAGGAGACAGAGCCAACCCGAATGGGAGAACCGCGTACTGCTATGCCTGCCCCTCGAAAGCGAACCGGAGAAACGGTCTGTGTCGAGGTAAAATGGAGACATGAAAGTAGGCGTCCTTCAGGTCTATCGCTGCAAACCAATCCAGTGGCCTCACACACTCGAAAATGCATTTGGCCGTGAGCATCTAGAACGGCAGCCTGTGAAGGGAGCGGTTCAAGACGCGCAGATCCAGGATTGGCCGTAACCCACCGGTCTTCTTGGGGACAATGAAGTACGGGTTGCAGAACCCTGACTTAATCTCGGCTGGAGGGACAGTCTCGATTGCACCCTTCGCCAACAGCGTAGCAACCTCCGCTCTTATGATAGGGGCATTGCCACCGACCATAGTGAAGCGAACTCCCCTGAAGCGGGGAGGAGACCGTGCGAACTGAATCGCATAGCCGAGCCTGATAGTTCGGGTGACCCAGCGGGACAGGCTGGGGAGCTCTAACCTAGCTGCCAGGAACTGAACCAGCGGGTTCATGCGAACCACAGACGCCCCCCCGGAGGGGCAGCGAAGCGGAGTGACCGGCCCAGGCGTGGGTGGCATAGCGGCCCGGTGCGGTGTTTGATCGCCTCAGACTGCTTCTGTGCGGTTGAGAACTGCTGGGCAAAGTCCTCAACCGCTCCGCCGAAGAGTCCGGCCTGGGATATGGGGGCGTCGAGCAGACGAGTGCACACAGCGTCCCGCATATCGGCCAGGTTCAGCCACAGGTGACGCTCCTGGACCACGGAGGTGGCCATCACCTGACCCAGGGAGCTTGAGGCCACTTTCGTCGCTCGGAGAGCGAGGTCAGTGGCGGCACGCAGCTCATCGAAGAGCCCTGGGTCAGTCCCCGCCTCGTGCATATCTCTGAGCAGCTGGGCCTGGTAGAACTGCAAGGTGCTCATCGCATGCAGAGCGGCGGCCGCCTGTCCTGCAGCTCTGTGAGATCTCGCCACGAGGGTCGATGAAAATCTACAGGCCTTGGTCGGGTGCTTAGGAATACCACGAGATGAAGCGCTCTGAGGACACAGTTGCATGGCAACAGAGCGTTCAACCGGGGGAATCCCAGTGTACCCATGGGCGACCGCCCCATCGAGGGGGGGAAAGGCGGAGAAAGCTGACGAACGTACACGGGAGGTCAAGGGAGCCTTCCATGACTTCGCCAGCTCCTCATGCACTTCCTGGAAGAATGGTATTGGGGTTTTCGCACCCAAAAACCAGTCATCCAACCGCGAGCGCTCAGGGCAGGGCGGAGGGTTCCACTCAAGCCCGATGCTCGCGGCGGCCCGGGAGAGCATGGCCGTCATCTCGGGATCTGATACGGGCAACGCTGGTACTCCAGAAGGAGGCAACGCAGCCGCATCGTCACTTCCCGATGACTCCTGCCCGCCTTGTGATGCCGCGATCGACATCGAGTCCTCCTCTGGAGCGCAGAATGAAACACGCGGGGCATCAGTAGATGGACCCGGTAGAATCACCGCAGAGCTCGCGGGTTGCAACACTGTAGAGGGGGGCGTGGTCCGAGGACGCATCGTCGGATTGTTCCACACCGTCACCCTCAAGTCACCCTGTCCACCAGCCGAAGTACCACCTCTCGTGGAGGGTGTAGATCGGGGTGTGGATGAGGTGACTCTCTCTCGAATGAGATCATTGTGTCTCTACCTTAGTGTTGCGATGGCCATGTTCCCACAGAAGGAACATGAGTCATCCACAAGCACTGCTTAAGCGTGCTCTAAGCCCAAACACGCAAAGCAGCGATTGTGCCCATCAAAGGAAGACAGGAATCGACCACACCCAGAAGAACACGGGCGAGACATCTTTAAAAAGACGTGCCACGTGCAGCTCTTTTAGAGAGGAAAAACTCAGCGATACTGAGGCGACCAGGGAGAAGCACACAGACTGGCAGGTCACTGCTCAGATCGCAGGCAATGTGAATCTCGCTGGGTACCGCCGTCACATCAACACCGGAGAGTTCGCTCATCTCGAAGAAGATGATGTCACAGAAAACTCAGGATTTGGCTTGTGGAGTGAAGAGAAGCTCTTGGCTCCGAAGCGAAAACATGATCTGCCTTTGGCGGCGTCTCTCCTTTTATACCCACGCGATGGGGCGGAGATACGCTATGCAAATTCCGCAGACCCATGACATTTCATCGCCATTGGCTCGTTTTATAATACACGAAGATGATTGGCGTTCTAGGCGAAACCCCCATTCGTCGTCATCCGACGTAACTCGGAGTGACTACGAAAGGGAACTCCAGGTGTGGGTGAATTAAAAATGTGTTAGTTAGTTTGTTAAGTATTACAGACAGCAGATTTCACTGTGTAGGCTGAAATGGATTCTTGGTCTATTATGTCTTAGTTCGATATGCATCCCCTAATGAAATAACTTTCAATGACAGCACAGTAGAAACTCTATGACTTAATGCTTTTTGAAATCAAATCAATGAGATTTTCTACAACATAGAAGTGGACCAAACCTGCAAATGGTTCTTCCCAACCTCTGTGTATCAAAGCCATAATGTTGTGTGATGTGGAGCAGTTTGTTTCTTCTCCCTATGGGTCTGCTGGTAACATGCTCAGTGTAGGTGGCTGGAACACACGCTCCACTTTACATAAAAGTGAGGGGGAGGTGACTAGGAGTGCAGCTCATTTAACTGTGTAGGTGACTCCATCAGTGAATTCACTGTCGTAAGGACAGCAGTATGTTATTAAGATGAAGTAATGTATCTTCTAACGCAAGGGAGGGATCTAATGTAGCTACTGTAATCAGGTTCGAACATAAAAGGTTGCTAACTAAATTTTGAGCATGCTGTTTATTAATATCACAAAGCTTTCAGAAAACCAAAAGAGATTAAGACAGGATACTGTGAATTTAGTGACTTTGCAACTCTGGTCGAATATGAACCTTCAATCTGAATGTTTAATGTTGCTATACTGTACGTTGGCATAAACTTTGAAATAAAAGTGTAATGCAGAGTTTAATGAAAGGGGAACTCTTATAATATTCTTGGAGAGCGTCTCTGTGAGTTTTGCTTAAAACTTTGTGACTGCAGTGTAGAGTGGTGAAAAGCCTTCAAAATAAATCAACTCATATACCAACAACTTGATGTTTCTTATGACTTTAGGGAGAGTTCACCCAAAAGTGAAAATTCTGTCCTCATTTCCTCACCCTCGTGTCAATCCAAACCATGACTTACTTCTTCTGTCTTCTGTGGAACATAAAAGAATACATTTTGAGAATTATACTTTTGTCCATATAATGGAAGACATTATTCAAAATATTTTCTTTTGTGTTCTTATTTCATAAGTAAGTTAAACAGGTTTAGAACAATATGAGGTTGAGCAAACAATGACCAAATATTCATTTTTGTGTGAACTGTATCTTTTAAGACTTAATTTGCCGCCATGGTTCAGTTCACGGTTTATACTTGAGGCGACCTCTTTAGTAACTTCAAGTTGTGTCTTTGCAAGAATGTTTTTTATCTTTATTACTAGTGGAAATTGTTTAGATCTGCAATGATTCAGCAATCACTGAATTACTGTACTTTGAAAAAAGTAACACATGAGAAAGATTTGTCATGGGCCCTTTGAGACAAACTGCAAGCACAATGGGATAATTGTTTACAGTTGTTTGAACAAAAATCATGATTCTTTTACATTTTTAGTGCAATCACATAACCTCTTACAAAATGTAATACTTTTTTGCTCCTCACGGTAAACATGTTGAAGTGTCTAAAGCAATTTTTTAATCATGTCTCATCATAGGATAGCCGTAAAAACAATTTCCTGGCTGTCACCTGAAAGCAACGCTTTCATCAGAACCCAATCATTTTTGACACGTTAATCCTGAACTGAAATAAACCTCTACCAGACACATGGTACAACACGGCTAAAGCAGACCCTGAGGTAAAATCTCTTCTTGATTTGAATTGCTCCTTAAAAATCTAATTAAAAAAAAGATATCACCACAGGACTTTCCTAAACAAACTTTTTTTATTATTATTAAATATCACACAATGTAGAATCCACATGTCACAACTGGGTTGCAGGGATGAGGTGAGGATCTAGTTGCTGCAGCTTATCCTTTATGTTCAAGAACATAGAAGAAACAAAACACTTATGACTCCTTGCAAGAACAGAACAACCAAACTAATGCGCAACTACGACAGTCAACTGCTCTTAATTTGACTGCTTCATTAATTTGTGAAAAATGCCCATACTAGGCTATAGTAGTTTCAAGACACTTTGCACTCACTAAAGGCATAATAATGCTGGAGTTCTTGTAAAATAAATTGTGGATCACTTGCAAAAAGGGCAGTGTGAAAGCAAACCACACCAAACAAAAAAAATCAACATTGCATTTGGTCCGGACCAAAGCAAGTGAACTAGCAGACTTTCCTAGCGTGAATACACTCAGACTCAAAAGAAAAGGCCTCCCTCTATCAAATGAGATGCAAACAGGAGCTCTCTGAATATTCAACATTGTGATGAATTAACCATGAATGGTTTTATGAGTTTTTTATGAGAAAGTTTCCACTCCATTACCTCTTAAACTTATATATAAAAAAATATTAATTATGGTGTAGAATAAATTACCATAGGGCACATCATGATCCCCTGAGAACAGTCTTGACACAAGACTACTAATGTTTTAAACATAAATGCCTAAAACTCTGGCAACTTAATACAATACTCAAGACCACAAAAAAAGGTCACAAAAAAAAAAAAAAAAAACTGCATGTTATCCAAGCAAAATACACATCCACATATTTGGTACTAAGTAAGGTTGATGTTTATAACTGTGGTAAATGTAATAATTGCCTTACGGATATTTTAAAAAAGTGACAGCCTATGAAATCTGAACTCAAAACTCTTCAAAGACAGGGTAGAAAAGACGTGGCAAGCTGCTCTGCCAAGCTTCATATTAATTAACTGCTGTGCTGCTTGATCTTCTCCAATTTCTCCCATTCCGTGTTGCCCGTGGAACCTGCCACAGATACTCCTTTTCCACTGACATGGTATCAGTGTGGGTTCCTGGCCTTTATTCGCACCATTCGAACCATTCTGCTCATTCCCACTGCAAAAGGGGTTCCGGGACGGAAAGATCAGTTCTACTCCGACCCTAAATTTTCCTGGGCTGTGATCGAAACACATTCACTTTTCACTACATTACTCCATTGATATAATTCACTTGAAGGAGTGAATGAAAACGAGTGAGTGAATTCGGACACTGAGTGTGCCGGAAGGGCTGCCGCTTTTTGCATAGTTTGTGCTTGCTGTTTAATAATCATTCGAAACTTAGAAAACTAGCAGCCCTAGTAGTAATGAAAAGATTTATGTTGAACTCTGTCATGGAAACTAGCATGTATAAACCTTAAAGGGATAGTTCACCTAAAATGAAAATAATCCCATGATTTACGAATGAAATCATTTTTATGAAAAAACGTCTCAGGTTACGTATGTAACCCTGGTTCCCTGAGAGGGAACGAGACGCTGCGTTGAGACGCGGTGGGAACGCTCTGCGTGATTGCGTCGTGAAGCACGTGTATAATCAGTCCAATGGAAGAGCGAGACGTCATAGGCGGTGACGTCATAGACCAGGAAGCTATAAAGCACACCAGAAAACAGACCGCGACAGCTTCTGAAAAAGCCTGAAGCAAGTCGATCAGGGCATGCAGGAAGTATGGCGGGAGAACGCAGCGTCTCGTTCCCTCTCAGGGAACCAGGGTTACATACGTAACCTGAGACGTTCCCTTTCAAGGGAACTCGAGCTGCGTTGAGACGCGGTGGGAACCCCATACCCACTACGCCATAAGACAAATGCCCGTTCTGTGAGAAGTCCTTGCGCACACTAGAAGCAAGCAACCTAGCCCCGGGAGTGGAGAGGTGTAGGTCATAAAATCTGACAAATGTATGAGGTGAGGACCAGCCTGCCGCATTACAAATATCCTGAAGGGAAACACCCGAAATTAAAGCCTAGAGGCAGCCATACTCCTAGTAGAATGGGCCTGAACAGCCACAGGTGAACGCTGTCCGGCCGCTTCATAAGCAAGTGAGATAGCCTCAACTACCCACTTGCTCATTATCTGTTTAGATGCAGGGCAACCTATCTTAGGTTACCCGAAGCAGACAAATAATTGTTCTGATAAACGCCACTGAGCAGCTCTGTGGACCTAAGCATCCAAAGCCCGGACAGGGCATAACAGATTTAAGATTTTCCTGATCTGGGGTATTAAAGGTGGAGGACAGAAGGCCTGGAGCACTAATGACCGCACATTTAGTAGGGACCTAGAAATACAACCCGATCTGGGGTGAAGAAATACTACCACCAACCAGGTGCAAATCCAAGTACGTGCAGGCCTCAGCCTCATGTACCACGGAGAAGACGAAATTAGGGATCTCTCCTCAGAGATAGCCCAGCAAAGAAACATTCATTACAGAAATCAAGTACTGTACCAAAAAGGGCAGAAACGAGATTCAGAAGGCGTTCTCTGCACCAGGCAGAGAACAGCATATTAGTCTTCTCGTGGAGGGAGCTCTAGACTGGAGTATGGTCTCCACGACCTCGGTCGAGAAACCTGAATCTATGAGCTGGGCCCCCTCAGAGGCCGAGCCCACAGTATCCACAACTCCAGAGCTCCCAGGAGCAAAGATATCGGGAAAAGCGTACAGGTGTAGTGGCAACCACACCTATTACATTACATCCAGTCCAAGCGGAGCTGGATGCGTGAGGGAGAAACACAAGGGCAATGCATTGTACAAGCGATGCGAAAGGTCGACTTGTAGTTTGACCGAAGTTCTCCCTAAGAAGCTCCACCACCTCGGGGTGAAGTCTCCATTCCCCGGGCCACAGCCCCTGCCTCAACAGGATATCTGCTCTGATATACGAGACCATCAGTGTGTTGTCCGGACCCTTCGCCGACCAACCACTCATGATTGCCCCCGACTTGTGAGGGAAACATCCGTCGATAGCATTATGCGTCGACAAGAAGCCCCCAACACTGGGCCTGGGCGAGGAACCAAGGTTCTTCCACATGACCGAGGCACGAAGGCATAGCCGCGTGACCTTGATCATGCGAAAACGGATTTCCCCTCGGAGAAAACCCCTTGGTCCCGAGCGACCACTGCAGGGGTCTCATGTACAGAAGGCCAAAAGTAACTACGTTGGACGCAACTGCCATGAGCCCCAGCCAAAGACCGTTCACCGAGCGGCCACTCATGACCGCCCCCCATCCTGTGAGGGAAGCATCCGTCGATAGCGTGACGCGTCGACAAGAAGCACCCAGCACTGGGCCCTGGGCGAGGAACCAAGGTTTCTTCCACATGACCGAGGCACGAAGGCATAGCCGCGTGACCTTGATCATGCGAAAAATGGATTTCCCCTCGGAGAAAACCCCTTGGTCCCGAGCCACCACTGCAGGGGTCTCATGTACAGAAGGCCAAAAGTAACTACGTTAGACGCAACTACCATGAGCCCCAACAGTCTCAGAGACTGTTTGCAGTGAGTGACTGACCTAGTTTTACATTCTTTACGGCTGTGAGAATCGCAGAAATACGTGCAGGAGACAGACGTGCTTGCATTGTTGTCGAATCCCATAATACACCTAGAAAGTGGTCCTCAAGCTGGGAGGAGTACACTCTTTTTGGTGTTGAGCCGCAACCCCAACCTCCTTATGTGGGGCAGAACGACATCTCGATGTTGAACTGCCAAAAGCTCGGACTGAGCTAAAAATCAACCAATCGTCGATATAATTTAATACGCGAATGCCCTGGAATCTCAGAGGAGCCAGAGCTGCATCCACGCATATTGTAAAAGGTGTGGGGTGATAACCTAGGCCGAATGGAAGAACCCGATACTGGTATGCTTCGCCCCTGAAAGCAAACCTCAGGAACCTCCTGTGATGAGGATGGATAGATAAGTAAGCGTCCTTTAACTCTATTGTGACAAACCAGTCCTCGGACTGAATCTGTGACACAATCATATTTAGCGTAAGCATAATATGCTGTTTAATTGACGCAGGTCTAGAGTAGGACGCAACCCCTCATCCTCTTTCGGAACAATGAAGTAATGGCAGTAAAACCCTGACTGTCTGCCGGGAGGAGGAACCCCTTCTACAGCTCCTTTTGCAGAAGTGTCAGTACTTCCTGCTCCATAACCAAAGCCTGCTCGGGGTCCACCACAGTGGGGAGGACCCCTAGAAATCTGGGCGGACAAGAACCGAATTTTCTGAACCCTTTTCTATAGTGTGCAGGACCCACCGAGAAATATGTGGCAGTAGTTTCCACGCTGCCAGAAATTCTACTAGGGGAACCAGTCTCTCAAGACTGGCCTCTGGATTTGGTTGAACAGTCAGTACGGTGCCCTGAAGCGGCGAACCGGCAGGGAACAACCGAACTGACCGTTCTACGACCCTCCTCGGAGGATCGTATGGGGACGCTGACACCTCGGTGCCCTGAACGGCGAACCGGCAGGGAACAACCGAACTGGCAGCGCTGCGACCCTCCTCAGAGAGTCGCACCCCAGAGGGCGCCGAGGAGAAACGATTTCTCAAAACCGTCCCTGCCCCGGAGGAGCCCTCAGAAGCTTTATTAGAGATGACAGTCCTCAGATCTTGCCTCCCTTTAAATAACTTAGTTCCAATGACCCTCCTCGGAGGATCATTGGAAAAAGCAGGCACCTCGGCACCCTGAAACGGCGAACCGGCAGGGAAACCGAACTGACTGCTCTACGACCCCCCTCGGAGGATCGTTTGGGGACACTGACACCTTGGTGTCCTGAACGGCGAACCGGCAGGAAAACCGAACTGGCAGCGCTGTGACCCTCCTCAGAGAGTCGCACCCCAGAGGGCGCCGAGGAGAAACGATTTTCTCAAAAACCATCCCTACCCCGGAGGGGACCACCCTTTAGAAGCCTGATAGCCTCGGCATCAGGGCTTCCTATTGTCCAAGCTTTTTTAGAGATAAAATAGTCCTCAGATCTTGCATATCTCTAACTGGCTAGACTGCTACCGCCACCCAAGTCCCCTTTGATTGTGGAGGAGCCCAAATGGCGATGCTCGCTGTGCTGCGAGGAGCTTAGTAGACTGAGACTGCTCCGCCCAGCAGTCTCAGGAACATAGATTGGTGAGGAAGAAACCTCTGGAACGCCGCTGAACGGTTTATTCTTAGTTTCTTGAAAGCGGAGCATCCAGAAGAACAGACATAATTTTATCTTATTTTTCTTTACTTTTAAATCAGAAAAACGTATATATATATATATATATATATATATATATATATATATATATATATCAGTCCGTGGCCACCAGCAGGAAAACAACCGAACTGGCCGTGTGCGACCCTCCTCAGAGAGTCGCCACCCAGAGGACGCAGAGGAGAAACGATTTCTCGAAACCGTCCCTCCCCAGTATAGTTTATCTGTTTTTGCACGACGCAATTCTCGAATAGCGTCAGTGCTGACAACCTCACATTCATCCATGTCTTTATAATTTACCCACCAGCGTTGCCTAAAAATTTTTTTATTTAGATGGCTGGTGGGTAACGTCGGGGTTAAAAATTATGACGCCGACTCGGGAGAGAGAAAGCTAGCAAGCGTCTCTTTAACCCGAGGCACTGTCATACCATGATACTTAATACCCATAGCATTACTATAGTTAGACGTAGGGCATTAAACACATAAAATAGAAACCGACTTATTCCACGATCTTGACACCTCAGTGTGGTGTGGAGATAGTGAAAAACGGCAGTCCCCGACGAGGAGGCTGAGATACAGAGTTTTTCTGTTTTTAGATTTATTTCATCTAATAAACTCCTTATTTTCACTCTCATAAAGTTCATCTGGCCAGAAAATATTTAACTAGCAACAACACTAGATAAACCTCCTTTTAAAGCTCCTCTTTATTCAACAGAGTTATGAGCTGACTTATTTATTCATTTATTGAAAACTCAAACATCTGCCTTTTCTTAATATCTTTATTTGTTTTGTTCTCTTTTTCTAAACAAAACACTAACGATACCAATTCCTCGGAACTGGAAATCGCCAGCACTGGATCTGGCAGGTGAAAGCTGAGATAGGGCAGAGCCCGTCCCAACCCCCGCTGTCAGATCCGTTTGCGAACCCCAAAATGCGAGTCGCCGCCGTGCATCGGCAACAGCGGGACCCGCGCGGGGAGAGCGAACCGAACCGTCCTCCTCGAAGAACGCCCGGCGGGAGCGGAGCGTCCTCACGGACAGTTTCTCGCAATGCTCACAGTCAGCCCCCTCGAGAACTGACTGTGGCATGCTCCACTCCCAAATAGTAACAAAAAGCTGATGTGTGTGTCCCCACCCGTGATATAACGTGGGCAGGGAACAACACAAAAGCTGCTTGCTCTCTTTTGCCATAATATATATATATTGCAACTTGACAGACAACAATAAATATGACAAGGACAGAATACACAGATCGCTTGCTGAAGGCAACAGAAGCTGTCGCGGTCTGTTTTCTGGTGTGCTTTATAGCTTCCTGGTCTATGACGTCACCGCCTATGACGTCTCGCTCTTCCATTGGACTGATTATACACGTGCTTCACGACGCAATCACGCAGAGCGCTCCCACCGCGTCTCAACGCAGCTCGAGTTCCCTTGAAAGGGAACTTTGTTATGTCCATAATAACTTCAGCCGGTTAGCCAGTAAGCTCGCTATGACGCCGGTGAAACATACAACAGCCCGCCAGCGGCCAGCCCCTGATGACAACGACAAAGAAGATGATTTATATTCTTCTTCGTTAGATTTTATTGGCAGTTGGCAAACAAGCTTAGTGATGCGCAATGCATTACCATCCGCTACCACGGTAATAGAGCTTTTATTTCATTTTTTGCCGCTCCAGTCAGAAAGACTGAGAGGAATGAAACAAAGTTGGAGTTATTTTAAAAAACCTAAAAGATTCGGGGCTTTTGACAAAACATTCGGGGCTTAAGCCCAATTAGCCCACCCAACTTCCAATCAGTCCATTTTAGAACACACTCTAGATTGCAAAGGCAGCAACATTTCACAACATTTCACATTCTACACCTGAAGAAAATGGTTCAAATGCCAAATCTGACAACAAACGTAATTAAAGCTGCAGTAAGGAACTTTTACCTCTCTATCACCATCTCTGTTTGAACCATTCAATTGCAGGTTATTTTTTATGACTCCTTATTTACACTGCACACGTCTTTGGCGCATTATGGCTCCGACACGGCCACCAGAGCTGATCGCGGCCACACTAGTCAATGCTTGTGTTTCAGAAGAGTCTAAGAAGCTGCTCTCTGCACTGCTTTGCTAAAGATAGGTGTTTAGTCTAGACACCACGTCCAAGCCGTCCAAGCCAAGCACAGTTCAAATACAATATAAAGTCAAAATAAACACCCCGTGCAGATGATCGTATTTCACATCACTATATCCTTGGCAGGAGTTCAGAAATGGACAAGAGGTTCATCCTCCAAGTTGAAAAACACACGGCCAACTTACCCATGGTAGAACCCCAAAAATGAAGAAAAACTGAAAAAATGAAGAAAAACAACATCGGACAGGCAAATCTTGTGGTCTGGCAACTCCAGTTGCTTCTCTTCTGAAATGCTCCTGGTCTGAGTTGGAACCGTGTTGAGGACGGAGGAAAACCTCGTCGGAGCCGTAATGCACCGCAGACGTGTGCAGTGTGAATAAGGGGTAAGGGTTGTGCTTCAGCAGTGCTCCTCTGCACAGATTAATCTGTGATCAACACATCAGAGTGGATCTGTCATTGTACATCGACATTAAAATAAGAAGTACGTCCTACAAGGCTCAAGTAATTAACATATCCGCCATTTTTGTTCTGGCCAAATGAAAACTTAAAGGTTTTAAAATAAATCATGGAGTTGCAAAGACGATTGAGCTCAAACTGGATTGACCTCAACATTTGAGAGTAGTTTAAAACAATTTAAAAGTTGGTTTTTTTACAGCACCTTGTTTGTGTGGGTGGTCCTCAAAGCCCACACATACTTGCTGTCCATGGAATTATGGAACGTGACCAATACGCAACGTCACATAATGAGACCACACAACATCGTGAAGGCCTATGTTTCATTCAAATATTTTCCAGCTCTTTTAATGAGAACTGTCACTGAGAGGCTCTCAGTGAAGTCAGTCAATTTAATTCCATGTGAAAATGACCGTTTTGGAAAAGCATGTTGTAATTAGTCATATGCTTGACTATGCGTGTCATTGCTTCTGAGGACTTAATCTGAGCATTTTAAAATTGACTTGTCAGTAAAGTCACAGGGTCCACTCAAGGAAGTCAATTTAAAAGTGTTCATTCATATAGTCGGACCGAGCTTGGCTGAAAATGAATCTTCAATTTATGACAGGCCATTAAATCAACCTTATTCATATTTGCGGTGAAACTAAAATTCTCTGTCACATGCAGCAAAATATGTGGTGTTCCATACAAATTGGGCCTATTTTTTTTCTTAAATTTTGTCTTTTTTGTTTTTGATGTTTATTCTTTAATAAATTCAAAATAAATGATGAATTCAAAAAAAAAAAAAATATATGTTTCAACAAAGTGATGTTTTAACAGTAGTTTCAGTTGCTGCTAAGCATTCTTCAAGCCCAGACAATCTAATTTCTCTCTTTGTTCTTGCTCAGATATCTTGGACTCTATAGCACCTTAAATACAAATGTCCCAAATTTACTTCTCTGGAATTATCAGTAAATATTCTCATACCCCTAACATCCTGTTCAGCACTAAACATTCAATAATTAAACCTCGCATCTCTAATTAAATAGAACCCTCCCCTTCTATTTGTGAGTGATTTTTGAGTTTAATTTTAGTTTATTGAAAAGATTGATCGCATTCGATCCTTTCTTATTCCTTTTCACTCTAATATGGTTGACTGTTCAGTTAATACAGCCAACTTGAACAGCTTTCAGCTGGTGTCTTTCTCTGACCTGAGGAACTTCGCCCCACAATGTTGTTCCCTCTGACATCATAAGTTATTTTGATACAACTGGTTCTAGCATTCAAGTAATTATTAATTCTTAGTCACTGGTACTGTCTCAATAGATCACAATATCCTTCTGTCATGCTTTGAACAGTGGGTAGGCATTAAGGATACAGCACTACTGGTTTGAGTCATAACTTAAATCTAGGACATTCTCAGTGGATATTGGCCAGTTTTTCTCATACTCTGTCTCTCTCTCTCTCCTGCGGGGTTCCTTAAGGGTCCATTTTGGGGCCATTACTCTTACTGTGTCACGGAACACACACAGGAGGCAGAAAATCCAAGAGCAGTAGTTTTTAATTAAAGGGCAATCCAAACTCGTAGTCATCCAGGCAGGTGTCAAAATCCAATAAGGCAATCCAAAACACAAGACAAAAACAAGAAACGGGCAGATACAGACTAGAAAGTGAGGTGACATAAACCAAGGACTCCGTAACAAACACTAACACAGACAGGGAATATATACACACAGAACTAACAAGGTGATGAGAAACAGCTGAGTGCAATAATCAGATAAGTGACAGGATAAAATGCTGGGAATTGTAGTCTAATGTGAATGACACCATGAGAACGAGGACCTCTAGTGATAACCCAGGGAAACACAACCAGACACTGTGACAGAACCTCCCCTCTACGGAGCGGCTACCAGACGCTCCATGACAGTACACAAGACAACAGAAGAGTCCAAGAGGAAGGTTGGAAATCCAAGGGAGGGATGGGAGGGCCAGGACCATGAAGGGGAACAAGAACAGGGGGTG
This sequence comes from Siphateles boraxobius, assembly GCF_051911475.1. NCBI lineage: Eukaryota > Metazoa > Chordata > Actinopteri > Cypriniformes > Leuciscidae > Siphateles > Siphateles boraxobius. Next base: position 7,159,285 of record NW_027508711.1, read on the forward strand.
ATGGCTCAGCCGGCGACCAGGGCGAAGCAGACAGTCCATCGGGCGGCCAGGGCGAAGCAGACAGTCCATCGGGCGGCCAGGGCGATGAAGAACCCTCGGGCGGCCAGGGCGGTGAAGAACCCTCGGGCGGCCAGTGCGGTGACGACCAGGGCGGAGACGACCCCTCGGGCGGCCACGGCTCAGGAACAGACACCGGCTCAGGAACAGACACCGGCTCAGGAACAGACACCGGCTCAGGAACAGACACAAACACAGGAACAGACACAAACACAGGAACAGACACAAACACAGGAACAGACACTGGCTCCGGCTCAGGAACAGACACTGGCTCCGGCTCAGGAACAGACACTGGCTCCGGCTCAGGAACAGACACTGGCTCCGGCTCAGGAACAGACACTGGCTCCGGCTCAGGAACAGACACTGGCTCCGGCTCAGGAACAGCAGACACGAGCTCCGGCTCAGGAACAGCAGACACGAGCTCCGGCTCAGGAACAGCAGACACGAGCTCCGGCTCAGGAACAGCAGACACGAGCTCCGGCTCAGGAACAGAAACTGGTTCCGGCTCTGGAACCAGGGAGACAAAAGGTCTGAAGGGTCCTTCCAGGATCCGTGCCAGACGCTCCAGATAGTTTCTCGGTATTCCCCCGGCTGCGAGAATGGGTATCTCCTTATCTGTCTCTGGCTCTGGAACAGACACTGGCTCCAGCTCTGGAACAGCAGACACCAGCTCCGGCTCAGGAACAGCAGACACCGGCTCCGGCTCAGGAATAGCGGACACCGGCTCAGGAACAGCGGACACTGGCTCAGGCTCTGGAACGGACACTGGCTCCAGCTCTGGAACAGCGAGCACAGGCATGTCTAGGATCCGAATCAGATGCTCCAAATAGTCCATCCGTGCCCTCGCGGCCACGCGAATGGGCATCTCCTGATCCGTCTCTGACCGGGTAGACATGGCGTGGACAGTCTCTGGCTGAGCAGACGTGACGTGAACAGTCTCTGACTGGGCAGACGGAACCTGAACAGTCTCTCGACCACCTCCTCCACTGCGACCTCCACGGGTCCCGCGAAACTTGACCAATCGGGTCCCTTTAAAAAACTCCCTTCTCTCCCGCTCGGTGGCTGGGGAAGAGATGTTACAAAACATACCGCTGGATTAGGTGTGACGGAGTCCTTCTGTCACGGAACACACACAGGAGGCAGAAAATCCAAGAGCAGTAGTTTTTAATTAAAGGGCAATCCAAACTCGTAGTCATCCAGGCAGGTGTCAAAATCCAGTAAGGCAATCCAAAACACAAGACAAAAACAAGAAACGGGCAGATACAGACTAGAAAGTGAGGTGACATAAACCAAGGACTCCGTAACAAACACTAACACAGACAGGGAATATATACACACAGAACTAACAAGGTGATGGGAAACAGCTGAGTGCAATAATCAGATAAGTGACAGAACAGAATGCTGGGAATTGTAGTCTAATGTGAATGACACCGTGAGAACGAGGACCTCTAGTGATAACCCAGGGAAACACAACCAGACACTGTGACATACTGCTCTGCAATATCATGAGGAAATATACAATTTCTTTTAATTTCTATGCCGATGAATCATAGCGGTTCCTTCTATTAAAATCTAGAGATTCTCTGCAGCCTCTCATGGACTGTCTTGAGAATATTAAATGCTGGATGGCAAATCATTTTTAATAATAACAGGTAATAATTATACAGGTCTGCCAGTAAAGCACTCTTACATGTCCCACAGTCACGTCTTAAATCAAAAGGTGACAGAGCCTTTGCAGTTTCTGCTTCACGGTTATGGATTCAGTTGAGTGCACTGTAAAAAAAAAAATGAGCGGAAGCTATAAAAGGGAACCGAAACATAACAATGTCAGCTTTTGATTGGTCGAAGCAAGTCGCTCTCAGGAGGGCTAGAAGTGTGGCCGAGGGACGCAGCGTCCCTTCTCAGGGCACGAGGGTAACAGTCGTAACCTGAAGACATTCCCTTTTGAGGGAACTTGCACTGAGCCGAGAATCGACACATTGGGGAACGAAATGCCCACTGCGCCACACTGAGAGAGTACGCCCTGGTGTGAAGCAATCTGGCACACTTAGGACGAGAGAACTTGTGAACCCGGAGTAGAGGGCAGATCCAGACTGTAGTGTCTAATGAAGATGTGAGGGGAGGCCCAGCGTGCGGCATCGCATACCTCCTGAAGAGAAACTCCTCATAGCAAAGCTTTAGAGGAAGCCACTCCTCTAGTTGAGTGGGCTTTTATTAGCAGAGGCGAAGGCAAGCTGCGTGCCTCGTAAGCTGATCATATGTGACCCCGCCTGTGAACCCCCGGCTAAAGTCGCAGAATCTAATTATGAGTAAAAGAGCGTCAAAGTAGTCATAGCCATAAAAATGACAAAAATAGGTCACGTGTGTTTATTGCTTTAAATGATAGATTATACCAAGGGTTTCAAATGCAATTCTCAAATTACCATTTATAACATGATAAATACTAAAATTAATGATTTTATTGATACTACGTTATACTTTTGCGGAAAAAAAAATACCAGACGTGGGCTTCCTAAACATTTCAATCGTCTCTGGGTTAATTTTTCGGCGCAACAACACCTGCTGATTCTTATATCATTCAGGTCAGGAACTTCTTTTCTACTTATTTTCTATTAGAAAGAGTAAACAGACCTTAATATCAATCCGCACGAGCGGCAATCAGGTCAACACAATGAAAAAAAAATAGAACTTAAGCCGGGTTCCGATGTCTGAGGAGATTGTTTCGTGGCATTGCCAAACATTTAAGAACAGCTTATTTGTTTTGTAGCTCAGTATTCTGCCAATAATATTTGACAGTAAGTTTTTGTCATTATTCTTTTTTTATGCTGAATATGTAACGTTAACATACTGTCAGTGTTCAGCCAATGTAATGCTAACACAGAATTCATCCTGTGATGGAAAAATAGTGGATTTAAATGTTTATTACATTTGTTGATTGGGATTGAGTCAGTTTAAATTAATTACCTTTATGACTTGATGTTTATTTGTTTGATTACACTCTGAATTGAAGCCATGGCCATATCCATAACTTGTTTCTTATCCCTATGCCCTCCCCTCAATTAATCAGATCCAGTCTGATATTTTCATATAAAATGCTTTATTATCCATTTTAAATGTGGATTTAAAATGGATAACAGCACCCCCCCCCCCCCCCTTGCTTGCTCATCCGACACATGCGGTGGAGGATGAAAAGCCTGAAGAATTATAGGACGTGCCACATATGACGGCACCTTAGGCACATAGCCAGGTCTAGGGTGGAGAATGGCCTTTAATTTGCCGGGAGCGAACTCGAGGCAAGAAGGAGCAACCGACAAAGCCTGCAGGTCCCCAACTTTTTTGAGGGACGTAAAGGCGAGCAAGAAGGCTACTTTAAAGGACATAAACTTCTCAGACATCTCATCCAATGGTTCGAAGGGCACCAGGGATAACCCTTCGAGGACCACTGTCAGGTCCCAAGTGGGAACTCTGGACTGGATGACAGGCCTCATCCTCCTAGCTCCACAAAGAAAACGTACAATAAGTGGGTGTCTCCCCAAGGTGCCCACCCCTAGAGGCGTGTGAAAGGCAGCTATGGCCGCCACATAGACCTTAAGGGGGGATGGGGAGAGTCCGTTAGAGAAGCGACTCTGGAGGAACTCCAGCACTGAAGCCACTGGGCAGTTAACTGGGTCCAACTGAAGTTCTCTGCACCATAAGTTAAACACCTTCCATTTTAATGAATATAGTTTCCTCGTGGAGGGGGCTCTAGAGTTTAAAATGGTCTCAACAACCTCAGTTGAGAGACCAACATTTATGAGCTGGTCCCCCTCAGGGGCCAGACCCATAGCTTCCAAAGTTCCGGCCGAGAGTGAAATATTGTGACGCTGGACTGAGAAAGAAGGTCTCTCCTGATTGGGATTTGCCATGGAGGGCCTGCTAGGAGGACCATGATGTCCGAAAACCATACTCGGGCCGGCCAGCACGGGGCTACTAGGAGTAAGCTGATCCCGTACCGCCGGACCCTCTCTAGAACCCCTTGGAGCACCCCTTGGAGCACTTCCTGCTCAGCTACTGTTCGGACTCTCTTGCTTACTGCTCCGCGCTTTGCTGTATCGCTTTTATATTTTTATATTTTATCTCCTTTTATCACTTAATTTTAACTTCAGCAAATCAGCACAGTGCTCAAACGCTTGGATTACTACAAAAAAAAAAAGAATTATTTTATTCGACCAGCCACCCACTGAAAGCTTACATTCCGGGGAAGAGAAAACACAAGTGCCATCAAGACAATCATAAGGAAAAGAAAATGCCTCCTCTGGAATCTACTTGCTGCTATAACTGCCACAGACTTTTACAAAGGATTGCAGTTCTTGAAACAAAGTTAATTGTGGGACCACCAAACCAGATGGAACACACAACAGAGCTTCGTCATGGACACCCTCAGCATTAAGCCGGTGAGTCCCATGAATCTAGTGCTCCTCGACAGGCTATACTGAGTGTAGAGAAACAAGCCGATCGACTTACAAATCAATGGCACAAACAGGGAGCGAGACCCAAAGGCACTCGAGACATCAGATTGTCACGAGCAGCACATATTGCCGCAGTAGCATCCTCTAGTCCAGATACGGCTCTGACAAGGATTGGTCTCCTACCACCGCCTATACATCTTGAGAACAGATTTGTAATATTAATTAATGAGGAATCCCATAATTTGATGAATGAACACAGACTGAATCAGCCTGTAGCTAACAATGATGCTAACTGGGGCTCAAGGTCGAGAAGACAGCGGCACTCAGCTCAGACTGCAGCCGAGCCCAGGACTCTGATAGTGGGAGACTCCATAATCAGTAACATTAGTAGCAGGGATACAACTACGTGCTGCCTTCAACAAGCAAAAACTTCTGATGTAAACAGGGAACTTCAGAACATTCTTATGAAACATAAGACTGCAAATCGACTCATCATTCATGTGGGGAAGAGCGATATTCATAAAGAGCAGTCAGAACTCCTTAAGAAGGATTTCAATGAACTTTTTGAAACACCTAAAAGACTGAAAGTTCAAACATTCATCAGTGGACCACTCCCAGCAAGAGGAACAAACAGGTTTTCAAGGTTTCTTGGGCTTAATACATGGCTGCAAAAAACCTGCAATATAAAAGGAGTGAACTTCATTGATAACTTCAATCTTTTCTGGAGTCAGAGGCAACTGTTTCAACAGAATGGCCACGACCCAAACAAACTTGGTTCAAGAGTGCTAAAGGACAATATCTACTTCTCCCTCCGTCATCCTTCTGCAGTGTGTGCCAATCCAATAAACCTGAATGGCACACACACACCTGGATACAGTATGAATGACCACAGGACTTCACTTCAGCACCTGAATAGACAAAAGGTTGACGCATCACACAAGGACAATGATAACACCACTCAGCCACAACAACCTCTGCTCACGGACACAATCTCAGCTGCCCCCTGGCAGCAGCCCCATGAGACTTGGAAGGACGGCGGAGGATGAGTTGTTTTAATGCAGCTGACTGTCGTTTCGTCTCCTGAAACCTCTCGACGACAGTGCTGACTGCGTCGCCGAAGAGGCTCGGGGCGTCAAGGAGGAAGGTCCAGTCCTTGTCCCCAACGCCCGACAGATTCAGCCACAAATGTCTCTCCGTGGCTACCAAGGCTG